>NC_138299.1:90567500-90700000 GCF_965601325.2 Salmo salar
TGTAAGCTGGTACAGCTGTATGGTGTGTGTACCCAGCATTCTCCCATGTGTCTGATGTTTGAGTTGATGGAGCAGGGCTGCCTGTCGGACTACCTCCGAGCCAGGAGGGGGCGTATGTCCCAGGACACCCTACTGGGGATGTGTCTGGACGTCAGTGAAGGGATGGCATACCTGGAGAGCAATAACTTCATCCACAGAGACCTGGTAACCCACCCAAAGACCTGAACATATGTGTTTATGAGCGTGTGCATGCGTACGTGCTTGCCTGCTTGCGTGTGAGCTTGTTTAGTCACAATTTATTTTAAGTGCATTTCACAAATCTCAACACACTTTACATAGAAAATGTAAATTCATTCATAGAAAGAAAACACAGAACAGCTTAGAAATGGTTGTTTTACCTCACTGGCTGAAACATCAAGGAACTCTGCTTGGTTAAGGCCTAGATGTATTTTCAGTGATAGTGGAGTGTATAGTACATAAGATGGACAAACTACTGCAGAGCATAAGTGTGTGTTCTGAACCCAACCCTCACAGGCAGCCAGAAACTGTCTGGTCTCCTGCAACAACGTGGTGAAGGTGTCTGATTTTGGAATGACCAGGTGAGTTTGTGACAGACTGGTTGATACCTATTGATAAAGGCCAGAATATATGGTGATTCAGGGTGAAGACTTGAACCAGTGACCCACCCTGACAGGGAAACTGGTCAGACTTCTCTACAGGGGGGACTGTGTATCTATCCATGGAAGCTGCAGAGACGCACACAGATAACCGTGTGTCCTTTCCTCCCCTGTCCTGTCCTACCAGGTTTGTTCTAGATGACCAGTACACCAGCTCCCAGGGCTCCAAGTTCCCCATCAAGTGGTCTTCTCCTGAGGTCATCAAGTACTGCAAGTTCAGCAGCAAGTCTGACGTCTGGTCCTTTGGTGGGTTTATTCATTCTCTCTGAGACTGTTGTGCATGGTCAGACACTGAGCTTTTTCAACTTAGAAAATGTATACTAGAGGTATGATGAATGAATGTTGAATCCTCCCCTCTCCTCCTCCTCTCCTCCCCTCTCCTCCAGGTGTGTTTATGTGGGAGGTGTATACTGAGGGGCGTCTGCCCTATGAGAACCGGTCTAATGGTGAGGTGGTGGAGGCCCTGAATGCAGGCCTGAGGCTGCTGAAACCCAGACAGGCCCCAGAGGCTGTGCACCTCCTCATGGAGTGGTGCTGGAAGGAGGTGGGTGGGAAGGATCTACCTGGTTCACACCTGTAGCTTACTGACTCACCTGTACTGTTAGTAGTGTGGGTGGGTAAGGTGGGTGTGTGTGGGGGTGGGTGTTGTGTGGGTGGGTGTAGTGTATGGGTGTAGTATGGGTTTGTGTGTGTGGATGGGTAGGGTGGGTGGGTTTCCCAAACTCGGTCCTCGGGACCCCAAGGGGTGCAAATGTCATTTTTTTGCCCTAACATTAAACAGCTGATTGAAATAATCAAAGCTTGATGATGAGTTGATTATTTGAATCCATGCTAGTATAAAAAACAAAATATGCACCCCTTGGGGTTTGGGAAACGCTGCAGTAGACAGACTCACTTGTACCTTACTGATTCAGCTTGGTAGGTTGGTTCACCTGTACCTTACTGATTCAGCTTGGTAGGTTGGTTCACCTGTACCTTACCGATTCAGCTTGGTAGGTTGGTTCACCTGTACCTTACCGATTCCGCTTGGTAGGTTGGTTCACCTGTACCTTACCGATTCAGCTTGGTAGGTTGGTTCACCTGTACCTTACTGATTCAGCTTGGTAGGTTGGTTCACCTGTACCTTACTGATTCAGCTTGGTAGGTTGGTTCACCTGTACCTTACTGATTCAGCTTGGTAGGTTGGTTCACCTGTACCTTACTGATTCAGCTTGGTTCACCTGTACCTTACTGATTCAGCTTGGTAGGTTGGTTCACCCGTACCTTACTGATTCAGCTTGGTAGGTTGGTTCACCTGTACCTTACTGATTCAGCTTGGTAGGTTGGTTCACCTGTACCTTACTGATTCAGCTTGGTAGGTTGGTTCACCTGTACCTTACTGATTCAGCTTGGTAGGTTGGTTCACCTGTTATCTTAGTGTAGCTTGTGTTTTAAGCATAATGTCTTGTGATTGATCTGTCTCTTCCTGTGTAGAAACCAGAGGACCGTCCATCCTTTGCTCTCCTGCTGCACGAGCTGGCCTCTCTCTCAGACCTCTGAGCCTGAATGGACAAGCTATTCAACCAAACCTAGTCTGCTAACTAGCTATCCGGGGTAAATCATGGAAGAATCATTTGCTCAATAAAACTGAAGATTCTATACAAAAAAGACTTAGCTAGCTGTATTTATGTTATTTATTAATTTCCTTCTAGTTTCTATTTCTTACTTTTTTTTTATAGCAACCATATTTTTTATAAAATGAAGAAGTCTACTTCTCTTGTGTCTTGATTTCTTGTTTCTGTCTATTGTGTTTATTAGTTGTTTCATAAGTTGACTTTTGTTTGATTTCCCTCTCTGTCGTTCCAAGTCTGACTGTCCATCACAACCCATTTACTCACATGATGTCATAATGTAGGCTATTCCCATCACCCTTCTACGTCCTTACGTACTAGGATCTCTGTATAGCTGGCTCCTGCCGTCCTAAAACTAAATAACCACAATGCATAATACTCATTAATAGTTCACTTGTCAATACAGTAATTGTAGGTGGTTTTAATGTATCCAGGGTTCTCAGGCAGATGTGCACACACACACACACACATACACACACACACTGAGCCCTGATAAAGTATGAATGTGTTCTAAGTTTGTGCTTCCTGACAGCCCTACATGCCTGCTCTGGTTGCTGTGACAACGAGGTTTGACTGGGTACCCGTACTGGCATAGTAATACCCTGTCAGGCAGAGAGTATACGCAGAATTACATATAGGATCTCTGTGGGAGTATAGATAGACATGATAGACTAGATATAGATCGACATATAGATAGATATAAACATACAGTAGATAGTTTTAGGCATATTCTACTAAACCTTTATATACAATCCATTGTAAAGTGACTGAACTAAATTCTAAAAATATTTTCTTTACTTCTAAGAACACCTGTGCCTATAAAATAGCATACTAGGCCTATACAGTCCTGTCAAGGACGCTGTAACCTGTGCAGTTGATGTGATCAAAGTTTGACACCATCTCTGCCATGAAAACTGGGTCATTGAGTGGTGCCTGTGCAGTGCATGGTAAGTAAGTAATATCCTGCAATATCTAATCAAATGGACCTTCGGAAGAATCTGTAGCACGTTTCAATGTAGCCCTAGTGGTTTATAATATGATTTCAAGGGGAATAGTTTGTAGCGAATAGCGATAGATAGGCGACATTGCAAATACATTATTTTATTTTGACGACACAAAAGCCTCATCGCAAGGCGTTTTGAGTGTCGGTCTGTGCAACAACATTGGCCATATTCAGTACCACAGTTCCATCCTCCTGCCTGTGTGAGTGACTGTCTCTTTAAGGAAATACACTTGCAGCCATTTTCTGCTCTTTGTGTGGGGTGGATTATTCGGCTATGCGCTGAGTGAAACGAGAGCATCAATCGGGGAAAAGAACAGAAAAACTTCAATAAAACATTGGATTTTCGTCGCACAGTGAGACATTGTCCGCACTAATTATCCTGGACGGACATGCAAGTTGCAGGTATGTGCAAAATGTAGCGGAATATGTTGGCAGTGCACGGCAAAGATGTGCGGGTAGCCTAAACTCCCTTCTCGACCGGAGGCTGCGATAGACGTACAGAACCTGCCGTGTTTCCCCTATCTTGCATGGTGCAACATCACTGTACCTTTGGAAGCAATTCACGTATTTTTTCTGCCATTTTTTAAAACAATGATAACAAATAAACTCATCGGATTCTATCATTCATTAATTTTTGCGTTCGTTAGCCTCTTCACTTATTCGGTGATATGAATGAAGCACCCCGTTATTTCAGCCAGTGTATTGATAGCGTCATACTCCGACAGATGGGTGGGGTGAACGAGGTTTTGCGTGTGGCAGTGTCTGTAGGGAAATATTTTTACATGAAAATAGGCTACGGGTGATATTCATATCACACAATGCATTTTGTCTTATAATAAAACAATTATATTATGTTATAGTGACATGTTCCGAGAGATACATTGGTTACAGCTGGTGGAGATTAGTTATCTAACGTGTAGTCTACCCGTCGACTAAATTCTTTATAGTTTTCATTGTTTTCTAATAGCCCACTTCAACTCCTATCAGCAATTCGTTACAATGTATCCGTTAAGCGTCACCTCGTTGACAAAAGGCAGGTTTACAAATATCAACGTAGCCACATTTTCATTGTAGATGCGTCCTTCCAACCCAGGCCTCATGATGCTGTTCTAGACTGATGCACGGATGGCAGGTTCATCCACTTCCGTTATGTAGGCAATGGATTCTCCAACATCAAATGAATGATTTTTTCCACACTCAAATAATTAATAACCATTTGACTTTATTCGACTGTAACACTTGAAAGATTTGTTTATTTGGATCCCCATTAGCTTTTGCAGCAGCAGCTACTTTTTCTGGGGTCTGCAAAAAACACAGAACATGACAAGTAACAAAACACTGATACACCGATAGACAAGGACAGTCACACATATTTTAAATACAATGACAAAGAAGACATAATACAAACAATACAACAACAAAAAATGTGTGTGTGCCCATTCATTACCCCGCCGTTCCATGATTTGTGGTTTAATCCGTTTTTTAAAGCTAATTTTACTGTTTGCTTGAGTAATTGGAGATGGGAGTTCCATGCGATCATGGCTCTTTAAAACTATGCGTTGCCGTGAATTTGTTTTGGACTAGCGGACTGTGAAGAGACCCCTGGTGGCATGTCTTGTGGGGTAGGTATGGGTGTTTGAGCAGAATGTTATTTGATTATGTAGTCAATCTGGAATGTTCATCACAGAAATATTTCTCATAAGAACTAGAAGAGAAGCAGTTCATCTCTCGTCAACCCTCAACCGTGTGGCTCAGTTGGTAGAGCGTGGTGTTTGCAACGCCAGGGTTGTGGGTTCGATTCCCACGGGGGACCAGTACGAAAAAATCCAAAAAAATAAAATAAATGTATGAAGTGTGTTGTGTCTTTGGGGGTACCAATAAACTGAAGATATGTTTATCAATTAGCTCCCTGTAATTATTATCACGCGATTAAACTGATTAATCGTTTAATTGTAATTAACTAGGAGATCGGGGCACCAAGGAGAATATTCAGATTTCAAAGCTATAATTTTCCTAATATAACTTTCCTGTACTATAATATTATATTCTATTATAGTATAGGCCGATTATCTTCTAGTTTAAATGGTGTATTTACCTCGAGTCCAGTCTCATTCCAAACGTCGTAAATTGTTGTATCTGCACGAACCCAGTCTTTACTAAAATCATCCACACATCAATTGTCTTAAAATCATTTATTTACTACACTAAGTAATTAACAGAAAACATACGAACAGTAATTATCGTCACAAAGGATTGGTAGAGGAATGTGCCCTTGTGGGCTAAACAGGCAGGTCGGCCTGTTGAACAATGGGTCATAAACGGTCCGCTGAGAAGTTACACAGAGTTCATTAATATTAACAATTGACAATTGAAGGCTCACTCATTCGGGAACAATTGCAATCAATACATATTTACGCTCATGTGTCGTCGTGATCCTTGTTCGAGAGTTCTGTTCTGTTGGGGAGTTTTGTCCGCGTTCTCTCTCTCTCTCTCTCTCGGTTAGAATGGATCTTTCAGAGCGACATTCATTAACCTGTTTGGGCTAGGGGGCAGTATTGAGAATTTTGGAAAAAATATGTGCCCATTTTTAACTGCCTCCTACACCAACTCAGAAGCTAGAATATGCATATTATTGTTCAGGTTTGGATAGAAAACACCCTAAAGTTTCTAAAACTGTTTGAATGGTGTCTGTGAGTATAACAGAACTCCTATGGCAGGCAAAAACCTGACAAGGTTTCATGCAGGAAGTGGCCTGTCTGACAAGGAGTCGTGCGTCTTGCATCTGTTTATTGAAAAGTAAGGATCTTACCTGTAACGTGACAATTCCCAGGGCTCCAATAGGCTCTCAGGATGCGGGAAAATCATGAAGGTTGACGAGGCAGCCTCAGGCTGAAACAGATTATCATCTTATTCAAGTGTCCCATTAGGTGACAATGGAGTGAGGCGCGTGCGCGATTAGCCCCCGTGGAGTATTTTAATTCGGCTGTTTAGTTTATTGCAGATTCCCAGTCGGAATATTATCGCTTTTCTACGAGATAAATGGCATAAAAATTGGTTTTAAACAGCGGTTGACATGCTTCGAAGTACGGTAATGGAATATTTAGACATTTTTTGTCACGCCATACGCTATGCTCGTGACCGTGGATTACCATTCTGATAGTGTCTAGAACTCACGAACAACACGTCGCTGTTTGGATATAATGATGGATTATTTGGGACCAAACCTACATTTGTTATTGAAGAAGAAGTCCTGGGACTGCATTCTGATGAAGAACAAGAAAGGTAAGAACATTTTTCTTATAGGAAATGTGATTTTGGTGAAGGCTGAACTGCGTGGGTGTCTAAATAACTAGCCCTGTGATGCCGGGCTATGTACTTAGAATATTGCAAAATGTGCTTCATCCGAAAAGCTATTTTAAAATCGGACATATCGAGTGCATAGAGGAGTAATGTATCTATAATTCTTAAAATAATTGTTATGCTTTTTGTGAACGTTTATCGTGAGTAATTTAGCAAACTGTTAGTAAATTCCCCGGAAGTTTGCGGGGGGTATGCTAGTTCTGAACGTCACATGCTAATGTAAAAAGCTGGTTTTTGATATAAATATGAACTTGATTGAACAAAACATGCATGTATTGTATAACATAATGTCCTAGGGTTGTCATCTGATGAAGATCATCAAAGGTGAGTGCTGCATTTAGCTGTCTTCTGGGTTTTGGTGACATTATATGCTAGCTTGAAAAATGGGTGTCTGATTATTTATGGCTTGGTACTCTGCTGACATAATCTAATGTTTTGCTTTCGTTGTAAAGCCTTTTTGAAATCGGACAGTGTGGTTAGATTAACGAGAGTCTTGTCTTTAAATAGCTGTAAAATAGTCATATGTTTGAGAAATTGAAGTAATAGGATTTTTAAGGTTTTGAAAATCGCGCCACAGGCTGCAAGTGGCTGTTACGTAGGTGGGACGAATTCGTCCCGCCTAGCCCAGAGAGGTTAATGTCATCATAGAATGGTTGTTTCGTTGGTCTTCGCGTTCGATGATATAATTTACTTAGCTGCAGACTAATAATTAACATCAAAGACTTGTTCTTATTCTGTCGGTATCAATAGTCTAAAAGTTAACCACGTGGTATGGTTCACTTTCAGTAGAGTACTTGGATGGACAATCCTCTGGCCATAGAGTGTAGGCCTGGTCTGAAGAAATGTAAATCAGGGGGTGTTTTATAGTGCCCATCGAACAGGCTTGTCAAATGACGCCTGGTCCTGTATGTGTCCCTGGGGCGTGCCTATGACTGAGTTAGGTTTGGTTACAGAAATACAATTCTATCACATTACATCAGTACATAGCATCTCAATGTCTTACAAAAGTTTTATCCTTATTAATACATTCTATACAACCATTATGATGCTATTATATAAACAGTTTTATGGTAATATGGCTATATTGTCTCTTCTGAGTATCACAAAATTGTACCAAGCGGATCAGTTCGTAGCTGGATTCTTCACCAATCTTCCATACCTTCTCCAGAACACAAAATGTTGCTTGGCTCTCCAATTCTATGAGTTGGAAGAATTTCCATTCTATGGGCCATGTGGCCAGAGACTCTCCTGGAATTTTAGAGTTTTTACGACCCTTTACACACAGGGTGGATTGGGGGGAGTCAACTGTCCTCCCTGTACCAAAAGAGGCCAACGTCATGACATACCCCCCCTGGTGGTTTGGATCTTGTTTATCCTGTAAGTTACAAATCAACATAAAATCATGACCACGTGATGTCCCATTGGTAGATCATCGTTGCAGTCCTCTCTGGTGGTTGAACTTGGTAGGCTCTCTGAAAGCGGAGCCGTCCACCACAAGGATGGGCAGTTGATGTCCGGTTGGTGATCGCCGTTGCGGTCTCCTCAATTGGTGTACCTTGGTAGGTTCCCTGGAAGCTGCAAAGTACCCCAGGAAGGGCCAGGGGATGTCCTGGTTGGTGATCGCCGTTGCGGTCCCTCCCTCTGGTGGTTTACCTTGGTAGTCTCTCTGACAGCGGGCATGCCGCCACAAGGATAGGCTGTGGGTGTCCGGATTTGGGGTCGCCGTTCCGGACCCGTCGTCCAGACTGGAAGATCTGGGCAGTAACTTAGGCAGATGTTAACAACGCACACACACTCATGAAATATATATAATTACATTCATTCCCCAATGAGCGGCGTTGTGGCACTAAGTGATGGTTGTATGGGGACTTTGTTTATGGCTCTATCACTTCCTAAGTGTCAAAGGAACTGAACCGAAAAGGAATGAAAGCATAACAAAACAAAAAAATATACAAAATATAGTTCACACAAAAAAAATCATCTAATTGGACTGTATTCTATATACGTCCAATGTTCTGGCAAAATGATTATCATGGCATTGTCTCTAATGCCATATCTAGGGTTTTCCTACTTGGTGTGTTGCTTAGGCGCTATCCTAAGTTGATAACTATATGATAAGTCTACAGCTGTAATGCACTAGTTTTGGGCAGTCTACAGGTATGACCTATGGACTTCTGGGAAGAAAACTGGTGAGTGCTGTAGAGTCACAGGCCTAGAAGTAAATGTTCAACTTTACTAAGGCTGGTATATTGCTTGGGCCCTTAAGTGGTCCTAGCATAAATCCTAATTGGATGTTCCGTTGTGCATGTGCGTTTATGCTTACACAAGCGCTCATGTCAAGGGAAGAAAACCAAGTATCCGGGCAGATTACAACTTGTTCAGAATGAGTCTGACGTAGTCAGGTAATTTTCAGGTCAATGCCTGGAGGTCAGTCAGAATTGGTGTCAAGTGAGTCTGTAGTAGTTTTTCTACAAGTCACTGTTTCTTCCACTTTTGTAGTGGCGATAGGTATGAAGTCTATTTCATAGCTATGTTATCCACGGAGGAGCTAACCTCATGACGGAAGTACTCTTTAAGTATTGGACCAGTCATACGTGGTGTGATCATGGTTCATGACTTCTAATAATTTTCCTCCTGAATGGAGGATCCTATTTATTAGTGACATGTGTGTTAACCATTGGAAGAGTGCACTGGAGATTCCCCTCCACGTGTTGCACTCTGAGTGACTCCTATGTCGCTGTTGTCAATGGTAATTTGATTGGTTAAGTCTCTAACCTTCTTACTGATTGTAGCTGGACTGACTGTTGCTAGTATTGGTACTGGTACTCAAGGGGACCAGTTATCCTACCGATTTATTCTGAAATATTATCTACCGGAACACATGATTGGAGCATTTTACTAGTTGTATTGTAGTTGAACCTACGCATGGCAAAGAATGATTATGGTTGCCATTTGTTTTGGAGGTGGACAAGTCCACTGGACTTCCTTTACGACCAGTGTGGTACACCTCAGTACTATCTTAGATGTCTTCTAAGATAATCCCCGTCTAGGGGCCTGTCTGCTCCTCACTGTTCTCATAGGGGAGTTTACAACTAGATTTGATTTATGCTCTGGCGGCCTCGTACGGTGTTGTCCGTAGTCTTGACCCCCCCACCAGCGGGTGGTGTTGGTGTCCGATGCGCAAACGAGAAGATCGGACCCTACGTACGAGTTTTCAGCGGCCGCGTTGTTATGAGAATGGCTGTAACCTTTCAACCAAATCTCCTGGTGTTTGTGCTTCAAAACGCTCAGTGGCTGTCGAGGCATGTCAGTCACCACCGCGTCCGCGTGTGGCAACCTCTTCAGTACCTGCGAACTGAGACGAGGATATCGGTCTGTGATATCGCAAAGTGTTTCACAAGTGGGAGTCATCGGGTCAGTTGCTGGACTGACGCCATTAGTGTCATTGTAAGGGGTGACAGTCCCCAACAAAGCGGAAGGTGTATCATCGGAAGCAGAGTATACTCTGCGCATCAATGTTTTTCTTGCTGGGACGGCCGCAGTGCTTGCGGAAGTGTCCAAAGGGAAAGAAAAGTTCATCTCAACTACCGTATTACATGACTGCAAGGAGGAGGGAAGTTGCTTATTCACAGAGACAGCTGGCTCGAAATCATGAAAAGAATGGTCAATCAGGTTGGCTGATGGAATGTGTCGAGATATCGTGCTATCTCCGTGGATCGGATTTTGTACCAAGAGGTTTCTAAACGTCTTTTTCTCAAGGGGTGCTTTCGACAGATACCCCTCGTGAAGGACTGCGTTGCAGCTAGCGTTAGGGGGAGACGGTGTGGTCAGTGGAGAAGGCACTGTGGCCTGTGACCATACCTGGTTGGTTTTCCAATCCATCAATGGGAGTAAGCGATCCATCAAGTCTGCTCCAAGTAGCAGGGTTACAGTTTCGAGGCTGGTAACATACACAGGGTGAACGAGCGATACGTCCTGGAAGTGTAGTTTCAGCATGACTCTCAATGTGAGAGGCGAGGTAGTCTGAGTGACCCCTCGAAGTTTAGTGTCGCATCGTTCCACTTTTAACCAACGTTTAGTTGGTTTCAAAGCCCTTTTTAGATCATCAAACAATGTTTGAGAGATGAGTGAAATTGTCGCACCCGAATCAATTAGCGCATGACAAGCTAAGCAGTCCTCCAGGACTGTTTCCAGGTATGGCCGTTTAGATTCGTGGTTAGTGGACATATTCCCCACAAAGTGGAGTGGTCGTTCGCAACGACGTGATGTGCCATGTCTGTTCAAGATGGAAGCAGATTGACTTTTCCGATTTTGAGTGGGCTTGGCTTTAACGAAGCGTTTGACCTTTTTCTTCGCAACTTTTGTATCAGAGTCTATGGACAGAGCGGGGGGCTTGTTTCTTGATCAAGCGGGCCCTGGATAGGGTCTTGAATGAGAGCGTGAGAAATTTGAACTTTAACGTCCATGCTATGGGTGTTAATTCCTGCGGACCTGGTGTCCGGTAATTCCCCGTCTAGTCCTTGTGACTTATCTTTTACCCTTTTCTCAAATTGTTCTCGCTTAAGTTCTTCCCGTAGTGGGACTTCTGGAGAACATTGTTCTACGTTTTGATCGTCCTTCAACCCTTTGTTACCCTTGTGCTCTGACACTTTTTGTGGGTTGGGTGCAGGAACGTAGCGAACGGGTCGGTTGTAGCGGTAGTCATGTTGATGGCTACGTACTTTACAGTTATTTCGACCGCGGAGGTTATTGGAATCATGGTTTCGTGGTAGAAACTGTTGTTGTGCGTCATCTCTCGACGCTCCAATACCTGATAATGCCCCCTCTAACTGGAGTGAGTGCTCCTGGTTAAACTTCAAAACTACAAGTGGTCAGGGCTCTTAGCGTTGTGAACTTTTGATGCCTCAAAAGCTGTGCTTGCAAGCTCTCTGAGTTGTAAGATAGGCAAGCCAACGTGGGCTGCAGGGCCCAAGTAGGTAATGAAGGTGGGATACATGTTTGACAGAAACATTTGTTTGAATGGTAACAGCTCTTACATTCCTGTTTCTGTGAGTAGGCCAAAGTAAGCTGAACGAAGCCTATGATAGAAAGCTTGTGGGTGTTCGTTCCGAGCTTGTTTGACGGTGTTAGCCAGTGAGCTATCGTGTTTGCGAGTCGCAGAACCACTGAATTCTAATATCAAAGCTGTGGCAAGTTTAGCATAGTCATTTAGCACGTGTTGCTGTTGTAGACGAAGGAACCTCGTCACGTGTCTATTCGACGTTCGCTTCAACAGGTAAACCCTGTCAGAACCCGTAGCGTTCGGGTAGCCACCCAACGCGTCCTCTATGTCAGCTAGGAACGTCTCAGTATCGTTTGGCTGACCTGGAACGGGGTCAAAGGTGGGGAAATTCTTGACGAGTTTGTCAAGGTATTCCACGCCAAGCGGGCGGAGAGGGTTGGCTTCATCCTGTGGAGAGATTGGGGCCGAAAGGCCAAGAGAAGAAGCCAAGCCTTGTTGTTGTTGGCCAAGAGGCGCCATATTACTCAGTGCCGAAGGGCCAAGAGGAGAAGACTGAGGGACACATGAGGGAGGCAAGGTCTGAAACCTATTGTCTTCACTCCTGTGAGTACAGGGCTCCGGTTGCTTGGATGGGAAGTCGCACTGTAGAGCGTGACCATTCTGGATTTCCTCCAGATGGTACCTAAGGGTGGAATTCTGCTGCATTGCAGAGTCCACTTGAGCGCTTAGAGTACTGATTTTGGACACGTGAGTCACACCTGCTCCTTTCGGTCTCAAACTTATCTGTCATGGTTTGCAGGTAGAGGTCTTGAGTACGGAGCGAGAGATTCAGTGATGAGATTTCCTCTGCTTGCTTAGAAATCAATATTTCCAACCTCATCACCTGAGTTCTCTCATCATTCATTTGGTCAGCGGCTTCAATAAGTTCTGCTGATTTATCATCCAACTTTGTCATTGTGTTCATTAACTGATCGTCTTTGGTCTGCAGCGCTTTGAGGAGCACCGTGTTATTTTGAGTAACATTCAACAAAACAGCATGCATGTTGTCAAGTTGAGCGCTCCTGTTTGTAGATAACTCTTCAGATTTATCTAGTTTGGCATGGACATCATCGTATTTAGTTTTGGCTAAATCGAGTTGTTCCTGTAGAAAATGATTTTGTTGAAGAGCTTGTGCTTGTTCATCGTCATACGTTTTTGCAATTACATTTAATTGTTCAGTTTTCGAACGCAGTTCCATAGCTAGCAGAATTTTTCCCTTTTCTGCATTTGTCATTGGTTTCCCGGTTCTCTCCACCTGTCCCTTTATGTCTACCGTTACCTGCTCGTGCTTCAGCTGTGCACTGCGGTATTGGACAGATGGCAATCTCGGATGGCAAGACATCAGAGCTAGACTGGAGAGAACCTTTACGAGGCCTGCGCCCGATGGTTGATTTTGGAAAACATTGTTGTCTGCTTTTCCACTAATGGCATAATTAGGGTTGTTATCGCTGCTGAGGTCAGAGATCAATCCATTTACGGGTGGAGGTTCACTAATTAGCAGGCGAGTGGGGACCACCCCCTCTGATAGCCTGCACATTATTAGAACATTTGAAAGGAAAAATGTTTTTCCTAATTTTCCAAAATTTTGGAATGTGGAAAACTGCAAAGACGATTTTAATCTATTTATAGACGTTAATGAACTATCAGTACTGTACAGTACTGTGGAAGTTGGACGTGAATGAATTTGCAAAAGCAAATTGAATTAATCAATGCCAATGATTAGTCCTACCTGGGTAGGCTATCTGGGTATTAAACTTGAATTACCTGAGAGGTTGCTTCATCCCGGTTAATATGCAAAGTTTAAGTTGTCTCATTTAATTGGAAGAACCTAGAAAGGTATGTTCGACAATTTAACTAAATAAATTGAATGAGACGATAATCCATACAATCTCCATTGATTGGATATCATAGGTGTAAACCGTAGGTCAAATGTTGGGACCCTTCACCACTAGGGTACGCTCCTCCCTGGGGCTGAGCCACATGGGATTCACTCCCGTCAGTAATGGGTTTGGTGAATGTGCTTTGCTAAAGCAGATTTTACTGATTAATCTATTTATGATATATCAAACCTGTATAGGCTATCTGGGAATTAACTATGAATTACCTGAGAGGTTGCTTCATCCCGGTTAATATGCAAAGTTTAAGTTGTCTCATTTAATTGGAAGAACCTAGAAAGGTATGTTCGACAATTTAAATAAATAAATTGAATGAGACGATAATCCATACAATCTCCATTGATTGGATATCATAGGTGTAAACCGTAGTTCAAATGTTGGGACCCTTCACCACTAGGGTACGCTCCTCCCTGGGGCTGAGCGTCCGTAAAGGGGTTTTACTGACTGTGCCTTGCTAAAGCAGATTTTACTGCTTAATCTATTTATGATAAATCAAACCCGTATAGGCTATCTGGGAATGAACTTTCAATTAACCTGAGAGCATTGCTTCATCTAAGTTAAGTTTGGAAAAAGTTAATCATGTCTCATTGTAGACGCCCAATCAATTTTGGATATTATTTGAAAGATCCACTTGAAAAGGTAAATCTGGCAATTTCACTTGTTGGTTAAATTGAATGAGACGTCATATCCAGTCAATTGTGATTGTCTGGATATGTTACCGTGCTCCACGTTTGAATTTCCCCTAGAGATGTACTGGCAATTCTTCACCACCAGGGTGCAGAATGCTTAAATTAAACGGAAGTACAAAGGTCGGACTTCCGTCGCGCTAGAGGAGAAATTTTAAACGTGTTACGGGGGAGGGTAAAATGTTCCCTCTCTGTTAGCTTACCCGTAATGCTAAGCTATTGCTACTTGGTTCAGGAGTATCCTTCCAAGCACCAAAATAGGATCCTTTCACTTATGGAAAGGGTGGGTTTTCTAGTGACGTCTCACCTTAACCCCATTCAGCATATTCTGCTGTTGTTTATGCTGACCGGAGCGACACGGTACTTAAATACAAAATACGCATACGGTCTGCCCACACTGTCTTAGTGCGGTAGGCAAATTATTCGGCTCGGTTTACCGGACAGTTAACTTCTAATTTCTAACCTTACTCTAGAAGTTAATATTGACCGACAGAAATAGTACCGTTTGGCCTAACGGACTAAATCTGGAATTTAATCCTCACTGCTATCGACATAAGACCGGAGCTACTCTAAATAGCTTCTCTCAATGGAAAATGCACAATCACTTTGTTTATATAGCAGGCTGTTTGTACAATTCTGTTTGCACAATTGATATATAGAATTTCACAGCAAAGTCCAATTCTATCTTAGATTCCTCGCACGGGGGCTCCAATATGTCTTATCAAAATGGCCCAACGTGCGTTTTAGTTTGAGTCCTCACACGGGGGCACCAATATGTCGTGTCTTTGGGGGTACCATTAAACTGAAGATATGTTTATCAATTAGCTCCCTGTAATTATTATCACGCGATTAAACTGATTAATCGTTTAATTGTAATTAACTAGGAGATCGGGGCACCAAGGAGAATATTCAGATACAAAGCTATAATTTTCCTAATATAACTTTCCTGTACTATAATATTATATTCTATTATAGTATAGGCCGATTATCTTCTAGTTCAAATGGTGTATTTACCTCGAGTCCAGTCTCATTCCAAACGTCGTAAATTGTTGTATCTGCACGAACCCAGTCTTTACTAAAATCATCCATACATCAATTGTCTTAAAATCATTTATTTACTACACTAAGTAATTAACAGAAAACATACAAACAGTAATTATCGTCACAAAGGATTGGTAGAGGAATGTGCCCTTGTGGGCTAAACAGGCAGGTCGGCCTGTTGAACAATGGGTCATAAACGGTCCGCTGAGAAGTTACACAGAGTTCATTAATATTAACAATTGACAATTGAAGGCTCACTCATTCGGGAACAATTGCAATCAATACATATTTACGCTCATGTGTCGTCGTGATCCTTGTTCGAGAGTTCTGTTCTGTTGGGGAGTTTTGTCCGCGTTCTCTCTCTCTCTCTCGGTTAGAATGGATCTTTCAGAGCGACATTCATTAATGTCGTCATAGAATGGTTGTTTCGTTGGTCTTCGCGTTCGATGATATAATTTACTTAGCTGCAGACTAATAATTAATATCAAAGACTTGTTCTTATTCTGTCGGTATCAATAGTCTAAAAGTTAACCAAGTGGTATGGTTCACTTTCAGTAGAGTACTTGGATGGTCAAACCTCTGGCCATAGAGTGTAGGCCTGGTCTGAAGAAATGTAAATCAGGGGGTGTTTTATAGTGCCCATCGAACAGGCTTGTCAAATGACGCCTGGTCCTGTATGTGTCCCTGGGGCGTGCCTATGACTGAGTTAGAATTGTATTTCTGTAACCAAACCTATCACATTACATCAGTACATAGCATCTCAATGTCTTACAAAAGCTTTATCCTTATTAATACATTCTATACAACCATTATGATGCTATTATATAAACAGTTTTATGGTAATATGGCTATATTGTCTCTTCTGAGTATCACAAAATTGTACCAAGCGGATCAGTTCGTAGCTGGATTCTTCACCAATCTTCCATACCTTCTCCAGAACACAAAATGTCGCTTGGCTCTCCAATTCTATGAGTTGGAAGAATTTCCTGTGTCTCTCTATGGGCCATGTGGCCAGAGACTCTCCTGGAATTTTAGAGTTTTTACGACCCTTTACACACAGGGTGGATTGGGGGGGAGTCAACTGTCCTCCCTGTACCAAAAGAGGCCAACGTCATGACAAGTGTATGCATTCACTACTGTAAGTCGCTCTGGATAAGAGCGTCTGCTGAATGACTAAAATGTAAATGTAACCAGGAAAGACTGACATGCATGTTGTTGATGTTAGTTCTGTATGTGCGTTACAACGCATAATAATGGCTGGAATGGAGTAAATGGAATGGTATCAAAAACATGAGTTTCATACCGTGCTATTATACTCCATTCCATTCATTGTACTCCATTCCATTCATTGTACTCCATTCCAGCCATTATTATGAGCCTCTCAGCAGCCTCCACTGATGGTCACTTAAGGGCAAGGCATGCTGCTCTGTTTTGAGACAGTTGCTGCTAGGTCTTTCTTTGCTGTACTTGACCATATTACCAGACAGTAATCAAGATGGGACAAGATCAGAGCCTGAACAACTAGTACAGTTAATTTTTTTATAAAAAATGCAGAACATCGTTTTTTTATAATGAACATACCCCTCCCCATCTTCACAACAACTTTATCAATATGATTTGACCATGATAATTGACCATCCAATGTTATACCTTGGAGTTTAACGTCCTACATTTTCTCAGTGGTCACCCTTTGTGTACAACTCTAGTTGAGGTTTAGGTCTTAGAGCATGTTTTGAACCAAATGCAATGCTTTTAGTTTTAGGTGTATTTATGACCAGTTTATTATTAATCACCCATTCTGATACTGACTGTAACTCCTTATTTAGAATTTCAGTGATCTCTGGCATTGCGTGCAGACATGTAGAGTGTGGAATAATTCGCATACATAGTCTTTCTAAATTCAGCAAGAAAAGAAACGTCCCTTTTTCAGGACCCTGTCTTTCAAAGATAATTCGTAAAAATCCAAATAACTTCACAGATCTTCATTGTAAAGGGTTTAAACACTTCCCCATACTTGTTCAATGAACCATAAACAATTAATGAACATGCACCTGTGGATCGGTCGTTAAGACACTAACAGCTTACAGTCGGTAGGCAATTAAGGTCACAGTTAGGACACTAAAGAGGCCTTTCTACTGACTCTGAAAAACACCAAAAGAACGATGCCTAGGGTTCTTGCTCATCTGCGTGAACATGCCCTAGGCATGCTGCAAGGAGGCATGAGGACTGCAGATGTGGCCAGGGCAATAAATTACAATGTCCGTACTGTGAGACACCTAAGACAGTGCTACAGGGAGACAGGACCGACAGCTGATCGTCCTCGTAGTGGCAGACCACGTGTAACAACACCTGCACAGGATCGGTACATCCGAACATCACACCTGCGGGACAGGTACAGGATGGCAACAACAACTGCCGGAGTTACACCAGGAACGCACAATCCCTCCATCAGTGCTCATCTGCCCGCAATAGGCAGATGAGTACTGATGGAGATGAGCACTGACTGTCCGCAATAGGCTGAGAGAGGCTGGACTGAGGGCTTGTAGGCCTGTTGTAAGGCAGGTCCTCACCAGACATCACCGGCAACAACGTTGCCTATTGGCACAAACCCACCGTTCCTGGACTAGACAGGACTGGCAAAAAGTGCTCTTCACTGACGAAACACAGTTTTGTCTCACCAGGGGTGATGGTCGGATTAGCATTTATCGTCGAAGGAATGAGCGTTACACAGAGGCCTGTACTCTGGAGCGGGATTGATTTGGAGGTGGAGGGTCCGTCATGGTCTGGGGCGGTGTGTCACAGCATCATTGGACTGAGCTTGTTGTCATTGCAAGCAATCTCAACGCTGTGCGTTACAGGGAAGACTTCCTCCTCCCTCGTGGTACCCTTCCTGCAGGCTCATCCTGACATGACCCTCCAGCATGACAATGCCACCAGCCATACTGCTCGTTCTGTGCGTGATTTCCTGCATGACAGGAATGTCAGTGTTCTGCCATGGCCAGTGAAGAGCCCGGATCTCAGTTCCATTGAGCACGTCTGGGACCTGTTGGATCGGAGGGTGAGAGCTAGGGCCATTCCCCCCCAGAAATGTCTGGGAACTTGCAGGTGGGGTAACATCTCACAGCAAGAATGGGCAAATCTGGTGCAGTCCATGAGGAGGAGATGCACTGCAGTACTTAATGCAGCTGGTGGCCACACCAGATACTGACTGTTACTTTTGATTTTGACCCCCCCTTTGTTCAGGGACACATTATTCCATTTCTGTTAGTCACATGTCTGTGGAACTTGTTCAGTTTATGTTTCAGTTGTTCAATCTTATGTTCATACAAATATTTACGCATGTTAAGTTTTCTGAAAATAAACACTGTTGGCAGTGAGTGGACATTTCTTTTTTAGCAGAGTTTATCTTTGTGTAAGACCAGTGGCAAATCAATTGTAAAAATAGAGCGTAACGGCCTGCGGGACACTGCACATACACATGTCTGATGATGGAGAAGCTTCCATTGAAAAACATTCTCTGGGTTCTATTGGATAAGTAACTCTCTAACCATGTGATGGCAGGTGATGTAAAGCCATAGAAAGTTAGTTTTTTTCAATAATTTATGATCAATAACATCAAAGGCTGCACTGAAATCTAATTATCCATTTATCTTAACCAATCATCAGTCATCTGAGTCAGTGCAATACAAGTTGAGTGCCCTTCTCTATATGCATGCTGAAAGTCAGTAGGTAACTTGTTATCTGAAAAATAGCATTGTATTTGCTCAAACACAATCCTCTCCATCAGTTTATTCAGAACAGGCAGCAAACTGATTGAGTGGCTGTTAGTCAGCAAAGAGTGCTTTACTATTTTTAGGCAGTGGAATAACTTTAGCTTCCTTCCACGCCTGTGGACACACACTCCTTTCGAATTGTTTTTGTATGATCTCTTATAAATTACTTTAGGCCCAACCTTTGGCATTGGCTTCCCTTGTTATTGCCACAATATTATGGTCACTACAGCCAATGCAAACTGATATTTCTTTGAAGCAAAGTTCTGCAGCGTTAGTGAAGATATGATTGATTCAAGTGGATGTCACAGATCCAACACTATTGGTAGAAAATAGACATCTCTGTTAACATCACACACATTATCAAGCAGTGCACACTTGTTATCCAAATACTTACTGTTAGCACTTAGCAGCACCGTTAGCATTTAGCAGCACTGTTAGCACTTTGCAGCACTGTTAGCACTTAGCAGCACCGTTAGCAGTTAGCAGCACCGTTAGCAGTTAGCAGCGCCGCTAGCACTTAGCATCACCACTAGCACTTAGCTGCACCGCTAGCAGTTAGCAGCACCGTTAGCAGTTAGCAGCACCGCTAGCACTTAGCAGCACCACTAGCACTTAGCAGCACCGTTAGCACTTAGCAGCACCGTTAGCACCTAGCAGCACCGTTAGCACATAGCAACTCCGTTAGTACTTAGCAGCACCGTTAGCACTTAGCAGCACCGTTAGCACCTAGCAGCACCGTTAGCACATAGCAACTCCGTTAGTACTTAGCAGCACCGTTAGCACTTAGCAGCACCGTTAGCACTTAGCAGCACTGTTAGCATTTGGTGGCCTATAGCAGCACCCCAAAATAAGAGGCTTTAGATGAGGCAGGTTAATATGCAACCCCAACACTTCAACAGCATTAGACATGAGATCCTCTCTAAGCTTTACAGGAATATGGCTCTGAACATATACAAAAACACCTCCCCCATAGGCATTCCTGTTTTTTCTATAAATGTTATCGCTGTATTGCTACTGCTGTATCATCAAAGGAATAATCTAAGTGAGTTTCAGAGATGGCCAGTATATCAATGTTATTTGATGTTAGCAAGTTATTGATTTCATGAACCTTTCTAAGGCTACATATATTAATATGGGCTATTTTCAGCCCTTTCCTGGGTAGCTTATCAGAGATAGACATAATACTGAAAAGAGCAAATAAAGGTATATTATCAGAGACTGTGTGTGTGTGATGTTGGGCTGAAGCTAATGAAAGATGAAGGAATGTGTCTGTATCGGATCAACCGATTCCTAAACCAATTGTGTGTGTTGTTATTACACTTTCTTGCTGTGTTAATGTAGGCCAGACATTCTCAGATGAATTCCACTGTCTGTTCCACCATGTCGCTCATAAACAGACCCTGTATTTTCCGTGTGTGTGGCGAGGATGGTAGCCAAGGGGGGAACCCATTGAGTGGTGTGACCCGGACATGACACACTTCATTCTCTCTTTCCATCTCTCTCTCTCCTTTCTATCTCCCTCTCTCGCTCCCCTCTATCTCTCTCTATCTCTCTCGCTCCTTTCTATCTCTCTCGCTCCTTTCTATCTCTCTCTCCTTTCTATCTCTCTCTCTTTTCTATCTCTCTCTCTCTCCCCTCTATCACTCTCTCTCCCCTCTCTCTCTCTCTCTCTCTCTCTCCTTTCTATCTCTCTCTCTCCTTTCTCTCTCTCCCCTCTCTCTCTCTCCTTTCTCCTCTCTCTCATTTCTCTCTCCTCTCTCTCCTTTATCTCCTTTCTATCTCTCTCCTTTCTCTCATTTATCTCTCGTCCTTTCTCTCCTTTCTCTCCTTGCTTTTTCTCTCTCTATCTCTCTCTCTCTTCTCCTTTCTCTCTTGCTATCACACTTCCTTTTTGCCTTTGCCTTTGCCTTTTAAATATCCCTTATGTTATATATACATTTGACTCTCAAAAGCAATCTGCACACAACACCACATAATGACAAACCGATGACATGTTGATAGAAATTGTAGCAAATTGATAAAAAACAGAAATACATTATTTACATAACTTTTCAGACCCTTTGCTATGAGATTTAAAAATTAGTTCAGGTGCATCCTGCTTCCATTGATCATCCTTTAGGTGTTTCTACAACTTGATTGGAGTCCACCTGTTGTAAATTAAATTGTTTGGAAATGATTTGGAAAGGCACACACCTGTCTATATAAGGTCCCACAGTTGACAGTGCATGTCAGAGCAAAACCAAGCCATGAGGTCGAAGGAATTATCCGTATAGCTCCGAGACAGGATTGTGTCGAGACACAGATCTGGGGAAGGGTACCAAAACATTTCTGCAGCATTGAAGATCCCCAAGAACACAGTGGCCTCCATCATTCTTAAATACAAGAAGTTTGGAACCACCAAGACTCTTCCTAGAGCTGGCCGCCCGACCAAACTGAGCAATCGGGGGAGAAGGGCCTTGGTTAGGGAGTGAACAAAAACCCGATGGTCACTCTAACAGAGCTCCAGAGTTCCAGAGTTCCCCCTCTTCCCCCTTCACACACTTCCCTCTTCACCTTCTTCCCTCTTCACCCTCTTCCTTATTCACCCCTTCCCTCTCCCCTCTTCACCCTCTTCACCCCCTACCCTCTTCACCCTCTCCCCTCTTCACCCTCTCCCCTCTTCACCCTCTCCCCTCCTCACCCTTTTCCCTCTTCACCCTCTCCCCTCTTCCCTCTTCACCCTCTTCCCTCTTTCCTCTTCACCCTCTTCCCTCTTCCCCCTCTTCCCCTTCACACACTTCCCTCTTCACCTTCTTCCCTCTTCACTCTCTTCCTTATTCACCCCTTCCCTCTCCCCTCTTCACCCTCTTCACCCCCTTCCCTCTTCACCCTCTTCAACCTCTCCCCTCCTCACCCTCTCCCCTCTTCACTCTCTTCACCTTCTTCCCTCTTCACCCTCTTTCCTCTTCACCCTCTTCCCCCTCTTCCCCTTCACACTCTTCCCTCTTCACCTTCTTCCCTCTCACCCCCTTCCCTCTTCACCCTCTCCCCTCTTCACCCCTTCCCCCTCTCCCCTCTTCACCCTCTTCACCCCCTACCCTCTTCACCCTCTCCCCTCTTCACCCTCTCCCCTCTTCACCCTCTCCCCTCCTCACCCTTTTCCCTCTTCACCCTCTCCCCTCTTCCCTCTTCACCCTCTTTCCTCTTCACCCTCTTCCCTCTTCCCCCTCTTCCCCTTCACACACTTCCCTCTTCACCTTCTTCCCTCTTCACCCTCTTCCTTATTCACCCCTTCCCTCTCCCCTCTTCACCCTCTTCACCCCCTTCCCTCTTCACCCTCTTCACCCTCTCCCCTCCTCACCCTCTCCCCTCTTCACTCTCTTCACCTTCTTCCCTCTTCACCCTCTTTCCTCTTCACCCTCTTCCCCCTCTTCCCCTTCACACTCTTCCCTCTTCACCTTCTTCCCTCTCACCCCCTTCCCTCTTCACCCTCTCCCCTCTTCACCCCTTCCCCCTTCCCCCTCTCCCCTCTTCACCCTCTTCCCTCTTCAAATCAATCAAATCAAATGTATTTATATAGCCCTTCTTACATCAGCTGATATCTCAAAGTTCTTTACAGAAACCCAGCCTAAAACCCCAAACAGCAAGCAATGCAGGTGTAGAAGCACGGTGGCTAGGAAAAACTCCCTAGAAAGGCCAAAACCTAGGAAGAAACCTAGAGAGGAACCAGGCTATGAGGGGTGGCCAGTCCTCTTCTGGCTGTGCCAGGTGGAGATTATAACAGCACATGGCCTAGATGTTCAAATGTTCATAAATGACCAGCATGGTCAAATAATAATAATCATAGTAGTTGTCGAGGGTGCAACAAGTCAGTAACACAAGAGTAAGTGTCAGTTGGCTTTTTCATAGCCGATCTTTGAGAGTATCTTTACCGCTCCTGCTGTCTGTAGAGAGTTGAAAACAGCAGGTCTGGGACAGGTAGCACATCCGGTGAATAGGTCAGGGTTCCAGCAGGTCTGGGACAGCAGGTCTGGGACAGGTAGCACATCCGGTGAACAGGTCAGGGTTCCATAGCTGCAGGCAGAACAGTTGGAACTGGAGCAGCAGCACGGCCAGGTGAACTGGGGACAGCAAGGAGTCATCAAGCCAGGTAGTCCTGAGGCATGGTCCTAGGGCGCAGGTCCTCCGAGAGAGAGAAAGAGAGAATTAGAGAGAGCATTTTTAAATTCACACAGGACACCGGAAAAGACAAGAGAAATACTCCAGATGTGACAGACTGACCCTAGCCCTCCGACACATAAACTACTGCAGCATAAATACTGGAGGCTGAGACAGGAGGGGTCAGGAGACACTGTGGCCCCATCTGATGAAACCCCCAGACAGGGCAAAACGGGTAGGATATAACCCCACCCACTTTGCCAAAGCACAGCCTCCACACCACTGGAGGGATATCTCCAACCACCAACATACCATCTCGGGACAAGGCCGAGTATAGCCCACAAAGATCTCCGCCACGGCACAGCCCAAGTGGGGGCGCCAACCCAGACAGGAAGACCACGTCAGTGACTCAACCTACTCAAGTGACGCACCCCTCCCAAGGACGGCATGGAAGAACACCAGCAAGCCAGTGACTCAGCCCCCGTAATAGGGGTAGAGGCAGAGAATCCCAGTGGAAAGAGGGGAAACCGGCCAGGCAGAGACAGCAAGGGCGGTTCGTTGCTCCAGCCTTTCCGTTCACCTTCACACCCCTGGGCCAGACTACACTTAATCATAGGACCTACTGAAGAGATGTGTCTTCAGTAAAGACTTAAAGGTTGAGACTGAGTCTGCGTCTCTCACATGGGTAGGCAGACTATTCCATAAAAATGGAGCTCTATAGGAGAAAGCCCTGCCTCCAGCTGTTTGCTTAGAAATTCTAGGAACAATTAGGAGGCCCGCGTCTTGTGACCGTAGCGTACGTGTAGGTATGTACGGCAGGACCAAATCGGAAAGATAGGTAGGAGCAAGCCCATGTAAATCTTTGTAGGTTAGCAGTAAAATCTTGAAATCAGCCCTTGCCTTAACAGGAAGCCAGTGTAGGGGGGCTAGCACTGGAGTAATATGATCACATTTTTTGGTTCTAGTCAGGATTCTAGCAGCCGTATTTAGCACTAACTGAAGTTTATTTAGTGCTTTATCCGGGTAGCCGGAAAGTAGAGCATTGCAGTAGTCCAACCTAGAAGTAACAAAGGCATGGATACATTTTTCTGCGTAATTTTTGGACAGAAAGTTTCTGATTTTTGCAATGTTACGTAGATGGAAAAAAGCTGTCCTTGAAACAGTCTTGATATGTTCTTCAAAAGAGAGATCAGGGTCCAGAGTAACGCCAAGGTCCTTCACAGTTTTATTTGAGACGACTGTACAACCATCCAGATTAATTGTCAGATTCAACAGAAGATCTCTTTGTTTCTTGGGACCTAGAACAAGCATCTCTGTTTTGTCCGAGTTTAAGAGTAGAACGTTTGCAGCCATCCACTTCCTTATGTCTGAGACACAGGCTTCTAGCGAGGGCAATTTTGGGGCTTCACCATGTTTCATTGAAATGTACAGCTGTTTGTCATCCGCATAGCAGTGAAATTTAACATTATGTTTTCGAATGAAATCCCCAATAGGTAAAATATTCTAGTGAAAACAATAGTGGTCCTAAAACGGAACCTTGAGGAACACCGAAATTTACAGTTGATTTGTCAGAGGACAAACCATTCACAGAGACAAACTGATATCTTTCCGACAGATAAGACCTAAACCAGGCCAGAACTTGTCCATGTAGACCAATTTGGGTTTCCAATCTCTCCAAAAGAATGTGGTGATCGATGGTATCAAAAGCAGCACTAAGATCTAGGAGCACGAGGACAGACGCAGAGCCTCGGTCTGACGTCATTAAAAGGTCATTTACCACCTTCACAAGTGCAGTCTCAGTGCTATGATGGGGTCTAAAGCCAGACTGAAGCGTTTCGTATACATTGTTTGTCTTCAGGAAGGCAGTGAGTTGCTGCGCAACAGCTTTTTCTACAATTTTTGAGAGGAATGGAAGATTCGATATAGGCCGATAGTTTTTTATAATTTCTGGGTCAAGATTTGGCTTTTTCAAGAGATGCTTTATTACTGCCACTTTTAGTGAGTTTGGTACACATCCGGTGGATAGAGAGCCGTTTATTATGTTCAACATAGGAGGGCCAAGCACAGAAAGCAGCTCTTTCAGTAGTTTAGTTGGAATAGGGTCCAGTATGCAGCTTGAAGGTTTAGAGGCCATGATTATTTTCATCATTGTGTCAAGAGATATAGTACTAGAACACTTTAGTGTCTCCCCTTGATCCTAGGTCCTGGCAGGGTTGTGCAGACTCAGGACAACGGAGCTTTGGAGGAATACGCTTCCTCTTCAACCCCCCCCCTTCACACCCTCCCCTCTTCCCTCTTCACCCTCTCCCCGCTTCACCCATTTCCCTCTTCACCCACTTCCCTCTTCCCCCTCTTCCCTCTTCACCCTCTTTCCTTCTTTCTCTTCATCTCCCCCACTGTTCCTTCTGGCTGGAGGAGATTAAGCATCTTATCAGGCATGTCAGCCTCTGTGTGTCAGAGCAGAGGTAAAAACACACTCCTGAGAGGCACATGATATGTAGGCCAGGCCCTAGGCGCCGGGCCAGACACAGTTTGTAGTCCCAAATGGCACCCCATTTCCTATATAGTGCACTATGTAGGGGATAGGGTGGCATTTGGGACGTAGTCACACTGTTCCTGCTCAGACCCAGACCAGACTGACTGCAAGGGTCTGTTCCTGCTCAGACCCAGACCAGACTGGCTGTAAGGATCTGTTCCTGCTCAGACCCAGACCAGATTGGCTGTAAGGGTCTGCTCCTGCTCAGACCCAGACCAGACTGGCTGTAAGGGTCTGTTCCTGCTCAGACCCAGACTAGACTGGCTGTAAGGGTCTGTTCCTGCTCAGACCCAGACCAGACTGGCTGTAAGGGTCTGTTCCTGCTCAGACCCAGACCAGACTGGCTGTAAGGATCTGTTCCTGCTCAGACCCAGACCAGATTGGCTGTAAGGGTCTGCTCCTGCTCAGACCCAGACCAGACTGGCTGTAAGGGTCTGTTCCTGCTCAGACCCAGACTAGACTGGCTGTAAGGGTCTGTTCCTGCTCAGACCCAGACCAGACTGGCTGTAAGGGTCTGTTCCTGCTCAGACCCAGACCAGACTGGCTGTAAGGGTCTGTTCCTGCTCAGACCCAGACTAGACTGGTTGTAAGGGTCTGTTCTTGCTCAGACCCAGACCAGACTGGCTGTAAGAATCTGTTCCTGCTCAGACCCAGACCAGACTGGCTGTAAGGGTCTGTTCCTGCTCAGACCCAGACCAGACTGGCTGTAAGGATCTATGGTTTTCTAAACAGTCCGCTATACAAGGCTTCTGTGTGCAAGAGAGCAATAATGTAATCGATTGATTGACTAGGAACACCTTTGTTTGGTAAGCTATTGATGTGCCTTTCTGCACTATTTTTGTCCATCTTCAATCAAGTGTTAATGAGCTGCCTGTCTGCAGGTGAGTTAGCCTACTCAGCTGTTTGGTTACAGTGCAGAGCAGACAGAACAACATCATGTATACCAGTGTACTACGTACATTCAGCAGTCTGGTCTGACAGTCAGTTTACTGCTGCTCTCCTCCTACTCAGAAGGACAGCGTTGTCTAGCATGACAACACTTGTCTTTTCATGGTGTCACAAAGGTTGTTTGTCTGATGACATCGGTTGTAAAAGGGAAACGTGCCCAGTGCCCACATCCCCCACACTGTGTTGATAGACAGGTTACAGGTGCACAGACAGACAGGTTACAGGTGCACATACAGACAGATGTACAGGTGCACATACAGACAGACAGGTTACAGGTGCACAGACAGACAGGTTACAGGTGCACAGACAGACAGACGTACAGGTGTCAGATGCACAGACAGCCAAGTTATAGGTGTACAGAGAGAGAGACAGGTTGTAGGTGGACAGACAGACAGACTGACAGAGAGACAGGTTGCAGATAGACAGGCAGGTAGACAGACAGACAGGTTGCAGGTGGACAGACAGATAGACAGACAGACAGGTGCACAGGCAGACAGACAGACAGACGTGCAGGTTACAGGTACACAGACAGATGTGCAGGTTACAGGAGACAGATGCACAAACAGACAGCCAAGTTATAGGTGCACAGACAGAGAGACAGGTTGTAGGTGGACAGACAGACAGACAGACAGACAGACTGACAGGTACACAGACAGAGAGAGACAGGTTGCAGGTGGACAAACAAACAGACTGACAGACAGGTGCACAGAAAAGACAGACAGGTTACAGGTGCACAGACGTACAGGTTACAGGTGCACAGACAGACAGACAGACAGACAGATGTGCAGGTTACAGGTGCACAGACGTACAGGTTACAGGTGCACAGACGTACAGGTTACAGGTGCACAGACGTACAGGTTACAGGTTCAAAGACGTACAGGTTACAGGTGCACAGATGTACAGGTTACAGGTGCACAGGCAGACAGACAGATGTACAGGTTACAGGTGCACAGACAGATGTGCAGGTTACAGGTGCACAGACAGATGTGCAGGTTACAGGTGCACAGACAGATGTGCAGGTTACAGGTGCACAGACAGATGTGCAGGTTACAGGTGCACAGACAGATGTGCAGGTTACAGGTGCACAGACAGATGTGCAGGTTACAGGTGCAAAGACGTACAGGTTACAGGTGCACAGGCAGACAGACAGACGTGCAGGTTACAGGTGCACAGACAGGCGTGCAGGTTACAGGTGCACAGGCAGACAGACAGACGTGCAGGTTACAGGTGCACAGACAGACGTGCAGGTTACAGGTGCACAGACAGACGTACAGGTTACAGGTGCACAGACAGGCGTGCAGGTTACAGGTGCACAGACAGGCGTGCAGGTTACAGGTGCACAGGCAGACAGACAGACGTGCAGGTTACAGGTGCACAGACAGACGTGCAGGTTACAGGTGCACAGACAGACGTGCAGGTTACAGGTGCACAGACAGGCGTGCAGGTTACAGGTGCACAGACAGGCGTGCAGGTTACAGGTGCACAGACAGGCGTGCAGGTTACAGGTGCACAGACAGACGTACAGGTTACAGGTGCACAGACAGACGTACAGGTTACAGGTGCACAGGCAGACAGACAGACGTGCAGGTTACAGGTGCACAGACAGACGTGCAGGTTACAGGTGCACAGACAGACGTGCAGGTTACAGGTGCACAGACAGACGTGCAGGTTACAGGTGCACAGACAGGTGTGCAGGTTACAGGTGCACAGACAGGCGTGCAGGTTACAGGTGCACAGACAGGCGTGCAGGTTACAGGTGCACAGACAGGCGTGCAGGTTACAGGTGCACAGACAGGTGTGCAGGTTACAGGTGCACAGACAGACGTGCAGACAGACACAGGTGCACAGACAGACGTGCAGACAGACACAGGTGCACAGACAGACGTGCAGACAGACACAGGTGCACAGACAGACAGACAGACAGACAGACAGACAGACAGACAGACAGACAGACAGACAGACAGACAGACAGACAGACATGTTACAGGTGCACAGACAGAGAGACGTACAGGTTACAGGTTACAGGTGCACAGACAGACAGACGTACAGGTGCACATACAGACGTACAGGTTACAGGTGCACAGGCAAACAGACAGAGTGACAGACAGACAGGTTACAGGTGCACAGACAGACAGACAGACGTGCTGTAGCAAGTGGTTCCTAAAGAGGAAATGAGAGTGAATACCAGACAGTGTATGACAGTGTTCCTGGTGATGGAGTCTACACTCATTATGGATTATGATTTGTACTCTTCTTTTTTTTACTGACAGGTTGTGGTTTGCCTTTCTCTCTCTCTCTCTCTCTCTTTCTCTCTCTCAATCCATTTCAAGGGGCTTTGTTGTAGAGGTCGACCGATTATGAGTTTTCAACACCGATACCGATTATTGGAGGGTCCAAAAAAGCCGCTACCGATTAATCGGCCGTTTTAATTTTTTACAATAATGACAGTTACAACAATACTGAATGAACACTTATTTTAACTTAATATAATACATCAACAAAATCTATTTAGCCTCAAATAAATAATGAAACATGTTCAATTTGGTTTAAATAATGCAAAACAAAGTGTTGGAGAAGAAAGTAAAAGTGCAATATGTGCCATGTAAGAAAGCTAATGTTTAAGTGCCTTGCTCAGAACATGAGAACATATGAAAGCTGGTGGTTCCTTTTAACATGAGTCTTCAATATTCCCAGGTAAGAAGTTTTAGGTTGTAGTTATTATAGGAATTATAGGACTATTTCTCTCTATACGATTTGTATTTCATATACCTTTGACTATTGGATGTTCTTATAGGCACTTTAGTATTGCCAGTGTAACAGTATAGCTTCCGTCCCTCTCCTCGCTCCTACCTGGGCTCAAACCAGGAACACATCGACAACAGCCACCCTCGAAGCAGCGTTACCCATGCAGAGGAAGGGAAACAACTACTCCAAGTCTCAGAGCGAGTGACGTTTGAAACGCTATTAGCGTGCACCCGGCTAACTAGCTAGCCATTTCACATCGGTTACATCAGCCTAATCTTGGGAGTTGATAGGCTTGAAGGGGTGGGTATAATTTGTGGAACGTTCCAACAGGAATCCGTTCCAAAAAACGTAAAGTAAAAGGTTGCCAACCAACAACGCATATAAAGTAGCAACGCATACAAACCTAGCTAACTAGCTGCCGAATAGGCATCAACTCACCACGTAGCTTATTCTTAATGTTTGTCCATAGGCAAACAGACATGTGAGGACAGACATTTTTCGTAATAAACGTGATGAGTGAAAAACGCAATGAAATAGACCGCTCCCTACCCGGTATCTTATTCTGCCGCTATACAACTTTGTATGCGTTGTTTTTTGGAAACCTTGTTATTTACAAAGTTTTTGGAATAGATTCCTGTTGGAACGTTCCACAAATTATACCCACCCAGGTTGAAGTCATAAACAGTGCAATGCTTGAAGCACAGCGAAGGGCTGTTTGAATGAATGCTTACGAGCCTGCTGCTGCCTACCACCGCTCAGTCAGAGTGCTCTATCAAATCATAGACTTAATTATCACTTAATTGTCATTATTATGGTCGAATCCGGAAACTATCATCTCGAAAACAAACGTTTTTTTCTTTCAGTGACATACGGAACCGTTCCGTATTTTATCTAACGGGTGACTAAGTCTAAATATTCCTGTTAGGCATTGATGTTTATGGTTAGGTACATTGGTGCAACGACAGTACTTTTTTCGTAAATGCACTTGTTAAATCAACACCCGTTTGTCGAAGTAGGCTGTGATTCAATGAAAATTAACAGGCACCGCATCGATTATATGCAACGCAGGACACGTTAGATAAACTAGTAATATCATCAACCATGTGTAGTTAACTAGTGATTATGTTAAGATTGATAGTTTTTTATAAGTCTAATGCTAGCTAGCAACTTACCTTTCCTTCTTGCTGCCCTCGCGTTACAGGTAGTCAGCCTGTTAATCCTTGTGGAGTGCAATGTAAGGCAGGTGGTTAGAGCGTTGGATTGGTAACTGAAGGTTGCAAAAATGAATCCCCCCTGAACAAGGCAGTTAACCCCCGTTTCTAGGCCGTCATTGTAAATAAGAATGTGTTCTTAATCTGACTTGCCTAGTTAAATAAAGGTGTAAAAAAAAAAAAATATATAAAAAAAAAAAAAAAAAAATTGGCAAGTCGGTGGCCAAAAATACCGATTACCGATTGTTATGAAAACTTGAAATCGGCCCTAATTAATCGGCCATTCCGATTAATCGGTCGACCTCTACTTTGTTGGCATGTGTTTACATTGCCAAAGCAAGTGAAATGGGTAAACAAAAGTGACATTTAATGTCTGTCTGTGTGTCTCTCTGTCAGACTGGCCGGTTGTGTGAGTGACCTCTTGTAACCATGACGACCCACGTGACCCTGGAGGATGCTCTGTCTAACGTGGATCTGTTGGAGGAGCTGCCCCTCCCTGACCAGCAGCCCTGCATTGAACCTCCGCCCTCATCCATCATGTACCAGGTACACACACACACACACACACACACACACACACACACACACACACACACACACACACACACACACACACACACACACACACACACACACACACACGTCTGAGTTTTCAAATGAATTGCAAGAGTACTAAACTCTGTCTTTCTCTTTCTCTCTAGGCTAACTTTGATACCAACTTTGAGGACAGGAATGCGTTTGTGACGGGGATAGCTCGCTACATCGAGCAGGCAACTGTCCACTCTAGCATGGTGAGTAGGCAACATAGAGGGATTGGTTTGGAATGGGGCCTATGGAGAGAACAGAGGGAGCGGTTTGTATTTGATCCCCTGCTGATTTTGTACGTTTGCCCACTGATAAAGAAAGGATCAGTCTATAATTTTAATGGTAGGTTTATTTGAACAGTGAGAGACAGAATAACAACAAAAATATCCAGAAAAACGCATGTGAAAAATTGTATAAATTGATTTGCATTTCAATGAGGGAAATAAGTATTTGACCCCCTCTCAATCAGAAAGATTTCTGGCTCCCAGGTGTCTTTTATACAGGTAACGAGCTGAGATTAGGAGCACACTCTTAAAGGGAGTGCGCCTAACCGCAGCGTGTTACCTGTAAAAAAGACACCTGTTCACAGAAGCAATCAATCGATCAGATTCCAAACTCTCCACCATGGCCAAGACCAAAGAGCTCTCCAAGGATGTCAGGGACAAGATTGTAGACCTACACAAGGCTGGAATGGGCTACAAGACCATCGCCAAGCAGCTTGGTGAGAAAGTGACAACATTTGGTGTGATTATTCGCAAATGGAAGAAACACAAAAGAACTGTCAATATCCCTCGGCCTGGGGCTCCATGCAAGATCTCCCCTCGTGGGGTTGCAATGATCATGAGAACGGTGAGGAATCAGCCCAGAACTACACAGGAGGATCTTGTCAATGATCTCAAGGCAGCTGGGACCATAGTCACCAAGAAAACAATTGGTAACACACTACGCCATGAAGGACTGAAATCCTGCAGCGCCCGCAAGATCCCCCTGCTCAAGAATACATATACATGCCCGTCTGAAGTTTGCCAATGAACATCTGAATGATTCAGAGAATAACCGGTGAAAGTGTTGTGGTCAGATGAGACCAAAATGGAGCTCTTTGGCATCAACTCAACTCACTGTGTTTGGAGGAGGAGGAATGCTGCCTATGACCCCAAGAACACCATCTCCACCGTCAAACATGGAGGTGGAAACATTATGCTTTGGGGGTGTTTTTCTGCTAAGGGGACAGGACAACTTCACCGCATCAAAGGGACGATGGACGGGGCCATGCACCGTCAAATCTTGGGTGAGAACCTCCTTCCCTCAGCCAGGGCATTGAAAATGGGTCGTGGATGGGTATTCCAGCATGACAATGACCCAAAACACACAGCCAAGGCAACAAAGGAGTGGCTCAAGAAGAAGCACATTAAGGTCCTGGAGTGGCCTGTTTGATTAGATTCGTTAATACATTTGCATTGATGTCAGAGTGATTAGAGGGATAATAGATTGCTGAGTACCAGGCAGTTAGCAAGTTTGGTAGGCTACCAATGACCAGCAGCAGCATCAGAGCTTGGAGAAGCCTAATTACCGTGACTAAACTGTTACGTGGAATTGGACTGCCTTCATGACTCTTGACCGCCGGTGTGGCGGTAATACGGTCACCGGAACAGCCCTATCTAGGACCGATAGGAACATCAATGTTCCTAATCTGCTTTCTACTATTTACCGAGAGGCAGGACCTATTTCTATAGAATAAGCCCATTTTTATTCTCAGCTTCTTACAGTTGAAGTCGGAAGTTTACATACACCTTAGTCAAATACATTTAAACTCAGTTTTTTTTTTACAATTCCTGACATTTAATCCTAGTAAAAATTCCCTATCTTAGGTCAGTTAGGACCACCACTTTATTTTAAGAATGTGAAATATCAGAATAATAGTAGAGGGAATGATTTATTTCAGCTTTTATTTCTTTCATCACATTCCCAGTGGGTCAGAAGTTTACATACACTCAATTAGTATTTGGTAGAATTGCCTTTAAATTGTTTAACTTGGGTCAAACGTTTCGGGTAGCCTTCCACAAGCTTCCCACAATAAGTTGGGTGAATTTTGGCCCATTCCTCCTGACAGAGCTGGTGTGACTGAGTCAGGTTTGTAGGCCTCCTTGCTCGCACACACTTTTTCAGTTCTGCCCACAACTTTTCTATAGGTTTGAGGTCAGGGCTTTGTGATGGCCACTCCAATACCTTGACTTTGTTGTCCTTAAGCCATTTTGCCACAACTTTGGAAGTATGCTTGGGTCATTGTTCATTTGGAAGACCCATTTACAACCAAGCTTTAACTTCCTGACTGATGTCTTGAGATGTTGCTTCAATATATCCACATCATTTTCCCTCTCATGATGGCATCTATTTGTGAAGTGCACCAGTCCCTCCTGCAGCAAAGCACCTCCACAACATGATGCTGCTACCCCCGTGATTCACGGAGGGTATGGTGTTCTTCGGCTTGCAAGCCTCCCTCTTTTTCCTCCAAACCTAACGATGGTCATTATGGCCAAACAGTTCTATTTTTGTTTCATCAGACCAGAGGACATTTCTCCAAAAAGTACGATCTTTGCTGTGGATATAGATATTTTTTTACCTGTTTCCTACAGCATCTTCACAAGGTCCTTTGCTGATGTTCTGGGATTGATTTGCACTTTTCACACCAAAGTACGTTCATCTCTAGGAGACAGAACGCGTCTCCTTCCTGAGCGGTATGATGGCTGCATGGTCCCATGGTGTTTATACTTACGTAGTATTGAACGTGGTACCTTCAGGCGTTTGGAAATTGCTCCCAAGGATGAACCAGACATGTGGAGGTCTACAATTGTTTTCTGAGGTCTTGGCTGATTTCTTTATATTTTCCCATGATGTCAAGCAAAGAGGCACTGAGTTTGAAGGTAGGCCTTGAAATACATCCACAGCTACACCTCCAATTGATAAAAATTATGTCAATTAGCCTATCAGAAGCTTCTAAAGCCATGACATCATTTTCTGGAATTTTCCAAGCTGTTTAGAGGGCACAGTCAACTTAGTGTATGTAAACTTCTGACCCACTGGAATTGTGATACAGTGAATTATATGTGAAATAATCTGTCTGTAAACAATTGTTGGAAAAGTTATTTGTGTCATACACAAAGTAGGTGTCCTAATCGAAAACTATACTTTGTTAACAAGAAATTTGTGGAGTGGTTGAAAAACGAGTTTTAATGACTCCAACCAAAGTGTATGTAAACTTCCTTCAACTGTAACTAACTCATCAGTATGCTTTTTAAAAGACCGCGTTTCATCTGTCCAGATGCTCAGATATTTGGAAGCAGGGACACGATCAATAGTTTTCTGTAATACAATGAAGGCAGACTGTAGTTCAGATAGAGCCTGGTCAACCATGGGGACAATAGCAGACACAACACTATCATCGGCATACAAGTGCAGGTCACAATTGTTTACAGGCAATACAATATTATTAATGTAAACATTAAAAAGTACTGGACCCAGAATCGACCCCTGCGTGACACCTTTCATAATATCCAGGAAACCTGATTTAACAGCGTCAGTAGACACACATTGAGTTCTATCTGTCAAATCATGTTTTAACCAGTTACATACAGCCTGGTCTAGACCCATTGAGGAAAGCCTCTGAATTTGCAGTGAGTGATTAGCAGTATCGAAAGCCTTTGACAGGTCAATGAAGAGGGCAGCACAATGTATCCTTTTATCCATACAGTTAGCCATATCATTTATAAATAGGCGTAGATATAACCCCTCTGTCTGTTCTCTCTCCCCAGAATGAGATGCTGGAGGAGGGCCATGAGTACGCTGTCATGCTCTACACCTGGAGAAGCTGCTCAAGAGCTATACCACAGGTAACTCTCTCTCTCTCTCTCTCTCTCTCTCTCTCTCTCTCTCTCACTCTCTTTCTCTCAATTCAAGGGGATTAATTGACATGGGAAACAAATGATTACATCGCCAAAGCAAGTGAAATAGATTAATAAACAAAAGTAAAATAAAAACTATAAAATTCACAGTAAACATTTCACACACTCTCTGTCTCCCTCTCTCTGTCTCTCTGTCTCTGTGTCCGCTCACTCTGTCTCTGTGTCTCTCTCTCTCTCTCTCTCTCTCTCTCTCTCTCTCTCTCTCTCTCTCTCTCTCTCTCTCTCTCTGTCTCTGTGTCTCTCTCTCTGTCTCTGTCTCTCTCTCTCTCTCTCTCTCTCTCTCTCTCTCTCTCTCTCTCAATTCAATTCAAGGGGCTTTATTGACATGGGAAACATGTTTACATTGCTAAAGCAAGTAAAATAGATAATAAACAAAAGTGAAATAAACAATACAAAAATGTACAGTAAACATTACACTCACAAAAGAATAAAGACATTTCAAATGTCATATTATGTGCAACTAGTTAAAGTACAAAAGGGATTGTTTTCAAATTCTTTGTGGGTTTATGTAATCTGATGAAAATATGTGTCTCTATGGTCATACATTTGGCAGGAGGTTAGGAAGTGCAGCTCAGTTTCCACCTCATTTTGTGGGCAGTGTGCACGTAGCCTGTTTTCTCTTGAGAGCCAGGTCTGCCTACAGCAGTCCTTCTCAATAGCAAGGCTATGCTCACTGAGTCTGTACATAGTCAAAGCTTTCCTTCAGTTTGGGTCAGTCATTGTGGTCAGGTATTCTGCCACGGTGTACTCTCTGTTTAGGGCCAAATAGCATTCTAATAGCATGCTCTGTTTTTTTGTTAATTCTTTCCAATGTGTCAAGTAATTATATTTTTGTTTTCTCATGTTTTGGTTGAGTCTAATTGTGTTGCTGTCCTGGGGCTCTGTGGGGTCTGTTTGTGTTTGTGAACAGAGCCCCAGGACCAGCTTGCTTAGGGGACTCTTCTCCAGGTTCATCTCTCTGTGGGTGATGGCTTTGTTATGGAAGGTTTGGGAATCGCTTCCTTTTCGGTGGTTGTAGAATTTAACAGCTCTTTTCTGGATGTTGATAATTAGCGGGTTTCGGCCTAATTCTGCTCTGCATGCATTATTTGGTGTTTTACGTTGTACACTGAGGATATTTTAGCAGAATTCTGCATGCAGTCTCAATTTGGTGTTTGTCCCATTTTGTGAATTCTTGGTTGGTGAGCGGACCCCAGACCTCACAACCATAAAGGGCAATGGGTTCTACAACTGATTCAACTATTTTTAGCCAGATCCTAATTTGTATGTTACATTTTTCCTTTTGATGGTATAGAAGGCCTTTCTTGCCTTGTCTCTCAGATCGTTCACAGCTTTGTGGAAGTTTCCTGTGACGCTGATGTTTAGGCCGAGGTATGTATAGTTTTTTGTGTGCTCTAGGGCAACGGTGTCTAGCTGGAATTTATATTGTGGTCCTGGCAACTGGACCTTTTTTGGAACACCATTAATTTTGGCTTACTGAGATTTACTGTCAGGGCCCAGGTCTGACAGAATCTGTGCAGAAGATCTAGGTGCTGCTGAGGCCCTCCTTGGTTGGGGACGGAAACACCAGATCATTAGCAAACAGTAGTCCATTTGATTTCAGATTCTAGTAGGGTGAGGCCAGGTGCTGTGGACTGTTGATAGTGTTGATAGTTGATAGTGTAGTATTAGAGCTGAATTTGTAGCCTCAGGGACACATCATTTGTTTGCTTCCCAAATAGCATCCTATTCCTTATGTAGTGTACTACTCTTGACCAGGGCCCATGGGGGCCATTTGGGACATACATAGGGGCCATTTGTCCTCCCCAGAAAGTGTAGGGGTAGAGCTGGGCAATTATGGACAGAAATCCATGTTGTGATACATTTCCTGAATTGATGCGATAATGATAAATAGAACAATACGTTTATATCATTAATGTGCACCACAGTTTGTAACATTAATGTTCACCACAGTTTATAACATTAATATGCACCACAGTTTATTTTATAACATTAATGTGCACCACAGTTTGTAACATTAATGTGCACCACAGTTTATTTTGTAACATTAATATGCACCACAGTTTGTAACTGTAATGTGCACCACAGTTTATAACATTAATGTGTACCACAGTTTGTAACTGTAATGTGCACTACAGTTTGTAACTGTAATGTGCACCACAGTTTGTAACTGTAATGTGCACCACAGTTGTCATGCTCTGACCTATGAGAGCTGTTTTTTCTCTGGTTAGTTAGGTCAGGGTGTGATATGGGTGGGCAGTCTATGTTTTTTGTTTCTATGTTTTGTTCTTGTTTTTCTATTTCTAGGTTGAGTTTTGGATGATCTCCAATTAGAGGCAGCTGGTTCATGTTGTCTCTAATTGGAGATCATATTTAAGTTGGGGTTTGTCTATGGGGTTTTGTGGGTAGTTGTTTTCCGTTTTGTGAGTGTCACCTGGCGGAACTGTTGGCTGTCGGTTTGTTGTTTTTGTTCTAGTGTTATCATTAAAGTAAATATGAGCAATCTACACGCCGCGCCTTGGTCCCCTTTATACGACCCTCGTTACAACAGTTTGTAACTGTAATGTGCACCACAGTTTATAACATTAATGTGCACCACAGTTTATAACACTAATGTGCACCACAGTTTGTAACATTAATGTGCACCACAGTTTGTAACTGTAATGTGCACCACAGTTTATAACATTAATGTGCACCACAGCTTATAAAATTAATGTGCACCACAGTTTATAACATTAATGTGCTCCACAGTTTGTAACATTAATGTGCTCCACAGTTTGTAACATTAATGTGCACCACAGTTTATAATATTAATGTTCACCACAGTTTGTAACATTAATGTGCACCACAGTTTGTAACATTAATGTGCACCACAGTTTGTAACATTAATGTGCACCACATTTTGTAACATTAATGTGCACCACAGTTTGTAACATTAATGTGCACCACAGTTTGTAACATTAATGTGCACCACAGTTTGTAACATTAATGTGCACCACAGTTTGTAACATTAATGTGCACCACAGTTTGTAACTGTAATGTGTACCACAGTTTATAACATTAATGTGCACCCAGTTTGTAACTGCAATGTGCGCCACAGTTTATAACATTAATGTGCACCACAGTTTATAACATTAATGTGCACCACAGTTTATAACATTAATGTGCACCACAGTTTATAACATTAATGTGCACCACAGTTTAACTGTAATGTGCACCACAGTTTGTAACTAATGTGCACCACAGTTTGTAACTGTAATGTGCACCACAGTTTGTAACTGTAATGTGCACCACAGTTTGTAACTGTAATGTGCACCACAGTGTATAACATTAATGTGCACCACAGTTTATAACATTAATGTGCACCACAGTTTGTAACTGTAATGTGCACCACAGTTTGTAACTGTAATGTGCACCACAGTTTATAACATTAATGTGCACCACAGTTTATAACATTAATGTGCACCACAGTTTTTAACATGAATGTGCACCACAGTTTATAACATTAATGTGCACCACAGTTTGTAACTGTAATGTGCACCACAGTTTGTAACTGTAATGTGCACCACCGTTTATAACATTAATGTGCACCACAGTTTGTAACTGTAATATGCACCACAGTTTATAACATTAATGTGCACCACAGTTTATAACATTAATGTGCACCACAGTTTAACTGTAATGTGCACCACAGTTTGTAACTGTAATGTGCACCACAGTTTATAACATTAATGTGCACCACAGTTTGTAACTGTAATGTGCACCACAGTTTTTCCTTTAAACTGCTACTACTCGTTTTATGGTTGTAGCCATCAATTGTTCCATTAACTATCACCCATATTAGCAAACTTATTTAATTTCAACTTTTCTCTAGTATTGGCTACTTATCGTAATCAACGATATCAGCAAAATGCCTGCGATAAGTGATCGTATCGTTGATAATTTTCTGTTTATCGTACCAGCTCTAGTACGGGGATCTGATCCTACAAATGTGATACTGGCTAGGGACACTGTGATCTGTGACGTGTAAATAAAGATGTGGGAGAGCCCTGTGAGTGGTTCCAGTGAGCAGGCTGTGTGACGGTGCCCCCCTGTGTTCTCCAGGTGAAGTGTAATGAGCAGCCCAACAGGGTGGAGATCTATGAGAAGACTGTGGAGGTGCTGGAACCAGAGGTCACCAAGCTCATGAAGTTCATGTACTTTCAGGTGAGAGACCATTGATGGATGGATGAATGAATGAATGAATGAATCAAATGAATGAACAACGTAATGAATGTATCGTATTTGAATTGGAACTCTGTCAGTCAATCATATCCTTGTCCCTTGAATTAAATAATGAATGAATTAATGAACAAATAAATGAGTCCTATACATATCTGAGAACCTCTCCTCTCTCTGCCGTCTCCATTTTCCCTGTCCTCCCCTGCAGCGTAAGGCCATCGAGCGTTTCTGTGGGGAGGTGAAGCGTCTGTGCCACGCTGAGCGGAGGAAAGACTTTGTCTCTGAAGCTTACCTCCTCACCCTGGGCAAGTTCATCAACATGTTCGCTGTGCTCGATGAACTCAAGAACATGAAGTGCAGCGTCAAGAACGACCACTCTGCCTATAAAAGGTACGAAGGGAAGACAGACACAATGTGGGATGCATCTCAATAGCCTGCAGTGGTTCCTCTCCCTATCAACTCTCCTGCAGTGATCCTGAAAACACAGGAATTTGCTTTCACCTGTCTAGTTCCTTCACATCAGCTTAAATAAAGCAAAAGGGACAGAATGAAGGGCCGATGTACCCAATTGACTCAGGTTAACAGAATCTGTGAGGTGTAGCTACAGAATTAGATATGTGGTAATATTTGTGTCTGCAGGGCGGCTCAGTTCCTGAGGAAGATGGCCGACCCTCAGTCCATCCAGGAGTCACAGAACCTCTCTATGTTCCTAGCCAATCACAACAGGATTACTCAGGTGTGTGTGTGCGTGTGTGTGTGTGTGTGTGTGTGTGTGTGTGTGTGTGTGTGTTGTGCAGCAGCAGCAATAGTGTGTATATTTCTCTCTGTAGTGTCTGCAGCAGCAGTAATAGTGTGTATATTTCTCTGTAGTGTCTGCAGCAGCAGTAATAGTGTGTATATTTCTCTCTGTAGTGTCTGCAGCAGCAGTAATAGTGTGTATATTTCTCTGTGTGGGTGCAGCAGCAGTAATAGTGTATATTTCTCTCTGTAGTGTCTGCAGCAGCAGTAATAGTGTGTATATTTCTCTGTGTGGGTGCAGCAGCAGTAATAGTGTGTATATTTCTCTGTAGTGTCTGCAGCAGCAGTAATAGTGTGTATAATTCTCTGTAGTGTCTGCAGCAGCAGTAATAGTGTGTATATTTCTCTGTAGTGTCTGCAGCAGCAGTAATACTGTGTATATTTCTCTGTAGTGTCTGCAGCAGCAGCAGTAATAGTGTGTATATTTCTCTCTGTAGTGTCTGCAGCAGCAGTAATAGTGTGTATATTTCTCTGTAGTGTTTGCAGTGTCTGCAGCAGCAATAATAGTGTGTATATTTCTCTGTAGTGTCTGCAGCAGCAGTAATAGTGTGTATATTTCTCTCTGTAGTGTCTGCAGCAGCAGTAATAGTGTGTATATTTCTCTCTGTAGTGTCTGCATCAGCAGTAATAGTGTGTATATTTCTCTCTGTAGTGTCTGCAGCAGCAGTAATAGTGTGTATATTTCTCTCTGTAGTGTGTGCAGCAGTAATAGTGTGTATATTTCTCTGTAGTGTCTGCAGCAGCAGTAATAGTGTGTATATTTATCTGTAGTGTCTGCAGCAGCAGTAATAGTGTGTATATTTCTCTGTAGTGTCTGCAGCAGCAGTAATAGTGTGTATATTTCTCTGTAGTGTCTGCAGCAGCAGTAATAGTGTGTATATTTCTCTGTAGTGTCTGCAGCAGCAGTAATAGTGTGTATATTTCTCTGTAGTGTCTGCAGCAGCAGTAATAGTGTGTATATTTCTCTGTAGTGTCTGCAGCAGCAGTAATAGTGTGTATATTTCTCTGTAGTGTCTGCAGCAGCAGTAATAGTGTGTATATATTTCTCTGTAGTGTCTGCATCAGCAGTAATAGTGTGTATATTTCTCTGTAGTGTCTGCAGCAGCAGTAATAGTGTGTATATTTCTCTGTAGTGTCTGCAGCAGCAGTAATAGTGTGTATATTTCTATGTAGTGCGTGCAGCAGCAGTAATAGTGTGTATATTTCTCTGTAGTGTCTGCAGCAGCAGTAATGTATATTTCTCTCTGTAGTGTCTGCAGCAGCAGTAATAGTGTGTATATTTCTCTGTAGTGTCTGCAGCAGCAGTAATAGTGTGTATATTTCTCTCTGTAGTGTCTGCAGCAGCAGTAATAGTGTGTATATTTCTCTGTAGTGTCTGCAGCAGCAGTAATAGTGTGTATATTTCTCTGTAGTGTCTGCAGCAGCAGTAATAGTGTGTATATTTCTATGTAGTGCGTGCAGCAGCAGTAATAGTGTGTATATTTCTCTGTAGTGTCTGCAGCAGCAGTAATAGTGTGTATATTTCTCTCTGTAGTGTCTGCAGCAGCAGTAATAGTGTGTATATTTCTCTGTAGTGTCTGCAGCAGCAGTAATAGTGTGTATATTTCTCTCTGTAGTGTCTGCAGCAGCAGTAATAGTGTGTATATTTCTCTGTAGTGTCTGCAGCAGCAGTAATAGTGTGTATATTTCTCTGTAGTGTCTGCAGCAGCAGTAATAGTGTGTATATTTCTCTGTAGTGTCTGCAGCAGCAGTTGGAGGTCCTGGCTATGAGGAGTTGTTAGCAGACATTGTCAACATCAGTGTTGATTACTATGAGAACAAGATGTACCTGACGCCCAGCGAGAAACACATGCTGCTGAAGGTAAAAGCCTCATCTAGATCTCTGTCTTATCTGCCTTTCTCTAGATACCTGTCTCTGTCTGGATCTTAACTATCTGCCTTTCTCTGATACCTCCCTTTCTCTAGATACCTGTCTCTGTCTGGATCTTAACTACCTGCCTTTCTCTAGATACCTGCCTTTCTCTAGATACCTGTCTCTGTCTGGATCTTAACTACTTGCCTTTCTCTAGATACCTGTCTCTGTCTGGATCTTAACTACCTCCCTTTCTCTAGATACCTGTCTCTGTCTGGTTCTTAACTACCTGCCTTTCTCTGATACCTCCCTTTCTCTAGATACCTGCCTCTGTCTGGATCTTAACTACCTGCCTTTCTCTAGATACCTGCCTTTCTCTAGATACCTGCCTTTCTCTAGATACCTGTCTCTGTCTGGATCTTAACTACCTGCCTTTCTCTAGATACCTGCCTTTCTCTAGATACCTGCCTCTGTCTGGACCTTAACTACCTGCCTTTCTCTAGATACCTGTCTCTGTCTGGATCTTAACTACCTGCCTTTCTCTAGATACCTGCCTTTCTCTAGATACCTGCCTCTGTCTGGACCTTAACTACCTGCCTTTCTCTAGATACCTGTCTCTGTCTGGATCTTAACTACCTGCCTTTCTCTAGATACCTGCCTTTCTCTAGATACCTGCCTCTGTCTGGATCTTAACTACCTGCCTTTCTCTAGATACCTGTCTCTGTCTGGATCTTAACTACCTGCCTTTCTCTAGATACTTGCCTTTCTCTAGATACCTGCCTCTGTCTGGATCTTAACTACCTGCCTTTCTCTAGATACCTGTCTCTGTCTGGTTCTTAACTACCTGCCTTTCTCTAGATACCTGTCTCTGTCTGGATCTTAACTACCTGCCTTTCTCTAGATACTTGCCTTTCTCTAGATACCTGCCTCTGTCTGGATCTTAACTACCTGCCTTTCTCTAGATACTGTCTGGATCTTAACTACCTGCCTTTCTCTAGATACCTGTCTCTGTCTGGATCTTAACTACCTGCCTTTCTCTAGATACCTGTCTCTGTCTGGATCTTAAAATGCCACTAGCCTTCTTACTCCTGCTAACCAGTCCTCAACTGTAGCTTCCAGTAGTGTTCAGAATATCTACAGATATATTATTGATCTGGGTTTGTGTAATATCCCACTCTGTGTGTGTGTCAGGTGATGGGTTTGTGTAATATTCCACTCTGTGTGTGTGTCAGGTGATGGGTTTGTGTAATATTCCACTCTGTGTGTGTGTCAGGTGATGGGTTTGTGTAATATTCCACTCTGTGTGTGTGTGTGTCAGGTGATGGGTTTGTGTAATATTCCACTCTGTGTGTGTGTCAGGTGATGGGTTTGTGTAATATTCCACTCTGTGTGTGTGTCAGGTGATGGGTTTGTGTAATATTCCACTTTGTGTGTGTGTCAGGTGATGGGTTTGTGTAATATTCCACTCTGTGTGTGTGTCAGGTGATGGGTTTGTGTAATATTCCACTCTGTGTGTGTGTCAGGTGATGGGTTTGTGTAATATTCCACTCTGTGTGTGTGTCAGGTGATGGGTTTGTGTAATATTCCACTCTGTGTGTGTGTCAGGTGATGGGTTTGTGTAATATTCCACTCTGTGTGTGTCAGGTGATGGGTTTGTGTAATATTCCACTCTGTGTGTGTGTCAGGTGATGGGTTTGTGTAATATTCCACTCTGTGTGTGTGTCAGGTGATGGGTTTGTGTAATATCCCTCTCTGTGTGTGTGTCAGGTGATGGGTTTGTGTAATATTCCACTCTGTGTGTGTGTCAGGTGATGGGTTTGTGTAATATTCCACTCTGTGTGTGTGTCAGGTGATGGGTTTCGGTCTCTATCTGATGGACGGTAACGTCAGTAACATCTACAAACTAGACGCCAAGAAGAGGATCAACCTGGGAAAGATCGACAAGTTCTTCAAGGTTGGTGTGTGTGTGTGTGTGTGTGTGTGTGTGTGTGTGTGTGTGTGTGTGTGTGTGTGTGTGTGTGTGTGTGTGTGTGTGTGTGTGTGTGTGTGTGTGTGTGTGTGTGTGTGTGTGTGTGTGTGTGTGTGTGTGTGTTAACACCATGTTATTATTGGATCACACATCCTGACTGAAGTCTGTCTCTGTCTGTGTGTCTTGATGCCTCAGCTGCAGGTGGTCCCTCTGTTTGGAGACATGCAGATAGAACTGTCACGTTACATAGAGACCAGCGCCCACTACGAGGAGAACAAGTCCAAGTAAGAAAATCATCCATCTTTAAACTCACAAACTCTGAAAACTCATAAACTCAGACCTCTAACAAGTCCTGAACCCCAGCCCCTACCCCACAGGTGTCAAACTCAACCCCAGCCCCTACCCCACAGGTGTCAAACTCAACCCCAGCCCCTACCCCACAGGTGTCAAACTCAACCCCAGCCCCTACCCCACAGGTGTCAAACTCAACTCCAGCCCCTACCTCACAGGTGTCAAACTCAACCCCAGCCCCCACCCCACAGGTGTCAAACTCAATCCCAGCCCCTACCCCACAGGTGTCAAACTCAACCCCAGCCCCTACCCCACAGGTGTCAAACTCAATCCCAGCCCCTACCCCACAGGTGTCAAACTCAACCCCCGTCCCTACCTCACAGGTGTCAAACCCCATCCTAGCCCCTACCCCACAGGTGTCAAACTCAACTCCAGCCCCCACCCCACAGGTGTCAAACTCAACCCCAGCCTCTACCCCACAGGTGTCAAACTCAACCCCAGCCTCTACCCCACATGTGTCAAACTCAACTCTGCCCCTACCTCACAGGTGTCAAACTCAACCACAGCCCCTACCTCACAGGTGTCAAACTCAACCCTAGCCCCCACCCCACAGGTGTCAAACTCAACCCCAGCCTCTACCCCACAGGTGTCAAACTCAACCCCAGCCTCTACCCCACAGGTGTCAAACTCAACCCCAGCCTCTACCCCACAGGTGTCAAACTCAACCCCAGCCCCTACCCCACAGGTGTCAAACAAAACCCAGCCCCTACCTCACAGGTGTCAAACTCAACCCCAGCCCCTACCTCACAGGTGTCAAACTCAACCCCAGCCCCTACCCCACAGGTGTCAAACTCAAACCCAGCCTCTACCCCACAGGTGTCAAACTGAACCCCAGCCCCTACATCACAGGTGTCAAACTCAACCCCAGCCCCTACCCCACAGGTGTCAAACTCAACCCCAGCCTCTACCCCACAGGTGTCAAACTCAACCCCAGCCTCTACCCCACAGGTGTCAAACTCAACTCTAGCCCCTACTCCATAGGTGTCAAACTCAACTCTAGCCCCTACTCCATAGGTGTCAAACTCAACCCCAGCCCCTACCCCACAGATGTCAAACTCAACCCCAGCCCCTACACCACAGGTGTCAAACTCAACCCCATCCCCTACCTCACAGGTGTCAAACTCAACCCCAGCCTCTACCCACAGGTGTAAAACTCAACCCCAGCCCCTACCCTTAAGGTGTCAAACTCAAACCTAGCCCCTACCTCACAGGTGTCAAACTCAACCCCAGCCCCTACCCCACAGGTGTCAAACTCAACCCCAGCCCCTACCCCACAGGTGTCAAACTCAACCCCAGCCCCTACTAGACAGGTGTCAAACTCAACCCCAGCCCCTACCACACAGGTGTCAAACTCAACCCCAGCCCCTACCCCACAGGTGTCAAACTCAACCCCGCCCCTACCCCACAGGTGTCAAACTCAACCCCGCCCGTACCCCAAAGGTGTCAAACTCAATCCCAGCCCTTACCTCACAGGTGCCAAACTCAACCCCAGCCCCTACCCACAGGTTCCAAACTCAACCAGCCCCTACCCAACAGGTGTCAAACTCAACCCCAGCCCTTACCCCACAGGTGTCAAACTCAACCCCAGCTCCTTAATTGGTTAGTTAGGAACTCCCCACACCTGGTTGTCTAGGTCTTAATTGGTTAGTTAGGAACTCCCCACACCTGGTTGTCTTGGTCTTAATTGGTTAGTTAGGAATTCCTCTCACCTGGTTGTCTAGGTCTTAATTGGTTAGTTAGGGACTCTCCTCACCTGATTGTCTAGGTCTTAATTGGTTAGTTAGGAACTCCCTCACCTGGTTGTCTTGGTCTTAATTGGTTAGTTAGGAATTCCCCTCACCTGGTTGTCTAGATCTTAATTGGACACATATTGAAAGGAAATAGCAAAAATTAGCATATACTCACCCCTCTCCTAACCCCTGACTCTCCTACAGGTGGATGTGTACCCAGAGCTTCACCTCCCCCAGTACAACCTGTGTGATCCCTGACCTCTGACCTCTCCTACAGGTGGACGTGTACCCAGAGCTCCATCTCTCTCCAGTACAACCTGTATGATCCCTGACCTCTCTCCTACAGGTGGACGTGTACCCAGAGCTCCATCTCTCTCCAGTACAACCTGTATGATCCCTGACCTCTGACCTCTCTCCTTCAGGTGGACATGTACCCAGAGCTCCATCTCTCCCCAGTACAACCTGTGTGATCTCTGACCTCTGACCTCTCTCCTACAGGTGGACGTGTACCCAGAGCTCCATCTCACCCCAGTACAACCTGTATGAACCCTGACCTCTGACCTCTCTCCTACAGGTGGACATGTACCCAGAGCTCCATCTCTCCCCAGTACAACCTGTATGAACCCTGACCTCTCTCCTACAGGTGGACATGTACCCAGAGCTCCATCTCTCCCCAGTACAACCTGTATGATCCCTGACCTCTGATCTCTCTCCTACAGGTGGACATGTACCCAGAGCTCCATCTCTCCCCAGTACAACCTGTGTGAGCAGATGGTTCAGATTCGAGACGACCACATCCGGTTCATCTCTGAGCTGGCTCGCTACAGTAACAGTGAGGTAGTGACCGGCTCAGGCCTGGACAGTCATAAGTCAGACGAGGAGTACAGGGAACTGTTTGACCTGGCACTCAGAGGGTTACAGCTGCTGTCCAAGTGGAGCACACACGTCATGGAAGTGGTGAGTAGGGGAACGGGGTGTGTTTGTGTGCACGCTTTATGTTAAAGAAGGGGTCGTGTCCACCTGCTTGGTCCCATATATTTTTTTTATTTATTATTTTAATTAAGTCATTATATTCTACCTGGTTTTGTGATTTTCTCTCTCTCCCTCAGTACTCGTGGAAGTTGGTCCACCCAACAGATAAGTTCTGTAACAAGGACTGTCCTGGCACAGCGGAGGAGTATGAGAGAGCTACACGTTACAACTACACCTCAGAGGAGAAGTTTGCCCTGGTCGAGGTCATCGCCATGATCAAGGGACTGCAGGTCAGAAACACACACTGTACATATAGACAGCTAGGTCATGACATCGTTGGGACGCTTACAGAATAGTAACATAGCAGCATTTCACCACCGTGAGTCTTGGTCGAAGTGTAGCTACTTTGGTGTTGATGATGATGATGATGATGATGATGGTATCTGTGTTGTAGGTGTTGATGGGTCGTATGGAGAGCGTATTCAACCAGGCCATAAGGAACACCATCTATGCAGCCCTGCAGGACTTTGCCCAGATGACCCTCAGAGAGCCTCTACGTCAGGCCGTACGCAAGAAGAAGAACGTTCTCATCAGGTACCAATCTGCCTTCACTCATTCTTGTTCAACTGTTAACATATTTCAGGCAAGAGATCCTCTTAAGAGGTACTTTAGCATCTTGTTTTCTAGGTGGTCTTGATGAAAAACACCTTGAAATAAAGGCTCAAGTCCCCTGAAAGGCTCAAGTGTACATACGGCACAATTCTCACTGTTTGCTAGAGACAGTAGAACCATGTAGAACCATGGACCTTCCATAGTTAGCTAGGCTGCTTCCTAAATGGCCCCCTATACCTATGGCTCCTGGTCAAAAGTAGTGCACTATATAGGGAATAGGGTGCCATTTGGGACGTACAAATAGTCATTCTCTATAATGCTGATTCTCTGATAACCTTTTGTCTCTCTCTAGTGTCCTGCAGGCGATCCGTAAGACCATCTGTGACTGGGAGGGGGCTCGGGAGCCTCCCAATGACCCCTGTCTCAGGGGGGAGAAGGACCCCAAGGGAGGGTTCGACATCAAGGTGCCCCGCAGAGCTGTGGGACCTTCGAGCACACAGGTACACCAGGGGAGAGAGGGAAGGGTAACAGAGGGCTAGGGGATTTAGGAAGAGACTGATGTGACTCGGGGACAGTGGCAGGCTGTAGGGACAGGATCAGGTACAGGGACTTTGTAAGGGAATAGACTATTTAGACTTTTCTCTCTCTCTTCCTCCCTCTCAAGCTGTACATGGTTCGTACCATGCTGGAGTCGTTGATAGCCGATAAGAGTGGTTCTAAGAAGACTCTACGCAGCAGTCTGGATGGACCCATAGTACTGGCTATAGAAGACTTCCACAAACACTCCTTCTTCTTCACACACCTGCTCAACTTCAGCGGTATGTACACACACACACACACACACACACACACACACACACACACACACACACACACAGGATAATGCTTTCTTACACTACCAACAATCAATTGATCACCTTCAATCCTCACCTTGTTCTTTTTTCTTTCCTTCACCTCCCATCCTGGTCATAATATCATGTTATTTATCTCCTGTCATAATATCATGTTATTTATCTCCTGTAATAATATCATGTTATTTATCTCCTGTCATAATATCATGTTATTTATTTCCTGTCATAATATCATGTTATTTATCTCCTGTAATAATATCATGTTATTTATCTCCTGTCATAATATCATGTTATTTATCTCCTGTCATAATATCATGTTATTTATCTCCTGTCATAATATCATGTTATTTATCTCCTGTCATAATATCATGTTATTTATCTCCTGTCATAATATCATGTTATTCCCGTCCCGTCCTGTAATAATATCATGTTATTCCCGTCCTGTAATAATATCATGTTATTCCCCTCCCGTCCTGTAATAATATCATGTTATTCCCCTCCCGTCCTGTAATAACATCATGTTATTCCCCTCCCGTCCTGTAATAACATCATGTTATTTCCCTCCCGTCCTGTAATAATATCATGTTATTCCCCTCCCGTCCTGTAATAACATCATGTTATTTCCCTCCCGTCCTGTAATAACATCATGTTATTCCCCTCCCGTCCTGTAATAACATCATGTTATTCCCCTCCCGTCCTGTAATAACATCATGTTATTCCCCTCCCGTCCTGTAATAATATCATGTTATTTCCCTCCCGTCCTGTAATAATATCATGTTATTCCCCTCCCGTCCTGTAATAACATCATGTTATTCCCCTCCCGTCCTGTAATAACATCATGTTATTCCCCTCCCGTCCTGTAATAACATCATGTTATTCCCCTCCCGTCCTGTAATAATATCATGTTATTCCCCTCCCGTCCTGTAATAATATCATGTTATTTCCCTCCCGTCCTGTAATAATATTGTGGTGGTGCTGCAGCACTGCAGTGACCTGTCTAAGCTGTGGTTCAGAGAGTTCTTCCTCTAGTAATAATATAATAATATCATGTTATTCCCTTCCCGTCCTCCAGAGGCGCTGCAGCACTGCAGTGACCTGTCTAAGCTGTGGTTCAGAGAGTTCTTCCTCTAGTAATAATATCATGTTATTCCCTTCCTGTCCTCCAGAGGCACTGCAGCACTGCAGTGACCTGTCTAAGCTGTGGTTCAGAGAGTTCTTCCTCTAGTAATAATATAATAATATCATGTTATTCCCTTCCTGTCCTCCAGAGGCGCTGTAGCACTGCTGTGACCTGTCTAAGCTGTGGTTCAGAGAGTTCTTCCTCTAGTAATAATATAATAATATCATGTTATTCCCTTCCTGTCCTCCAGAGGCGCTGTAGCACTGCTGTGACCTGTCTAAGCTGTGGTTCAGAGAGTTCTTCCTCTAGTAATAATATAATAATATCATGTTATTCCCTTCCTTTCCTCCAGAGGCGCTGCAGCACTGCAGTGACCTGTCTAAGCTGTGGTTCAGAGAGTTCTTCCTCTAATAATATTATAATAGAGTACCACAGTAAATTGGCTACTTTTCTTTAAATGGACACTTCTCTCATCTTGACACAGTAGCTGTTAGCACAGGTGTCCGCTAGAGATGACTTGCAGGGATTTGTAGTTTTGCATGATGTCTACTTTGATGCTAATGAGCACTTTTGAATGTGAGAGTAAAAGTTACCTTGACCAAGAGAGTTACATGGTTATCAAAACTTCACGCCAGGGTAAGCCTACATGAAACACAGAACTTTTTAAAAGTGTTTCTAAAATCCCCTATGGGCAAAATTAACAGTGGAAAAACGATTGGAACCATTTCCTTGTTTCACCGCTAGGTTTTATGGGTATTATGACACCTCCACTACTATATTGTAGTTCCCCCTCCCATCCTGTAGAGGCGCTGTAGCACTGCTGTGACCTGTCTTAGCTGTGGTTGAGAGTTCTTCCTCTAGTAATAATATAATAATATCATGTAATTCCCTTCCTGTCCTCCAGAGGCGCTGTAGCACTGCTGTGACCTGTCTAAGCTGTGGTTCAGAGAGTTCTTCCTCTAGTAATAATATAATAATATCATGTTATTCCCTTCCTGTCCTCCAGAGGCGGTGCAGCACTGCAGTGACCTGTCTAAGCTGTGGTTCAGAGAGTTCTTCCTCTAGTAATAATATAATAATATCATGTTATTCCCCTCCCGTCCTGTAATAATATCATGTTATTTCCCTCCCGTCCTGTAATAATATTGTGGTGGTGCTGCAGCACTGCAGTGACCTGTCTAAGCTGTGGTTCAGAGAGTTCTTCCTCTAGTAATAATATAATAATATCATGTTATTCCCTTCCTGTCCTCCAGAGGCGCTGTAGCACTGCAGTGACCTGTCTAAGCTGTGGTTCAGAGAGTTCTTCCTCTAGTAATAATATAATAATATCATGTTATTCCCTTCCTGTCCTCCAGAGGCACTGCAGCACTGCAGTGACCTGTCTAAGCTGTGGTTCAGAGAGTTCTTCCTCTAGTAATAATATAATAATATAATGTTATTCCCTTCCTGTCCTCCAGAGGCGCTGCAGCACTGCAGTGACCTGTCTAAGCTGTGGTTCAGAGAGTTCTTCCTCTAGTAATAATATAATAATATCATGTTATTCCTTTCCTGTCCTCCAGAGGCGCTGTAGCACTGCAGTGACCTGTCTAAGCTGTGGTTCAGAGAGTTCTTCCTCTAGTAATAATATAATAATATCATGTTATTCCTTTCCTGTCCTCCAGAGGCGCTGTAGCACTGCAGTGACCTGTCTAAGCTGTGGTTCAGAGAGTTCTTCCTCTAGTAATAATATAATAATATCATGTTATTCCCTTCCTGTCCTCCAGAGGCGCTGTAGCACTGCAGTGACCTGTCTAAGCTGTGGTTCAGAGAGTTCTTCCTCTAGTAATAATATAATAATATCATGTTATTCCCTTCCTGTCCTCCAGAGGCGCTGCAGCACTGCTGTGACCTGTCTCAGCTGTGGTTCAGAGAGTTCTTCCTGGAGCTGACCATGGGTCGCAGGATACAGTTCCCCATCGAAATGTCCATGCCCTGGATCCTCACAGACCACATACTGGAGACCAAGGAGCCATCCATGATGGAGTAAGACACTGTTTAGACCACTCTGTGTGTGTGTGTGTGTGTGTGTGTGTGTGTGTGTGTGTGTGTGTGTGTGTGTGTGTGTGTGTGTGTGTGTGTGTGTGTGTGTGTGTGTGTGTGTGTGTGTGTGTGTGTGTGTGTGTGTGTGTGTGTGTGTGTGTGTGTGTGTGCAGGTCAGGGAGAGGAAAAGACAGGAGTAGAGGGAGACGGAAAGTGACGGACAGATATTGTCTCTCTGTTGTCATGGTGTCCATGCTAAGTCTGTATGTGTTTGTGTCTGCTGATGCCCTCCTGCCTGTTGTTTCTCCCAGGTATGTGTTGTACCCTCTGGACCTCTACAATGACAGTGGCTACTACGCTCTGACCAAGTTCAAGAAACAGTTCCTCTACGATGAGATAGAGGCTGAGGTAAACTAGCACGAAACAAAGATGGCCGCCTCAGAAATCAAATAATGACAAGTCATTTATCACCGATCCCCACAAGAGTAGTGAGTTAGGGATGCTGTTTTTCCTACAGGTGAACCTGTGCTTCGATCAGTTTGTCTACAAGCTGGCTGACCAGATATTTGCCTACTACAAAGCCATGTCTGGAAGGTAAGAGACGGCTGGAGACACCACAGTAAACAGATACAAGACTGAATCATGTTGACGAGGGGAATTAAATCAAGCAGTGAAGGATGTTGTTGTGTGTTTTTGTCCACAGTGTCCTCCTGGACAAGCGTTTCAGGGCAGAGTGTAAAAACTATGGTGTGATCATCCCCTACCCCCCCTCCAATCGTTATGAGACCCTGCTCAAACAGAGACATGTACAGGTAGGTCTGTCCTACACCACCCTGGGTGACCACATGTCTGGGATTATCTGGGACAGTCCCGCGTCCCGCATCCAAGAAATCATATCCCACATTTTATTAACAAATTAAAACACCACAAATTTACAATAAAAGGTCGATTTGTCCCGTATTTCAGTCAGACTTCCTATTGATTTGATGAGAATTGACATTCCAGCCTGTCTCTCTTGCAGTCACTCTGCCCTTATGACAAGGTATTATACGGGGGTGTTAAACACGTCTCCAGTCATATTCTCTGCACCGCATCACATTTTTCAAATCCTTTCAGGCTAAATTCAAGCTAAACTTGGAGAGGACAATTTACTACTTACAAAAAGTGTGTCTAACGAAGAGCTAGAAAAGTAAGTAAAGGGCAGTGGGGTCTGTTTGTGTTTATGAACAGAGCCCCAGGACCAGCTTGCTTAGGAGACTCTTCTACAGGTTCATCTCTCTGTAGGTGATGGCTTTGTTATGGAAGGTTTGGGAACTCTCTTTCTCTTCCTTTCTTTCTCTCTCTCTCTCTCTCTCTCTCTCTCTCTCTCTCTCATCCTGTCCTCTCTCTCTCTCTCTCTCATCCTGTCCTCTCTCTCTCTCTCTCTCATCCTGTCCTCTCTCTCTCTCTCTCTCATCCTGTCCTCTCTCTCTCTCTCTCTCATCCTGTCCTCTCTCTCTCTCTCTCTCTCTCTCATCCTGTCCTCTCTCTCTCTCTCTCTCTCTCTCATCCTGTCCTCTCTCTCTCTCCAGCTCCTGGGTCGCTCCATTGATCTGAACCGTCTGGTCACCCAGAGGATCTCGGCAGCCATGTACAAGTCTCTGGACCAGGCCATCAGCCGCTTTGAGAGTGAAGACCTCACCTCCATAGTGGTGAGAACACCAGGGCAGGGGCATACTGTATACTGTGGTCTCAACCTTCCCACACACCACACAACCAACACTCCTTCACACTCCTAGCCCTGGGTCAAAAGTACTCTCTCAGATAGCATACTGTCAGTCACATATCACACCCCAGGCTCACTCTCATGGGTCCTGTCCTGTCCTCTTGGCCCTATGCTCCACTGGCCACAATATTACCTGCTTTTATTCTATCTCATCATTATCTCTGTCTGTCTGTCTGTCTGTGTCTGTCTGTCTGTCTGTCTGTCTGTCTGTCTGTCTGTCTGTCTGTCTGTCTGTCTGTCTGTCTGTCGCTGTCTGTCTGTCTGTCTGTCTGTCTGTCTGTCTGTCTGTCTGTCTGTCTGTCTGTCTGTCTGTCTGTCTGTCTGTCTGTCTGTCTGTCTGTCTGTCTGTCTGTCTGTCTGTCTGTCCAATCCACCCATCAGGAGTTGGAGTGGTTGATGGACATCAACAGACTGACTCATCGTCTGCTCTCCAAGCACATGACCCTGGACAGCTTCGACGCCATGTTCCGCGAGGCCAACCACAATGTGTCCGCTCCCTACGGACGCATCACGCTCCATGTCTTCTGGGAACTCAACTTTGACTTCCTCCCCAACTACTGCTACAACGGCTCCACCAACCGGTCAGTGGTAGGGGGAAGGGGGGGGCGTTTTTGGTAGTCTGGACATGTTCACAAGCTTACGGTTCTTGGGCAGCTGATTGCCGGTCTACCAAAACATTGCTCAGGTTCAGCGGTTTGTTACCTATAGTCCATTTAGGCATTACCTAAGTGGACTCCTGCTCATGACCCCTGAACTCTATCTCATTCCCTGTGTCCTCAGCTTCGTTCGGACTGCCATCCCCTTTACCCAGGAGCCTCAGCGAGACAAGCCGGCGAACGTGCAGCCGTACTACCTGTATGGGTCTAAGGTATGTACTATATACTGTCTGCTATTCAGATTCAACTATAGAAATGGTACCTATTTTTAGAGCACTTTTGAGAGCATGTTTCTGATGTAGTTTTTCCTCTCTCTCCCTCTCTCTCCCTCGCTCCCTCTCTCTCTCCCTCCCTTCCTCCCTCTCTCTCTCTCTCCCTCTCTCTCTCCCTCTCTCTCTCTCTCTCCCTCTCTCTCTCCCTCTCTCCCTCTCTCCCTCTCTCCCTCTCTCTCTCCCTCCTCCAGCCTCTGAACATTGCCTACTCACACATCTATAGCTCCTACAGGAACTTCGTAGGCCCGCCCCACTTCAAGACCATCTGCCGTCTCCTTGGTTACCAGGGCATCGCCGTGGTGATGGAGGAACTGCTCAAGATAGTCAAGAGCCTGGTATTATGGGCTATTTGTCTCTCATTATTGTCTGAATGTACTCCTACATAGCAGCCTCTGTTAAAAAAAAGTATATCCAACTAATCTCCTCTATTTTTATCCTCCCCCTCTGATACTTCCTCCCCCTCCCCCGCTGATACTTCCTCTCCCTCTGATACTTCCTCTCCCTCTGATACTTCCTCCCCCTCTGATACTGCCTCTCCCTCTGATACTTCCTCTCCCTCTGATACTTCCTCTCCCTCTGATACTTCCTCTCCCTCTGATACTTCCTCTCCCTCTGATACTTCCTCCCCCTCTGATACTGCCTCTCCCTCTGATACTTCCTCTCCCTCTGATACTTCCTCTCCCTCTGATACTTCCTCTCCCTCTGATACTTCCTCCCCCTCTGATACTTCCTCCCCCTCTGATACTTCCTCCCCCTCTGATACTTCCTCCCCCTCTGATACTTCCTCCCCCTCTGATACTTCCTCCCTCTCTGATACTTCCTCCCTCTCTGATTCTTCCTCTGATACTTCCTCTCCCTCTGATACTTCCTCCCCCTCTGATACTTCCTCTCCCTCTGATACTTCCTCTCCCTCTGATACTTCCTCTCCCTCTGATACTTCCTCTCCCTCTGATACTTCCTCTCCCTCTGATACTTCCTCTCCCTCTGATACTTCCTCTCCCTCTGATACTTCCTCCCCCTCTGATACTTCCTCCCCCTCTGATACTTCCTCCCCCTCTGATACTTCCTCCCCCTCTGATACTTCCTCCCCCTCTGATACTTCCTCCCCCTCTGATACTTCCTCCCCCTCTGATACTTCCTCTCCCTCTGATACTTCCTCTCCCTCTGATACTTCCTCTCCCTCTGATACTTCCTCTCCCTCTGATACTTCCTCCCCCTCTCCCTCTGATACTTCCTCCCCCTCTGATACTTCCTCCCCCTCTGATACTTCCTCTCCCTCTGATACTTCTTCTCCCTCTGATACTTCCTCTCCCTCTGATACTCCTCCCCCTCTCCCTCTGATACTTCCTCCCCCTCTCCCTCTGATACTTCCTCTCCCTCTGATACTTCCTCTCCCTCTGATACTTCTTCTCCCTCTGATACTTCCTCTCCCTCTGATACTTCCTCTCCCTCTGATACTTCCTCTCCCTCTGATACTTCTTCTCCCTCTGATACTTCCTCTCCCTCTGATACTTCTTCTCCCTCTGATACTTCCTCCCTCTCTGATTCTTCCTCTGATACTTCCTCTCCCTCTGATACTTCCTCCCCCTCTGATACTTCCTCTCCCTCTGATACTTCTTCTCCCTCTGATACTTCCTCTCCCTCTGATACTTCCTCTCCCTCTGATACTTCCTCTCCCTCTGATACTTCCTCCCCCTCTTCTCTTCCCTACCTAGTTGCAAGGCACTATCCTGCAGTATGTGAAGACTCTGATCGAGGTCATGCCCAAGATCTGTCGCCTGCCGCGCCACGAGTACGGATCCCCAGGTCGGTTCATTGTAGAGGAGAGGTAGTTCAGTGAACCCACAGCAGATGTCTAGGCTTTAGCTCAGAGGGCTAACACAGGCATGACTCGTACAGACAACCCAGGTTTGAAACCCGGTCAGTCCCAGACAATAACACGTCCTCTTGTTGTCCCATCATATTATAGTCCTCTGACAGATCAGATGAGATATGCTTGATTAGCATGTTTCTCTATGAGCAGGGATTATAGGCTGGGTAGATTAGTGGTGTTCTGTACTGTAACAGGCTGTACTTCTTGTATGCCTGATCTCTGTCAGCTCTTCCTGATCCTCCTGGAGCTATAGCTCCTGGTTTAGCTGCTGCACAAGATAGACATACAGACAGGCAGAGAGTTTGGTGACGGAGCAGACATCGTCATCACCATGACATAGTTGATAATCCTACCATACCTGGATGTTCAGAGATCCCATCATGAGACTGATGTGTGTTTATCAGTCAAGGACAGTCCCTTTCATAGTATTTAACTCCATGTGATCGGATCTGGATCTGTTATTTTAACTTTGTAGATGTAACTTTTAACTGTGTTCTGGCCGTAATAGCATTGTCCTCTTAAATCTCCTCCGGACACAGCCAGAAAAGGACTGGCCACCCCTCAGAGCCTGGTTCCGCTCTAGGTTTCTTCCTAGGTTCCTGCCTTCTAGGGAGTTTTTCCTAGCCACTGTGCTTCTGCATCTGCATTGCTTGCTGTTTGGGGTTTCTGTAAAAGTGCTGATGTAAAAAGGGCTTTATAAAATACATTGATTGATTGTCCTTCCCTGCCAGGTATCCTGGAGTTCTTCCACCACCAGCTGAAGGACATTATAGAGTACGCAGAGCTGAAGACGGATGTCTTCCAGAGTCTCAGGGAGGTGGGGAACGCCATCCTCTTCTGTCTGCTCATCGAACAAGCTCTGGTGAGTCCCTCCTCTACTCCTTATTCACCTCTATCCCTTCCTCTCCTCTGTTCTGTCCTCCCCTTCCCCCATCCTCTTCTGTTCACCTGTATCCCTTCTTTTCTCTTACTCCTTTCCTCTTCCCCTCTCTCTCCTCTCCCCTCTTTCTCCTCTCCCCCTATCCTACTCTCATCACCTCTCTCCTCTCTCTCCTCTCCCCCTATCCTACTCTCATCACCTCTCTCCTCTCCCCTCTTTCTCCTCTCCCCCTATCCTACTCTCATCACCTCTCTCCTCTCTCTCCTCTCCCCCTATCCTACTCTCATCACCTCTCTCCTCTCTCTCCTCTCCCCCTATCCTACTCTCATCAACTCTCTCCTCTCCCCTCTCTCTCCCTCTCCCCCTATCCTACTCTCATCACCTCTCTCCTCTCCTCTCCCCTCTCTCTCCTCTCCCCCTATCCTACTCTCATCACCTCTCTCCTCTCCCCTCTCTTTCCTCTCCCCCTATCCTACTCTCATCACCTCTCTCCTCTCCCCTCTCTTTCCTCTCCCCCTATCCTACTCTCATCACCTCTCCCCTCTCTTTCCTCTCCCCCTATCCTACTCTCATCACCTCTCCCCTCTCTTTCCTCTCCCCCTATCCTACTCTCATCACCTCTCCCCTCTCTTTCCTCTACCCCTATCCTACTCTCCATCACCTCTCTCCTCTCTCTCCTCTCCCCCTATTCTACTCTCATCACCTCTCCCCTCTCTCCTCTCTCTTCTCTCCCCCTATCCCACTCTCATCACCTCTCCCCTCTCTCCTCTCTCTCTCCTCTCCCCCTATCCCACTCTCATCACCTCTCCCCTCTCTCCTCTCTCTCCTCTCCCCCTATCCTACTCTCATCACCTCTCTCCTCTCCCCTCCCCCTATCCTACTCTCATCACCTCTCTCCTCTCCTCTCCCCCTATCCTACTCTCATCACCTCTCTCCTCTCCCCTCCCCCTATCCTACTCTCATCACCTCTCTCCTCTCCCCTCTCTCCTCTCCCCCTATTCTACTCTCCATCACCTCTCTCCTCTCCCCTCTCTTTTCCTCTCTTCTATTCCTCCTATTCCCACTTTCTCTTCTATAATTCTTTCTCTCTCTCAGGGTCACCTTTGCATGCTCAGAAATGTGTACTGTTACTTGTCAGGCGATTTCTCCTCCTTTGGTTTTCTGTCTGTTTGAATATATCTGTTTCTATCTGTCTCAATAAAGTTTCACCCTCCAGAAATGTCGATATTGACTGTATCTGAATTGCAACTCTATTCTTTATTTCACGCTGGCAACTACCACAGGTGGTAAGAATCTAGCTCTTGGCTTTAGTAACAAACACACACCTTGACTGATCTCTCCATCTCTCTCCATCTCTCTCTCTCTGTTCGTTTGGGCTGCCATAAACCCTGACTGATCTCTCCATCTCTCTCTCTCTCTCTCTCTCTCTGTTGGTTTGGGCTGCCACACACCCTAACTCATCTCTCTCTCTCTCTCTCTCTCTCTCGGTTTGGGCTGCCGTGTATCTCTGTTTTTCTATTCAACATCTTACTCTGACACCCAAAGTTTAACCTCCGGAGGGTCATGAAAGCCAAGGATTGAGATTAAAAAATGTTTTAAGAAAGTAAAGAACATCCAAGAATACAATCATTATTCTATGATGGGAAATACCAGAAATAGATGGATAATAAAAAGTGACTATCTTAAAGTATCTCTTCATGTCCTTGGCTCCCATGTGTGTTTCTGGGTGGCTGTCTGTTAAGTATGTGTTCAACTTCACACCTCCATACTCTCTGTCTACACTGGCCTCTCTCTCAATGCCTGTCACTCTTTACACCCTCATACCCTCTGGTCTGTCTCATTCTCTGACTACCTTGTGTGTGTGTGTGTGTGTGTGTATATAGTGTGTGTTTGTACTGGCTGATCACAGCATGCAGATCATTCTGTCTTCCATAGTGTTTTACTGGAGCTTTCCTGATCTGGATCTCTTGTTGTTTGCTGATTCTCTTTGTTCTATTGGTTCTAACACCACAAGTTTAACCATGCATTTAGTTCCATATTCCAGCCATTCCTATTGGTTAACCAGACCTGAGTAACAGTAGCCTGTAGTGTGACTGAGGGGGGAGGTGACCAGAGGTTAGGTCAGACCTATGACACGTCAGACCAGTGTGATGTACTGTACTACACATCCTCCTGTGCTTAGTGGCACCGCCTCCTGTGCTTAGTGGCACCGCCTCCTGTACTTAGTGGCACCGCCTCCTGTGCTTAGTGGCACCGCCTCCTGTACTTAGTGGCACCGCCTCCTGTGCTTAGTGGCACCGCCTCCTGTGCTTAGTGGCACCGCCTCCTGTGCTTAGTGGCACCGCCTCCTGTGCTTAGTAGCACCGCCTCCTGTGCTTAGTGGCATCGCCTCCTGTGCTTAGTGGCACCGCCTCCTGTACTTAGTGGCAACTTAGTGGCACAGCCTCCTGTACTTAGTGGCACAGCCTCCTGTACTTAGTGGCACGTCCTCCTGTACTTAGTGGCACAGCCTCCTGTACTTAGTGGCACAGCCTCCTGTACTTAGTGGCACGTCCTCCTGTACTTAGTGGCACGTCCTCCTGTACTTAGTGGCACAGCCTCCTGTACTTAGTGGCACAGCCTCCTGTACTTAGTGGCACAGCCTCCTGTACTTAGTGGCACGTCCTCCTGTACTTAGTGGCAAGTCCTCCTGTACTTAGTGGCACGTCCTCCTGTACTTAGTGGCACGTCCTCCTGTACTTAGTGGCACGTCCTGCTGTACTTAGTGGCACGTCCTCCTGTACTTAGTGGCACGTCCTCCTGTACTTAGTGGCACGTCCTCCTGTACTTAGTGGCACGTCCTCCTGTACTTAGTGGCACGTCCTCCTGTACTTAGTGGCACGTTCTCCTGTACTTAGTGGCACGTCCTCCTGTACTTGGTGCATGAGTCATACACCTGCCTAGGGTTATCTCCTCATAATGTACTAGTCTACTACTCTCACTTATACACACATTCTCACAGCTTATGTACCTCTGACTCCACTCCTTACTAATGAGTTCTCAACACCTCCCTCCCATCACCACTAACCACCCCATGTAGTGTAGATGTGTCCAGGAGAGATGTTAGGCTGTTGTTCAATATCACCTCTCCCTCCCTCTGTCTGTGTGTGTTAACCACAGTCCCAGGAGGAGGTGTGTGACCTGCTTCATGCAGCCCCCTTCCAGAACATCCTCCCCAGGGTCTACATCAAAGGTATGTGAATCAGGCCCAGGTGTGTGGATCCAGATTGAGATCAAGGTGGATGGGTGGGATAAGGCAGTCAATATTATGCATATCTGACTGATGTGTGTGTGTGTAGAGGGGGAGCGTCTGGAAGTCAGGATGAAGAGGCTGGAGGCGAAGTATGCTCCTCTCCACCTGGTGCCCCTCATCGAGAGGCTGGGGACCCCTCAGGTGAGCTGTACCTGCTTGTCATCACCATCCATACCTCATCACCTGGCTCTCTGTCCTGACCCACAGCTGTTAGACAGTTTCGGCAATCTTGGTTTGAAATGTAGAAATTTGAAAGGGCAGCCATATTGACACCAAAGTTCCAAAACAATTAAACTTTCCCTATTTATCTGATCCACCTTACTCCCTGTTCTCCTTCCTTCCTTCCTTCCTTCCTTCCTTCCTTCCTTCCTTCCTTCCTTCCTTCCTTCCTTCCTTCCTTCCTTCCTTCCTTCCTTCCTTCCTTCCTCTCCTAATGTTTCCTTTCCTCCTCTTTTTCAGCAAATAGCTATAGCCCGTGAGGGGGATCTGTTGACCAAGGAGCGTCTTTGCTGTGGCCTGTCCATGTTCGAGGTGATCCTTACGAGGATCCGTAGTTTCCTGCAGGACGCCGTGTGGCGAGGCCCGCCTCCCACCAATGGCGTGATGCATGTGGATGAGTGTATGGAGTTCCACCGCCTCTGGAGTGCCATGCAGTTTGTTTACTGCATACCCGTCGGCACTCACGAGTTCACCGCAGAGTAAGTTACTGTAGAGGGCATGGCAGCATACTCACAAACACACAGTAAGGAGAGAGTTGCTGTAGAGGGCATGGCAGCGTACTCACACACACACAGTAAGGAGTGAGTTACTGTAGAGGGCATAGAAGCATACTCACACAGTAAGGAGAGAGTTACTGTAGAGGGCATGGCAGCGTACACTCACACACAGTAAGGAGTGAGTTACTGTAGAGGGCATGGCAGCTTACTCACACAGTAAGGAGTGAGTTACTGTAGAGGGCATGGCAGCGTACTCACACAGTAAGGAGTGAGTTACTGTAGAGGGCATGGCAGCGTACTCACACAGTAAGGGGTGAGTTACTGTAGAGGGCATGGCAGCGTACACTCACACAGTAAGGAGTGAGTTACTGAAGAGGGCATGGCAGCGTACTCACACAGCAAGGAGTGAGTTACTGTAGAGGGCATGGAAGCGTACTCGCACAGTAAGGAGTGAGTTACTGTAGAGGGCATGGCAGCGTACACTCACACACACAGTAAGGAGAGAGTTACTGTAGAGGGCATGGCAGCGTACTCACACAGTAAGGAGTGAGTTACTGTAGAGGGCATGGAAGCGAACACTCACACACACAGTAAGGAGTGAGTTACTGTAGAGGGCATGGCAGCGTACTCACACAGTAAGGAGTGAGTTACTGTAGAGGGCATGGCAGCGTACACTCACACACACAGTAAGGAGTGAGTTACTGTAGAGGGCATGGCAGCGTACACTCACACACACAGTAAGGAGTGAGTTACTGTAGAGGGCATGGCAGCGTACTCACACAGTAAGGAGTGAGTTACTGTAGAGGGCATGGCAGCTTACTCACACAGTAAGGAGTGAGTTACTGTAGAGGGCATGGCTGCGTACACTCACACACACAGTAAGGAGTGAGTTACTGTAGAGGGCATGGCAGCATACTCACACAGTAAGGAGAGAGTTACTGTAGAGGGCATGGCAGCGTACTCACACACACACAGTAAGGAGTGAGTTACTGTAGAGGGCATGGCAGCGTACACTCACACACACAGTAAGGAGTGAGTTACTGTAGAGGGCATGGCAGGGTACTCACACAGTAAGGAGTGAGTTACTGTAGAGGGCATGGCAGCGTACTCACACAGTAAGGAGTGAGTTACTGTAGAGGGCATGGCAGCGTACACTCACACACACAGTAAGGACTGAGTTACTGTAGAGGGCATGGCCGCATACTCACACAGTAAGGAGAGAGTTACTGTAGAGGGCATGGAAGCGTACTCACACAGTAAGGAGAGAGTTACTGTAGAGGGCATGGCAGCGTACTCACACACACACAGTAAGGAGTGAGTTACTGTAGAGGGCATGGCAGCGTACACACACACACAGTAAGGAGTGAGTTACTGTAGAGGGCATGGCAGCATACTCACACAGTAAGGAGAGAGTTACTGTAGAGGGCATGGAAGCGTACTCACACAGTAAGGAGAGAGTTACTGTAGAGGGCATGGCAGCGTACTCACACACACACAGTAAGGAGTGAGTTACTGTAGAGGGCATGGCAGCGTACACTCACACACACAGTAAGGAGTGAGTTACTGTAGAGGGCATGGCAGCATACTCACACAGTAAGGAGTGAGTTACTGTAGAGTGCATGGCAGCATACTCGCACAGTAAGGAGTGAGTTACTGTAGAGGGCATCGCAGCATACTCACACACATAGTAAGGAGTGAGTGACTGTAGAGGGCATGGCAGCGTACTCACACAGTAAGGAGTGAGTTACTGTAGAGGGCGTGGCAGCATACTCACACACACAGTAAGGAGTGAGTTACTGTAGAGGGCATGGCAGCATACTCACACACAGTAAGGAGTGAGTTACTGTAGAGGGCATGGCAGCATACTCACACACACAGTAAGGAGTGAGTTACTGTAGAGGGCATGGCAGCGTACTCACACAGTAAGGAGTGAGTTACTGTAGAGGGCATGGCAGCATACTCAAACACACAGTAAGGAGTGAGTTACTGTAGAGGGCATGGCAGCGTACTCACACAGTAATGAGTGAGTTACTGTAGAGGGCATGGCAGCATACTCACACACACAGTAAGAATTGAGTTACTGTAGAGGGCATGGCAGCGTACACACACACACAGTAAGGAGTGAGTTAATGTAGAGGGCATGGTAGAATACTCACACACACACACAGTAAGGAGTGCGTTATTGTAGAGGGCATGGCAGCGTACTCACACAGTAAGGAGAGAGTTACTGTAGAGGGCATGGCAGCGTACATTCACACACACAGTAAGGAGTGAGTTACTGTAGAGGGCATGACAGCGTACTCACACAGTAAGGAGTGAGTTACTGTAGAGGGCATGGTAGCATACTCACACACAGTAAGGAGTGAGTTACTGTAGAGGGCATGGCAGCATACTCACACACACAGTAAGGAGTGAGTTACTGTAGAGGGCATGGCAGCGTACTCACACAGTAAGGAGTGAGTTACTGTAGAGGGCATGGCAGCATACTCAAACACACAGTAAGGAGTGAGTTACTGTAGAGGGCATGGCAGCGTACTCACACAGTAAGGAGTGAGTTACTGTAGAGGGCATGGCAGCATACTCACACACACAGTAAGAATTGAGTTACTGTAGAGGGCATGGCAGCGTACACACACACACAGTAAGGAGTGAGTTAATGTAGAGGGCATGGTAGAATACTCACACACACACACAGTAAGGAGTGCGTTATTGTAGAGGGCATGGCAGCGTACTCACACAGTAAGGAGAGAGTTACTGTAGAGGGCATGGCAGCGTACATTCACACACACAGTAAGGAGTCAGTTACTGTAGAGGGCATGACAGCGTACTCACACAGTAAGGAGTGAGTTACTGTAGAGGGCATGGTAGCGTACTCACACAGTAAGGAATGAGTTACTGTAGAGGGCATGGTAGCGTACTCACACAGTAAGGAATGAGTTACTGTAGAGGGCATGGCAGCGTACTCACACACACACAGTAAGGAGTGAGTTACTGTAGAGGGCATGGCAGCATACTCACACAGTAAGGAGAGAGTTACTGTAGAGGGCATGGCAGCATACTCACACAGTAAGGAGAGAGTTACTGTAGAGGGCATGGAAGCGTACTCACACAGTAAGGAGAGAGTTACTGTAGAGGGCATGGAAGCGTACTCACACAGTAAGGAGTGAGTTACTGTAGAGGGCATGGCAGCATACTCACACAAACAGTAAGGAGTGAGTTACTGTAGAGGGCATGGCAGCGTACTCACACTGTAAGGAGTGAGTTACTGTAGAGGGCATGGCAGCATACTCACACACACACACACACAGTAAGGAGTGAGTTACTGTAGAGGGCATGGCAGCATACTCACACAGTAAGGAGTGAGTTACTATAGAGGGCATGGAAGCATACTCACACAGTAAGGAGTGAGTTACTGTAGAGGGCGTGGCAGCATACTCACACACACAGTAAGGAGTGAGTTACTGTAGAGGGCATGGCAGCATACTCACACACACAGTAAGGAGTGAGTTACTGTAGAGGGCATGGCAGCATACTCACACACACAGTAAGGGGTGAGTTACTGTAGAGGGCATGGCAGCGTACTCACACAGTAAGGAGTGAGTTACTGTAGAGGGCATGGCAGCATACTCAAACACACAGTAAGGAGTGAGTTACTGTAGAGGGCATGGCAGCGTACTCACACAGTAAGGAGTGAGTTACTGTAGAGGGCATGGCAGCATACTCACACACACAGTAAGAATTGAGTTACTGTAGAGGGCATGGCAGCGTACACACACACACAGTAAGGAGTGAGTTAATGTAGAGGGCATGGTAGAATACTCACACACACACAGTAAGGAGTGCGTTATTGTAGAGGGCATGGCAGCGTACTCACACAGTAAGGAGAGAGTTACTGTAGAGGGCATGGCAGCGTACATTCACACAAACAGTAAGGAGTGAGTTACGGTAGAGGGCATGACAGCGTACTCACACAGTAAGGAGTGAGTTACTGTAGAGGGCATGGTAGCGTACTCACACAGTAAGGAATGAGTTACTGTAGAGGGCATGGCAGCGTACTCACACACACACAGTAAGGAGTGAGTTACTGTAGAGGGCATGGCAGCATACTCACACAGTAAGGAGAGAGTTACTGTAAAGGGCATGGAAGCGTACTCACACAGTAAGGAGAGAGTTACTGTAGAGGGCATGGCAGCGTACTCACACACACACAGTAAGGAGTGAGTTACTGTAGAGGGCATGGCAGCATACTCACACAGTAAGGAGAGAGTTACTGTAGAGGGCATGGCAGCGTACTCACACAGTAAGGAGTGAGTTACTGTAGAGGGCATGGCAGCGTACTCACACAGTAAGGAGTGAGTTACTGTAGAGGGCATGGCAGCATACTCACACAGTAAGGAGTGAGTTACTGTAGAGGGCATGGCAGCATACTCACACAGTAAGGAGTGAGTTACTGTAGAGGGCATGGCAGCGTACTCACACAGTAAGGAGTGAGTTACTGTAGAGGGCATGGCAACATACTCACACAAACAGTAAGGAGTGAGTTACTGTAGAGGGCATGGCAGCGTACTCACACAGTAAGGAGTGAGTTACTGTAGAGGGCATGGCAGCGCTCACACTCACACACACAGTAAGGAGAGAGTTACTGTAGAGGGCATGGCAGCGTACTCACACAGTAAGGAGTGAGTTACTGTAGAGGGCATGGAAGCATACTCACACAGTAAGGAGTGAGTTACTGTAGAGGGCATGGCAGCATACTCACACACACAGTAAGGAGTGAGTTACTGTAGAGGGCATGGCAGCATACTCACACAGTAAGGAGTGAGTTACTGTGGAGTGCATGGCAGCATAAACACACACGCACAGTAAGGAGTGAGTTACTGTTGAGGGCATGGCAGCGTACTCACACAGTAAGGAGTGAGTTACTGTAGAGGGCATGGCAGCGTACTGACACAGTAAGGAGTGAGTTACTGTAGAGGGCATGGCAGCGTACACACACACAGTAAGGAGTGAGTTACTGTAGAGGGCATGGCAGCATACTCAAACACACACAGTAAGGAGTGAGTTACTGTAGAGGGCATGGCAGCGTACTCACCCAGTAAGGAGTGAGTTACTGTAGAGGGCATGGCAGCGTACATTCACACACACAGTAAGGAGTGAGTTACTGTAGAGGGCATGGCAGCATACTCACACACACAGTAAGGGGTGAGTTACTGTAGAGGGCATGACAGCGTACTCACACAGTAAGGAATGAGTTACTGTAGAGGGCATGGCAGCGTACTCACACACACACAGTAAGGAGTGAGTTACTGTAGAGGGCATGGCAGCATACTCACACAGTAAGGAGAGAGTTACTGTAGAGGGCATGGAAGCGTACTCACACAGTAAGGAGAGAGTTACTGTAGAGGGCATGGCAGCGTACTCACACACACACAGTAAGGAGTGAGTTACTGTAGAGGGCATGGCAGCATACTCACACAGTAAGGAGAGAGTTACTGTAGAGGGCATGGCAGCGTACTCACACAGTAAGGAGTGAGTTACTGTAGAGGGCATGGCAACATACTCACACAAACAGTAAGGAGTGAGTTACTGTAGAGGGCATGGCAGCGTACTCACACTGTAAGGAGTGAGTTACTGTAGAGGGCATGGCAGCATACTCACACACACACACACAGTAAGGAGTGAGTTACTGTAGAGGGCATGGCAGCATACTCACACAGTAAGGAGTGAGTTACTGTAGAGGGCATGGAAGCATACTCACACAGTAAGGAGTGAGTTACTGTAGAGGGCATGGCAGCATACTCACACACACAGTAAGGAGTGAGTTACTGTAGAGGGCATGGCAGCATACTCACACAGTAAGGAGTGAGTTACTGTGGAGTGCATGGCAGCATAAACACACACGCACAGTAAGGAGTGAGTTACTGTTGAGGGCATGGCAGCGTACTCACACAGTAAGGAGTGAGTTACTGTAGAGGGCATGGCAGCGTACTGACACAGTAAGGAGTGAGTTACTGTAGAGGGCATGGCAGCTTACACACACACAGTAAGGAGTGAGTTACTGTAGAGGGCATGGCAGCATACTCAAACACACACAGTAAGGAGTGAGTTACTGTAGAGGGCATGGCAGCGTACTCACCCAGTAAGGAGAGAGTTACTGTAGAGGGCATGGCAGCGTACATTCACACACACAGTAAGGAGTGAGTTACTGTAGAGGGCATGGCAGCATACTCACACACACAGTAAGGGGTGAGTTACTGTAGAGGGCATGACAGCGTACTCACACAGTAAGGAATGAGTTACTGTAGAGGGCATGGCAGCGTACTCACACACACACAGTAAGGAGTGAGTTACTGTAGAGGGCATGGCAGCATACTCACACAGTAAGGAGAGAGTTACTGTAGAGGGCATGGAAGCGTACTCACACAGTAAGGAGAGAGTTACTGTAGAGGGCATGGCAGCGTACTCACACACACACAGTAAGGAGTGAGTTACTGTAGAGGGCATGGCAGCATACTCACACAGTAAGGAGAGAGTTACTGTAGAGGGCATGGCAGCGTACTCACACAGTAAGGAGTGAGTTACTGTAGAGGGCATGGCAGCGTACTCACACAGTAAGGAGTGAGTTACTGTAGAGGGCATGGCAGCGTACTCACACAGTAAGGAGTGAGTTACTGTAGAGGGCATGGCAGCATACTCACACAGTAAGGAGTGAGTTACTGTAGAGGGCATGGCAGCGTACTCACACAGTAAGGAGTGAGTTACTGTAGAGGGCATGGTAGCGTACTCACACACACACACACACACACACAGTAAGGAGTGAGTTACTGTAGAGGGCATGGCAGCATACTCACACAGTAAGGAGAGAGTTACTGTAGAGGGCATGGTAGCGTACTCACACAGTAAGGAATGAGTTACTGTAGAGGGCATGGTAGCGTACTCACACAGTAAGGAATGAGTTACTGTAGAGGGCATGGTAGCGTACTCACACAGTAAGGAATGAGTTACTGTAGAGGGCATGGCAGCGTACTCACACACACACAGTAAGGAGTGAGTTACTGTAGAGGGCATGGCAGCATACTCACACAGTAAGGAGAGAGTTACTGTAGAGGGCATGGCAGCATACTCACACAGTAAGGAGAGAGTTACTGTAGAGGGCATGGAAGCGTACTCACACAGTAAGGAGAGAGTTACTGTAGAGGGCATGGCAGCGTACTCACACACACACAGTAAGGAGTGAGTTACTGTAGAGGGCATGGCAGCATACTCACACAGTAAGGAGAGAGTTACTATAGAGGGCATGGCAGCGTACTCACACAGTAAGGAGTGAGTTACTGTAGAGGGCATGGCAGCGTACTCACACAGTAAGGAGTGAGTTACTGTAGAGGGCATGGCAGCATACTCACACAGTAAGGAGTGAGTTACTGTAGAGGGCATGGCAGCATACTCACACAGTAAGGAGTGAGTTACTGTAGAGGGCATGGCAGCGTACTCACAAAGTAAGGAGTGAGTTACTGTAGAGGGCATGGCAGCATACTCACACAAACAGTAAGGAGTGAGTTACTGTAGAGGGCATGGCAGCGTACTCACACTGTAAGGAGTGAGTTACTGTAGAGGGCATGGCAGCATACTCACACACACACACACACAGTAAGGAGTGAGTTACTGTAGAGGGCATGGCAGCATACTCAAACACACACAGTAAGGAGTGAGTTACTGTAGAGGACATGGCAGCGTACTCACCCAGTAAGGAGAGAGTTACTGTAGAAGGCATGGCAGCGTACATTCACACACACAGTAAGGAGTGAGTTACTGTAGAGGGCATGGCAGCATACTCACACACACAGTAAGGGGTGAGTTACTGTAGAGGGCATGGCAGCGTACTCACACAGTAAGGAGTGAGTTACTGTAGAGGGCATGGCAGCATACTCACACACACAGTAAGAATTGAGTTACTGTAGAGGGCATGGCAGCGTACACACACACAAAGTAAGGAGTGAGTTAATGTAGAGGGCATGGTAGAATACTCACACACACACAGTAAGGAGTGCGTTATTGTAGAGGGCATGGCAGCGTACTCACACAGTAAGGAGAGAGTTACTGTAGAGGGCATGGCAGCGTACATTCACACACACAGTAAGGAGATGAGTTACTGTAGAGGGCATGGCAGCGTACTCACACACACACAGTAAGGAGTGAGTTACTGTAGAGGGCATGGCAGCATACTCACACAGTAAGGAGAGAGTTACTGTAGAGGGCATGGCAGCGTACTCACACAGTAAGGAGTGAGTTACTGTAGAGGGCATGGCAACATACTCACACAAACAGTAAGGAGTGAGTTACTGTAGAGGGCATGGCAGCGTACTCACACTGTAAGGAGTGAGTTACTGTAGAGGGCATGGCAGCATACTCACACACACACACACAGTAAGGAGTGAGTTACTGTAGAGGGCATGGCAGCATACTCACACAGTAAGGAGTGAGTTACTGTAGAGGGCATGGAAGCATACTCACACAGTAAGGAGTGAGTTACTGTAGAGGGCATGGCAGCATACTCACACACACAGTAAGGAGTGAGTTACTGTAGAGGGCATGGCAGCATACTCACACAGTAAGGAGTGAGTTACTGTGGAGTGCATGGCAGCATAAACACACACGCACAGTAAGGAGTGAGTTACTGTTGAGGGCATGGCAGCGTACTCACACAGTAAGGAGTGAGTTACTGTAGAGGGCATGGCAGCGTACTGACACAGTAAGGAGTGAGTTACTGTAGAGGGCATGGCAGCTTACACACACACAGTAAGGAGTGAGTTACTGTAGAGGGCATGGCAGCATACTCAAACACACACAGTAAGGAGTGAGTTACTGTAGAGGGCATGGCAGCGTACTCACCCAGTAAGGAGAGAGTTACTGTAGAGGGCATGGCAGCGTACATTCACACACACAGTAAGGAGTGAGTTACTGTAGAGGGCATGGCAGCATACTCACACACACAGTAAGGGGTGAGTTACTGTAGAGGGCATGACAGCGTACTCACACAGTAAGGAATGAGTTACTGTAGAGGGCATGGCAGCGTACTCACACACACACAGTAAGGAGTGAGTTACTGTAGAGGGCATGGCAGCATACTCACACAGTAAGGAGAGAGTTACTGTAAAGGGCATGGAAGCGTACTCACACAGTAAGGAGAGAGTTACTGTAGAGGGCATGGCAGCGTACTCACACACACACAGTAAGGAGTGAGTTACTGTAGAGGGCATGGCAGCATACTCACACAGTAAGGAGAGAGTTACTGTAGAGGGCATGGCAGCGTACTCACACAGTAAGGAGTGAGTTACTGTAGAGGGCATGGCAGCGTACTCACACAGTAAGGAGTGAGTTACTGTAGAGGGCATGGCAGCGTACTCACACAGTAAGGAGTGAGTTACTGTAGAGGGCATGGCAGCATACTCACACAGTAAGGAGTGAGTTACTGTAGAGGGCATGGCAGCGTACTCACACAGTAAGGAGTGAGTTACTGTAGAGGGCATGGTAGCGTACTCACACACACACACACACACACACAGTAAGGAGTGAGTTACTGTAGAGGGCATGGCAGCATACTCACACAGTAAGGAGAGAGTTACTGTAGAGGGCATGGTAGCGTACTCACACAGTAAGGAATGAGTTACTGTAGAGGGCATGGTAGCGTACTCACACAGTAAGGAATGAGTTACTGTAGAGGGCATGGTAGCGTACTCACACAGTAAGGAATGAGTTACTGTAGAGGGCATGGCAGCGTACTCACACACACACAGTAAGGAGTGAGTTACTGTAGAGGGCATGGCAGCATACTCACACAGTAAGGAGAGAGTTACTGTAGAGGGCATGGCAGCATACTCACACAGTAAGGAGAGAGTTACTGTAGAGGGCATGGAAGCGTACTCACACAGTAAGGAGAGAGTTACTGTAGAGGGCATGGCAGCGTACTCACACACACACAGTAAGGAGTGAGTTACTGTAGAGGGCATGGCAGCATACTCACACAGTAAGGAGAGAGTTACTATAGAGGGCATGGCAGCGTACTCACACAGTAAGGAGTGAGTTACTGTAGAGGGCATGGCAGCGTACTCACACAGTAAGGAGTGAGTTACTGTAGAGGGCATGGCAGCATACTCACACAGTAAGGAGTGAGTTACTGTAGAGGGCATGGCAGCATACTCACACAGTAAGGAGTGAGTTACTGTAGAGGGCATGGCAGCGTACTCACACAGTAAGGAGTGAGTTACTGTAGAGGGCATGGCAGCATACTCACACAAACAGTAAGGAGTGAGTTACTGTAGAGGGCATGGCAGCGTACTCACACTGTAAGGAGTGAGTTACTGTAGAGGGCATGGCAGCATACTCACACACACACACACACAGTAAGGAGTGAGTTACTGTAGAGGGCATGGCAGCATACTCAAACACACACAGTAAGGAGTGAGTTACTGTAGAGGACATGGCAGCGTACTCACCCAGTAAGGAGAGAGTTACTGTAGAAGGCATGGCAGCGTACATTCACACACACAGTAAGGAGTGAGTTACTGTAGAGGGCATGGCAGCATACTCACACACACAGTAAGGGGTGAGTTACTGTAGAGGGCATGGCAGCGTACTCACACAGTAAGGAGTGAGTTACTGTAGAGGGCATGGCAGCATACTCACACACACAGTAAGAATTGAGTTACTGTAGAGGGCATGGCAGCGTACACACACACAAAGTAAGGAGTGAGTTAATGTAGAGGGCATGGTAGAATACTCACACACACACAGTAAGGAGTGCGTTATTGTAGAGGGCATGGCAGCGTACTCACACAGTAAGGAGAGAGTTACTGTAGAGGGCATGGCAGCTTACATTCACACAAACAGTAAGGAGTGAGTTACTGTAGAGGGCATGACAGCGTACTCACACAGTAAGGAGTGAGTTACTGTAGAGGGCATGGTAGCGTACTCACACAGTAAGGAATGAGTTACTGTAGAGGGCATGGCAGCGTACTCACACACACACAGTAAGGAGTGAGTTACTGTAGAGGGCATGGCAGCATACTCACACAGTAAGGAGAGAGTTACTGTAAAGGGCATGGAAGCGTACTCACACAGTAAGGAGAGAGTTACTGTAGAGGGCATGGCAGCGTACTCACACACACACAGTAAGGAGTGAGTTACTGTAGAGGGCATGGCAGCATACTCACACAGTAAGGAGAGAGTTACTGTAGAGGGCATGGCAGCGTACTCACACAGTAAGGAATGAGTTACTGTAGAGGGCATGGCAGCGTACTCACACAGTAAGGAGTGAGTTACTGTAGAGGGCATGGCAGCATACTCACACAGTAAGGAGTGAGTTACTGTAGAGGGCATGGCAGCATACTCACACAAACAGTAAGGAGTGAGTTACTGTAGAGGGCATGGCAGCGTACTCACACTGTAAGGAGTGAGTTACTGTAGAGGGCATGGCAGCATACTCACACACACACACACACACACAGTAAGGAGTGAGTTACTGTAGAGGGCATGGCAGCATACTCACACAGTAAGGAGTGAGTTACTGTAGAGGGCATGGAAGCATACTCACACAGTAAGGAGTGAGTTACTGTAGAGGGCATGGAAGCATACTCACACAGTAAGGAGTGAGTTACTGTAGAGGGCATGGCAGCATACTCACACACACAGTAAGGAGTGAGTTACTGTAGAGGGCATGGCAGCATACTCACACAGTAAGGAGTGAGTTACTGTGGAGTGCATGGCAGCATAAACACACACGCACAGTAAGGAGTGAGTTACTGTTGAGGGCATGGCAGCGTACTCACACAGTAAGGAGTGAGTTACTGTAGAGGGCATGGCAGCGTACTGACACAGTAAGGAGTGAGTTACTGTAGAGGGCATGGCAGCGTACACACACACAGTAAGGAGTGAGTTACTGTAGAGGGCATGGCAGCATACTCAAACACACACAGTAAGGAGTGAGTTACTGTAGAGGGCATGGCAGCGTACTCACCCAGTAATGAGAGAGTTACTGTAGAGGGCATGGCAGCGTACTGACACAGTAAGGAGTGAGTTACTATAGAAAGTATGGCAGCGTGTACACACACACACACACAGTAAGGAGTGAGTTACTATAGAGGGCATGGCAGCGTACTCACACAGTAAGGAGTGAGTTACTGTAGAGGGCATGGCAGCGTACTCACACACACACAGTAAGGAGTGAGTTACTGTAGAGGTCATGGCAGCGTACTCACACAGTAAGGAGAGAGTTACTGTAGAGGGCATGGAAGCGTACTCACACAGTAAGGAGAGAGTTACTGTAGAGAGCATGGCAGCGTACTCACACACAGTAAGGAGTGAGTTACTGTAGAGTGCATGGAAGCGTACACTCACACACACAGTAAGGAGTGAGTTACTGTAGAGGGCATGGCAGCGTACATACACAGTAAGGAGTGAGTTACTGTAGAGGGCATGGCAGCGTACTCACACAGTAAGGAGTGAGTTACTGTAGAGGGCATGGCAGGGTACTCACACAGTAAGGAGTGAGTTACTGTAGAGGGCATGGCAGCGTACTCACACAGTAAGGCGGGAGTTACTGTAGAGGGCATGGCAGCGTACTCACACAGTAAGGAGTGAGTTACTGTAGAGGACATGGCATCATACTCACACACACACAGTAAGGAGTGAGTTACTGTAGAGGGCATGGCAGCGTACTCACCCAGTAAGGAGAGAGTTACTGTAGAGGGCATGGCAGCGTACATTCACACACACAGTAAGGAGTGAGTTACTGTAGAGGGCATGGCAGCGTACTCACACAGTAAGGAGTGAGTTACTGTAGAGGGCATGGCAGCATACTCACACAGTAAGGAGTGAGTTACTGTAGAGGGCATGGCATCGTACTCACACAGTAAGGAGTGAGTTACTGTAGAGGGCATGGCAGCGTACTCACACAATAAGGAGTGAGTTACTATAGAAAGTATGGCAGCGTGTACACACACACACACACAGTAAGGAGTGAGTTACTGTAGAGGGCATGGCAGCGTACTCACACAGTAAGGAGTGAGTTACTGTAGAGGGCATGGCAGCGTACTCACACACACACAGTAAGGAGTGAGTTACTGTAGAGGTCATGGCAGCGTACTCACACAGTAAGGAGAGAGTTACTGTAGAGGGCATGGAATCGTACTCACACAGTAAGGAGAGAGTTACTGTAGAGAGTATGGCAGCGTACTCACACACAGTAAGGAGTGAGTTACTGTAGAGGGCATGGAAGCGTACACTCACACACACAGTAAGGAGTGAGTTACTGTAGAGGGCATGGCAGCGTACTCACACAGTAAGGAGTGAGTTACTGTAGAGGGCATGGCAGCGTACTCACACAGTAAGGAGTGAGTTACTGTAGAGGGCATGGCAGCGTACTCACACAGTAAGGAGTGAGTTACTGTAGAGGGCATGGCAGGGTACTCACACAGTAAGGAGGGAGTTACTGTAGAGGGCATGGCAGCGTACTCACACAGTAAGGAGTGAGTTACTGTAGAGGGCATGGCAGCATACTCACACAGTAAGGAGTGAGTTACTGTAGAGGGCATGGCAGCGTACTCACACAGTAAGGAGTGAGTTACTATAGAAAGTATGGCAGCGTGTACACACACACACACACAGTAAGGAGTGAGTTACTGTAGAGGGCATGGCAGCGTACTCACACAGTAAGCAGTGAGTTACTGTAGAAGGCATGGCAGCGTACTCACACACACACAGTAAGGAGTGAGTTACTGTAGAGGTCATGGCAGCGTACTCACACAGTAAGGAGAGAGTTACTGTAGAGGGCATGGAAGCGTACTCACACAGTAAGGAGAGAGTTACTGTAGAGGGCATGGCAGCGTACTCACACACACACAGTAAGGAGTGAGTTACTGTAGAGGGCATGGCAGCGTACTCACACACACACAGTAAGGAGTGAGTTACTGTAGAGGTCATGGCAGCGTACTCACACAGTAAGGAGAGAGTTACTGTAGAGGGCATGGAAGCGTACTCACACAGTAAGGAGAGAGTTACTGTAGAGAGCATGGCAGCGTACTCACACACAGTAAGGAGTGAGTTACTGTAGAGTGCATGGAAGCGTACACTCACACACACAGTAAGGAGTGAGTTACTGTAGAGGGCATGGCAGCGTACATACACAGTAAGGAGTGAGTTACTGTAGAGGGCATGGCAGCGTACTCACACAGTAAGGAGTGAGTTACTGTAGAGGGCATGGCAGGGTACTCACACAGTAAGGAGTGAGTTACTGTAGAGGGCATGGCAGCGTACTCACACAGTAAGGAGGGAGTTACTGTAGAGGGCATGGCAGCGTACTCACACAGTAAGGAGTGAGTTACTGTAGAGGGCATGGCAGCATACTCACACACACACAGTAAGGAGTGAGTTACTGTAGAGGGCATGGCAGCGTACTCACCCAGTAAGGAGAGAGTTACTGTAGAGGGCATGGCAGCGTACATTCACACACACAGTAAGGAGTGAGTTACTGTAGAGGGCATGGCAGCGTACTCACACAGTAAGGAGTGAGTTACTGTAGAGGGCATGGCAGCATACTCACACAGTAAGGAGTGAGTTACTGTAGAGGGCATGGCATCGTACTCACACAGTAAGGAGTGAGTTACTGTAGAGGGCATGGCAGCGTACTCACACAATAAGGAGTGAGTTACTATAGAAAGTATGGCAGCGTGTACACACACACACACACAGTAAGGAGTGAGTTACTGTAGAGGGCATGGCAGCGTACTCACACAGTAAGGAGTGAGTTACTGTAGAGGGCATGGCAGCGTACTCACACACACACAGTAAGGAGTGAGTTACTGTAGAGGTCATGGCAGCGTACTCACACAGTAAGGAGAGAGTTACTGTAGAGGGCATGGAATCGTACTCACACAGTAAGGAGAGAGTTACTGTAGAGAGCATGGCAGCGTACTCACACACAGTAAGGAGTGAGTTACTGTAGAGGGCATGGAAGCGTACACTCACACACACAGTAAGGAGTGAGTTACTGTAGAGGGCATGGCAGCGTACTCACACAGTAAGGAGTGAGTTACTGTAGAGGGCATGGCAGCGTACTCACACAGTAAGGAGTGAGTTACTGTAGAGGGCATGGCAGCGTACTCACACAGTAAGGAGTGAGTTACTGTAGAGGGCATGGCAGGGTACTCACACAGTAAGGAGGGAGTTACTGTAGAGGGCATGGCAGTGTACTCACACAGTAAGGAGTGAGTTACTGTAGAGGGCATGGCAGCATACTCACACAGTAAGGAGTGAGTTACTGTAGAGGGCATGGCAGCGTACTCACACAGTAAGGAGTGAGTTACTATAGAAAGTATGGCAGCGTGTACACACACACACACACAGTAAGGAGTGAGTTACTGTAGAGTGCATGGCAGCGTACTCACACAGTAAGCAGTGAGTTACTGTAGAGGGCATGGCAGCGTACTCACACACACACAGTAAGGAGTGAGTTACTGTAGAGGTCATGGCAGCGTACTCACACAGTAAGGAGAGAGTTACTGTAGAGGGCATGGAAGCGTACTCACACAGTAAGGAGAGAGTTACTGTAGAGGGCATGGCAGCGTACTCACACACACACAGTAAGGAGTGAGTTACTGTAGAGGGCATGGAAGCGTACACACACACAGTAAGGAGTGAGTTACTGTAGAGGGCATGGCAGCGTACTCACACAGTAAGGAGTGAGTTACTGTAGAGGGCATGGCAGCGTACTCACACAGTAAGGAGTGAGTTACTGTAGAGGGCATGGCAGCATACTCACACACACACAGTAAGGAGTGAGTTACTGTAGAGGGCATGGCAGCATACTCACACAGTAAGGAGTGAGTTACTGTAGAGGGCATGGCAGCGTACTCACACAGTAAGGAGTGAGTTACTGTAGAGGGCATGGCAGCGTACACACACACACACACAGGAAGAAGTGAGTTACTGTAGAGGGCTTGGCAGCGTACTCACACACACAGTAAGGAGTGAGTTACTGTAGAGGGCATGATAGTGTACTCACACAGTAAGGAGTGAGTTACTGTAGAGGGCATGGCAGCGTACTCACACAGTAAGGAGTGAGTTACTGTAGAGGGCATGGCAGCGTGCTCACACAGTAAGGAGAGAGTTACAGTAGAGCGCATGGCAGCGTACACTCACACACACAGTAAGAAGTGAGTTACTGTAGAGGGCATGGCAGCGTACTCACACAGTAAGGAGTCAGTTAATGTAGGGGGCATGGCAGCGTACACTCACACAGTAAGGAGTGAGTTACTGTAGTGGGCATGGCAGCGTACACTCACACAGTAAGGAGTGAGTTACTGTAGGGGGCATGGCAGCGTGCTCACACAGTAAGCAGTGAGTTACTGTAGTCCTCTCAGGGCAGTGTAGTGCACATGTACGGTAATAGAAAAACCAATCACTATTCAATCAACTGAGCTTGATTTGTTAAGCGTTTTCTACAAATTCAAAGTACTTACTAAGTTCCTGTGCGTATCCTCTGCAGGCAGTGTTTTGGTGACGGGCTGAACTGGGCAGGCTGTTCCATCATCGTGCTGTTGGGTCAGCAGCGCCGCTTCGACCTGTTTGACTTCTGCTACCACCTGCTCAAGGTGCAGAGGCAGGACGGCAAGGACGAGATCATCAAGAACGTGGTGGGTACCCACTGACACTACGCAAACATCTGCTTTGTTTTAACCAGCATGCTAACACAGAGGTAGGATGACAGAATGGATTAAGAGATATGTCAACTGCTGACAATTTGTTTTGTTTGATATGAGAAGAGGAAGCTCACCGTCTTTATGGTGGCAAGTCCTTGGCTTCTACAATCCTGGTCTGTGGTTTTTATTGTATAATTGGATTCACCCACACCCTATCTATCTATCTATCTACTCTATCTATCTATCTATCTATCTATCTATCTATCTATCTATCTATCTATCTATCTATCTATCTATCTATCTATCTATCTATCTATCTATCTATCTATCTATCTATAGCCGCTGAAGAAGATGGCTGATCGCATCAGGAAGTACCAGATCCTGAACAATGAGATCTTTGCCATCCTCAACAAGTACATGAAGGCTGTGGAGACGGACAGTTCCACCGTGGAGCATGTCCGCTGCTTCCAGCCACCTATACACCAGTCCCTGGCCACAACATGCTGAGAAGAACTCACACGTGCTACAAACACACGCTACACACATAAGCCACACATAAGCTACACACATAAGCCCACAAACTACACATACACACACGCACCAACCCAAATCATCACCACACAGTCTGCCGCTCTTTGGCCTTGTACTCAGACTCTCAGAGCCTTAGAATTCCAGAGCTCTGTCTGACTGTACACCATCTTGGCACCACATTTTCCATACCAATGACATTCCAATTTGCATTCTAGAATGCAACTGTCTTGGAACTTTTCGTGTCAACATGGCGCCCATTAAAAAGTGTAAATCTCAAACGGAGTTTTCTGAAGTTTGAGTATTTTAGGCCCATAACCACAGTCTAGTTTTAGAGGAGTGGGTGTTTTCAGATGTTAGTTTTTCTGTTCTCAACCCATGTGACTCTCACACCCAGACTCAGCATCCATTCTCTTGTCACTAGAGCTATATGTCACATGGATGGGCTCAGTAATACACAACTGCCAATCCTGAATGGTTACAGATCTGCAGTAACGCCCTGCCTCCCCTCTAGTCACAATCAACAGTCTATCAGATACCTCTGAGAAACCATTTAGTAAGCAACAACAATCAACCTACATAAAAGATGATAGATATGCTGGAATAATCTCCAAAACCTCAACGCATACAAATAATCTGATTCTGAAATGACCTATAACCTGAGATTATTATTTCGTAGATGACGTACGAAAGCAAACCTAACGGCCATTTTATTGAATTGCTTAATGAAGTCCACACGGGTGCTAAGTATTATGATGATACTTAATTACACCAAAGTCATCAGTGGCATTTCCCCCCATAACATCCATAATATGATCATCACACAAGTCAAGCTGTCCATTAATTCATCCCAGAAGCTAACGTGTATGTCCCAAATGGCACCCTATTCCCTATATAGTGCACTACTTTTGACCAGCTCCTATAAGGAATAGGGTGCCATTTGGATGCAGACAACATCTCCCTGGACATACCCATGCTTAGTAAACCATTGTCATAGGAGTAGTTAGCCACAACTCACCTCTTCTTCCCTCACACAACCCTACAGTTTCAAATAGCATAACAAGGACACTTGACTGCTTTTCATAGTTGATTTATTTATTTTTCACTTATTTGGGGGGTTTTAGCCTCTGAGTATACTTTTTATTCAGTTCCATTCTCCGTTGTAAATGTCACTGTTGAACTAAAAAGAGAAGTGTTGAGTGTTGTAATTGTTATTGTTTTTAATTAATTATTGATAATTACATTTTTCATCCTTGGTATAACTTGCCTCTTCTACTGACGAGAATCCTCACCTACTTTTTGATTTCTCTCTGTCTTGTCAGTTTATTGAACATTTTTATATTCTGTATGTGCGCTTAATACAGTGATATTGTTTACCATTTTTGAAATTATTGACAACATCTTCATCTGCGCGTGTGTTTTTAAAGTTTTTTTTCCAGAGTAAAAAAAAATGTTAGAAATAATTCTTGGTTGTCAAAGAACAAAAGAGACCAGGATGACTTTACTGTATTAGATAGATTTGTTCAGAGAGTGAATGGAAGATGTTGGTAGGATCACACGACCAATCCAACTCCTGTACAGTTCATTCCCTCTATAGAAGAAGACTTAAAGGAATCAAGAAGTTGCATTTTCGCTGTTTAGGTACCAATTACACACAAGAGATGGAGAGAGGGTGATTTCCTAAATATATTAAATATTCCATATTATAGGATTTGTTTTCGAGATCGAGAGAGGGCAATTTCCTAAATATATTCAATATTCCATATTGTTGTATTTTTTTTCTTTAGCAGTGTTATCAAAGTCTTTTTACCCTGTTTTTATTCTTATGAAGGAAAGTTAATTGTTACACCCATGAAGGAGCGACCACATTTTCAGTTTGAATAAAAAAACAAAATTAAGTTTAGTTTCCTGTAATTGTTCCATTGTCCTTTTTATTATCTTTATTCACACAACTACACCTTAATGTTCATTGAATGGGTGATCTATTGATAAGTAAAAGTTATCAGTGCATCATTTTCCAAAATGTTAGCATGACAAGAAGAGCGATATATTGTCAAGGGTACGTTTGTGACAGGTTTTTGTTCATGATATTGTTGTATAAGTGATCATGTTTTGAGATACAAAAAAAGGAGTAAAAGAGAATATAAAGATGTACAACGAATGGTCCTGCAAAAGGAAATTAAATTGTATTTCCATGAAATAAAAAATGTGTTAATTAACTGAAAATGTACTAAGAATCATGTATGACCGTGTACATTGTAACTTGAAAATTCTGTATGCATTTGAAGATGGCTACAGTGTATCCGCTATGTATCAGAAGTCAGTGTGCGCTGGCGGAAGTCTCGTTTCCTCTGCTCTGATTGGTTAAATTCCTGTTGTCTTTTTTCAACGTTATGACGTTCCTAGTTTTGAAATTTCAGCGGGACACCTTACGTATTGATACTGGTGTTTTCAATTTTAATCAGTGCGTTAGAACTCTTCGTGCGTCGCTATAACTTTTAAACTAGCGAACAATTTCGTCCAAACTTAAGCCATGTCTTTTTCAAGAGCTCCAGTGAAACGATTTAATGAAAATATCGGTGAGTTAAATAATGATTTACCTGAGCAAACCTAGCCAACTAACGTTGCTTTCTTTGGCCTAGCTAACGTAAGCTGCTTTAAGTAGCCAGCTAATCTAGCTATCCAACAATATTTTGTATACAATTGTTTACTAACTAGCTAGCTAGTTAACGTAAACGTAATGCAGGGATGTCTAACGTTACTCCAATCCACCAAGCAAAGGGCAAAACAATTCCACGTCGGTTACGGTAGCTAACGTTAATTGGATACCTATGTTGATAGTCATGCCAATGCGTTTACACAGGCAGCCCAATTCTGATTTTTTTTCTTCTCACAAATTTTCTCACTTTTGACAATAATTGAGGAACACATGAGAATTGGGCTTCCTGTGTAAACGCAACCTAATTCTTGTTTTCATCATGTTTTGTCCAGGCTGCGCCCCAGCACCGGGCACATACGAGCTGAAACCAGGAGAGGTGAAGGGACCTGCATCTTTCCACCGGTCAGAGCGCTTCAAACTGCTCAAGGCCAGTGGTGGTGAGTTCAACTGTCAGACAGCTGAAGCTCTACTCTTAAATCTCATACCAAATAACTCTCATACTTTTAACAGTAGATCTACACTACCTGTCAAGTTTTAGAACACCTCCTCATTCAAGGTTTTTTTTTTATTTTACTATTTTCTACATTGTAGAATAATAGTGAAGACATCAAAACAATGAAATAACACATGGAGTCATGTACTAACCAAAAAAGGGTTAAATAATTCAAAATATATTTTCTATTTGTGATAATTCAAATAGCCACCTTTTGCCTTGACAGCTTTGTACACTCTTGGCATTCTCTCAACCAGCTTCATGAGGTAGTCACCTGGAATGCATTTACATTAACAGGTGTGCCTTGTTAAAAGTTCATTTGTGGAATTTCTTTACTTAAAGCGTTTGAGCCTTTCAGTTGTTTTGAGACAAGGTGGGGTATACAGAAGATAACCCTATTTGGTAAAAGACCAAGTCCATATTATGGTAAGAACAGCTGAAATAAGCAAAGAGAATGACATTCCATCATTACTTTAAGACATGATGGTCAGTCAATACGGAACATTTCAAGAACTTTGAAAGGTTCTTCAAGTGCAGTCGCAAAAACCATCAAGCGCTATGATGAAACTGGCTCTCATGAGGACCGCCACAGGAAAGGCAGACCCAGAGTTACCTCTGCTGTAGAGGATAAGTTCATTAGTTACCAGCCTCAGAAATTGCAGCCCAAATAAATGCTTCACAGAGTTGAAGTAACAGACACATCTCAACATCAACTGTTCAGAGGAGACTGTGAATCAGGCCTTCATGGTCGAATTGCTGCAAAGAAAACACTACTAAATGACAGCAATGAGAAGAGACCTTCTTGGGTCAAGAAACACGAGCAATGGACATTAGACCAGTGGAAATGTGTCCTTTGGTCTGGAGTCCAAATTTGTGATTTTTGGCTCCAACCGCCGTGTCTTAGTGAGATGCGGTGTGGGTGAACGGATTATCTCTGCATGTGTGTTTTCCATCATAACGAATGGAGGAGGAGGTGTTATGGTGTGGGGGTGCTTTGCTGGTGACAATGTCTGTGATTTATTTAGAATTTAAGGCACACTTAACCAGCATGGTTACCACCGCATTCTGCAGCGATACACCATCCAATCTGGTTTGGGCTTAGTGGGACTGTCATTTGTTTTTCAGCAGGACAATGACCCAACACACCTCCAGGCTGTGTAAGGGCTATTTTACCAAGAAGGAGAGTAATGGCGTGCTGCCTCAGATGACCTGGCCTCCACAATCGCCCGACCTCAACCTAATTGACATGGTTTGGGATGAGTCGGACCTCAGAGTGAAGGAAAAGCAGCCAACAAGTGTTCAGCATATGTGGGAACTCCTTCAAGACTGTTGGAAAAGCATTCCAGGTGAAGCTGGTTAAGAGAATGCCAAGAGTGTGCAAAGCTGTCATCAAGGCAAAGGGTGGCTATTTGAGGAATCTCAAATATAAAGTATATTTTGATTTTGTTTAACACTTTTTGGTTACATGATTCTGTGTTATTTCATAGTTTTGATGTCTTCACTATTATTCTACAATGTAGAAAATAGTAAAAATAAAGAAAAACCATTTGAATGAGTAGGTGTTCCAAAACTTTTGACAGGTAGTGTACAGCCTAGATGTTTTTACTTTCTACACCATTGTAATTTCACCGTTCCCCTTTTCTCTCCATTCAGCTCCTTTCATCCCACCACCATCTCCTTCTAAAGATGTGCCCATGTCACCTGTGGCTGTGCGTAGGACCATGTCTGTGGATGGCCTGGTAAGTTGCTGTTTCTTTTTTATTTTATTGAATATCTGAAACATACAATATACTTGCAGTGAAGCCGCTCAACAACTACACCATACCAGTCATCCAACAGACTCCTATTCAGAGCGACACACAGAAGCATCCAGGGTCAACGGGCACATTGACAGATCTCCCACCAGGCCAAAAAACGTGAACCTGAACCCTCCAAGATCCCCCACACACACACACAGTTCCCCAATAGTTAATTTGCATGGCAAAGAGGGACTTTGCAATTAATTGCAATTCATCTGGTCACTCTTCATAACATTCTGGAGTATATGCAAATTGCCATCATACAAACTGAGGCAGCAGACTTTGTGAAAATTAATATTTATGTCATTCTCAACTTTTGGCCACGACTGTATGTGTGTGTTCTTGTATGCGTTTATTTGAATGTGTGTGTGTGTATATATGCATGTGTACAAACACCTGCATGGCATCAGCCTCAGGCAAACCGGCATTAGCTGTAAAAACACTGCCCCTCAGTGTCATTCAAACATACTTTTTAGTAAGCTGGTGTTCACATAATAAACACATCGGCCTTGGTTGGCACAGCCACATCATCAAGATAATCTTGTCAGATTTAAAAGTTTACTCTAGGAACTAAATGGAAGCAAATGTAATGATACTGGGAGGGACCTAACTGAATTTGTCAAATAGAAACTTGTTTTCCTTGCATTTTACATGACATTTACGTAATTTAGCAGATGCTCTGGCAGCAATATCCTTGCGAAACGTTTTCTGTTTGGGGAAACAGTTTCTGTTGCAAAATGTTTTGCAACGGAATCCGTCTAATGGATACACCCCTGGTGCTTTAAAGGGATAGTTCAGGATTTTGTCAATGGAGCCCTTTATCTACTTCCCCAGAGTCAGATAACATCATGTAAACCATTTTTGTCTGTCCAGTATGTATCAAGGAAGCCAATGCTAACTAGTGTTAGCGCAATGACTGAAATTCTACAGGAACACCTAGCATGATAGTTTTTCCCATACTAGCTGTTCCCGTAGACTTCCGGTCCTTGCGAGAACGCTAGTTAGCAATAGCACTAATTCTAGTTGGCAGCTTACTTCAAACTGAATGCTTTGACAAAAATGGAATCCATGTGTGTTAGAATAATTTGATATCTTGATGATAATAATCAATTCACCTTGACTAATGCCCAAGGTGTGTAAGACAATGGGTTAAATAATTAGGCAAGGACTCAGCTTTCTGCAAAAGGTTTCTGTAGCTTTATTCAGAGAACGTTCTGAGGTCACGATAACAAAAGTCATTTTATAGTTCTTGCTTACTTACGCACATGCATTTACACACAAACTGTTGGTGACCTGCATCCCCCATTGACTTCTCACACTGTTTATCACTACCTAGCTCAGCCTGTTCCTCAAGGTTAGGAACCCTTTGAAGTTTTACTCCCTTTACCATCTGTCCCCTGCTCTCTACACTAATTACATACACACATTTCTTTCCCTCTCCAGTGGTTCCTGGACTTTCTCGAACTAATCAGACCAATCGATCACTACATTGATCATTACATTGTTTATTCATTAACCATGCTGTATGACTAATAATTAATCATGGTTTATTGATTCATTTACCTTTTATTAGATAATTCTCTTATCAATGTGTTCATCTGACTCTGGGAAAGTAGATGAAGGGTTTCATTGCCAAAATCCTGAACTGTCCCTTGAACCTTAATGTAATGGCCCTCTGCAATTCATTCTTCCATTCCTCCTTCACCCAGGTTGATGGGTCCATGTCAAAGAAAGACAAGAGCGGCCTATTGATGCAGTTGAAACAGCAGAAACTCCTGGAGAAAGAGGTAGCCTAGTTATACAGACTGGTTTGAGGAGAAAAAAAAATAAATATATATATATATATATATATATATATATATATATATATATATATTGTCTTGTCTGTCCCAATAGCATACATACATTGTCAGTGTTACCAGTTAAATGAAAATGACAAGAGATTTATCATGGATGTGGACACAAGGTTTTCCAGTTATCACAGCTGCTGTGACCTACCTTACTGCATGCACGCCTTATTTTTTTCCCTTCATTTTAACGCACTGATCCACCCCGTCTCCTCCCTCCCTCCTGTAGATCCGGTCCCTGGTGCAGCAGCGCGGGGAGCAGGACAGGCGCCTGGTAACCCTGGAGGAGGAGCTGAGGAAGGTGGAGGCCAAGCTGTTGTCTGCGGTCAGGGAGAAGACTGGTCTGGCAGCTAACGTCACCACCCTGGAGAGACAGCTGGCTGAGCTCAAGAAGACTAACGAGTTCCTCAAGAACAAGGTAGTGTGGTGTTTGATGGTAGAGTCAAACGTTGGTATGCTCAACTCAATGGGTTGCTTTCCTAACAGATTTGGCCAAGTGCTGAAATAAAAAGCTATTTCAATGGAGAATCTCCATTTTTAAGGATGCTTTTTAGTCTTGGACTAGGCTTAATCTGTGCTTGGGAAACCGGCCCCATGGTCTTAAAGCAGGAGTCTTTAACTGCAGGGTTAAAAAGGTATAAACTGGTTATGGGTTATCTGGGTCTAGTTGACAAAACAATACTATTATCGGTTACTACCCCCCCTGTTTGTACCTTGTTTTGTAAATGTCTGATTGTGTTGTGTTCCACCAGGTATCTGCAGACATCACTAAGAAGAGGATCCAGTCTCTGTCTATGGAGCTGATGGAGGCCAGAAACAAATTAGACGTCAATGACAAGGTATGACGCGTTCAGCACTACCCAAAGTGTTCAAATATTGATTCAAATATGCTGTGTAGAACATACTAATATGTTAAATAAATTGCTACGTTGGCTCTATTCATGGCATTTCTATCTGCAATGTTTGGCAAACTGAAAGTGGCCCTGTTCACACACCATTTACTATCCTGTCTATCTAGTGGTGTTGGCCTTACACACACCTCTCTCTAAATTATTAATGTGTGAGCTGATATTGTGTTTTTGTTCAGGAGCTGAGTTTCCTGCAGGTGTAGTATGGATGGTTGATTGACTGACAGTTGTTGTCCTATCAGGAGCTGAGTTTCCTCCAGATCAGTACAGAGGGCCAGGTGAAGTTGCTGGAGATAGACCTGGAGGCTGCCAGAGCTACACTCACCGCCCTGAGGGAGAGGAACAAGGACCTGGGTGAGACCACCTGACCTCACTGACACCTCATCGTTAACCTGCCTAATGCTTATCAATCAATAAAATGTTTTTTATACAGGACATTTCTTACCAACAAAATCTAGTTCTAACCAAATAAACTAATAAAGGTGAGAAAGATGAACACAACTTAAAATGAAGAGATGCATTAACCTGTCTGGGCAACGTGGGACGTTTGCGTCCCACCCTAGTCAACAGCCAGTGGAATCGCGTCGCGCGAAATACAAATACCTCATAAATGCTATAACTTCAATTTTTCAAACATATGACTATTTTACACCATTTTATAGATACACCTCTCCTGAATCGAACCACGTTGTCCGATTTTCAAAAAGGCTTTACAGCAAAAGCAAAACATTAGATTATGTTAGGAGAGTACCCTGCCAAAAATAATCACACTGCCATTTTCAAAGCAACTAGCATGCATCACAAATACCCAAAACACAGCTAAATGCAGCACTAACCTTTGACAATCTTCATCAGATGACACTCCTAGGACATCATGTTACACAATACATGCATTTTTTGTTCGATAAAGTTCATATTTATATATAAAAACAGCATCTTACATCGGCGCGTGACGTTCAGAAAATATTTTCCCTCAAATGCTTCCGGTGGATCAGCGCTACAATTGACAAAATTACTATTCGAAAACATTGTTAAAATGTAATATTGTCATTCAAAGAATTATAGATTAACATCTCGTGAATGCAACCGCATTGCCGGATTTAAAAATAACTTTACTGGGAAATCACACTTTACAATAAACGAGGTGCTATGCTCAGAAAAATAGGCTAGGCGATACAGGTTAGCGCCATCTTGGAACCATCTAAAATCAAATATACTATTGTAAATATTCCCTTACCTTTGATTATCTTCATCAGAAGGCACTTCCAGGAATCCCAGGTCCAGAACAAATGTAGTTTTGTTCGAAAAAGTTAATAATTTATGTCCCAATAGCTCATTCTTGTTAGCGCGTTCCGAAGGCTACTCATAATGTACGAGGCGCGCGGGACTTGTCGTCATGAATGTGCAAAAAAATATATATTTACGTTCGTTCAAACATGTCAAATGTTGTATAACAAATCTTTAGGGCCTTTTTCAATCAGAGCTTCAATAATATTCAAGGCGGACGATTGCATTGTCTTACTAAACGTTTCGGAACGAGAGGGTACCCACGGGCGCCCACGTCATAGTAGTAATGGCCCTCCCTCTATGACCAACTTTCCAGGCCTCTCGTTCAGTCAGTTTTTACCGGGGAAGACTCAAACCACTTTAAAGACTGTTGACATCTAGTGGAAGCATTAGGAAGTGCTAAATGAATCCTAACTCACGGTGTGTTTCATAGGCAAAGTGTTGAAGGTGATTCCACAAATCAGATTTCCACTTCCTGCATGGAATCTTCTCAGGTTTTGGCCTGCCATATGAGTTCTGTTATACTCACAGACACGATTCAAACAGTTTTAGAAACTTTAGGGTGTTTTCTATCCAAAGCCAATAATTATATGCATATTCTAGTTACTGGGCAGGAGTAGTAACCAGATTAACCTCTCTAGGGTATATGGGACGAAATCGTCCCACCTACTCAATGGCCAGTGGAATCCCGTGGCGCGTTATTCAAATGCCTTAGAAATGCTATTACTTTAATTTCTCAAACATATGACTATTTTACACCATTTTAAAGACAAGACTCTCGTTAATCTAACCACACTGTCCGATTTCAAAAAGGCTTTACAACGAAAGCAAAACATTAGATTGTCAGCAGAGTACCCAGCCAGAAATAATCAGACACCCATTTTTCAAGCTAGCATATAATGTCACATAAACCCAAACCACAGCTAAATGCAGCACTAACCTTTGATCTTCATCAGATGACAATCCTAGGACATTGTTATACAATACATGCATGTTTTGTTCAATGAAGTTCATATTTGTATCAAAAACCAGCTTTTTACATTAGCATGTGACGTTCAGAACTAGCGTACCCACCGCAAACTTACGGTGAATTTACTAAATTACTCACGATAAACGTTCACAAAAAACATAATTATTTTAAGAATTATAGATACAGAACTCCTTTATGCAATCACTATGTCCGATTTTAAAATAGCTTTTCGGCAAAAGCATATTTTGCAATATTCTGAGTAGATAGCCCAGCCATCACGGGCTAGCTATTTAGACACCCACCAAGTTTGGCCCTCACCAAACTCTGATTTTACTATTAGAAAAATTTGATTACCTTTGCTGTTCTTCGTCAGAATGCACTCCCAGGACTTCTACTTCAATAACAAATGTTGGTTTGGTTCAAAATAATCCATCGTTATGTTCAAATATCCTCTGTTTTGTTCGTGCGTTCAAGACACTATCCGAAGGGTGACGCGCCCGACGCGTTTCGTGACAAATGTCTAAATATTCCATTACCGTACTTCGAAGCATGTCAACCGCTGTTTAAAATCAATTTTTATGCCATTTTTCTCGTAAAAAAGCGATAATATTCCGACCGGGAAACCCTGTTTTAGTTCAAAGACGAAAAAATAAAAACATGGTGTCGCCTCGTGCACGCGCCTCAGTCTCATTGTCCTCTGATCGACCACTATCCAAATGCGCTAATGTTTTTCAGCCAGGGCCTGCAAAGACATCATTCATCGGTTTGCCGCCTTCTGAGAGCCTATGGGAGCCGTAGGAAGTGTCACGTTACAGCAGAGATCCTCAGTTTTCGATAAAGAGAGGGACCATTTCTTGGGCTTCTACAGACAGATTCCTGTAAGGAATCTTCTCAGGTTTTGGCCTGCCATATGAGTTATACTCACAGACACCATTCAAACAGTTTTAGAAACTTTAGGGTGTTTTCTATCCAAAGCCAATAATTATATGCATATTCTAGTTTCTGGGCAGTAGTAATAACCAGATTAAATCGGGTACGTTTTTTATCCGGCCTTGCAAATACTGCCCCCTATCCCCAACAGGTTAAATCGGGTACGTTTTTTTTATCCGGCCGTGCAAATACTGCCCCCTAGCCCCAACAGGTTTTAAAATAGTAAAACAAGCCTGGGTTGACTCCTTACCCCTAATACAGTACCTGGCTTAGTTGGCCTAAAAAAATTATTTAAAAAATGTTTTTTTAAATGTAATGTTTTGTTTTCAGAGGACCTCCACCATGACACCAAAGTCCAGAATGAGGAGCTGGAGAATGATATGGATACGCTGCAAGGTAAGTTGTGTTTGTGTCCATTCTCCCAGCCTCTGTATAATTCGTCCTTTAGATGGCATGATTCTAACCATGTGCTGTATCCCTGTCTCTCAGCTGTGATCCAGGAGCTGAGAGAGGAGGTCAATGTTCTTCAGGGTTACCTGGACACAGCCAACGACCACATCCAGGTACTAATATACTGGTCACTGAGGGAAGAAACATTTAAGGAGAGACACACACACATCCAGGTACTAATATACTGGTCACTGAGGGAAGAAACATTTAAGGAGAGACACACACACATCCAGGTACTAATATACTGGTCACTGAGGGAAGAAACATGTAAGGAGAGACACACACACATCCAGGTACTAATATACTGGTCACTGAGGGAAGAAACATGTAAGGAGAGACGCACCCATCCAGGTACTAATATACTGGTCACTGAGGGAAGAAACATGTCAGGAGAGACGCACCCATCCAGGTACTAATATACTGGTCACTGAGGGAAGAAACATGTCAGGAGAAACGCACACAAAGCAAGCCAAATGAAACTAGTTCAGACAGGACAAACCATTTGGTAAGGGAGAGGAATGGTAAAAAAACAAATCTCAATTAAAGGGAATGTTTCCAATTTATAGGGGAGGGGAGAGCTTAAGGGAAGGATAGAAGGAAGGCGAGGTTGATGCTTAGAGCTGTGTGGAGGGAGGGAACAAGGGATGAAATACTAACATTTAAAAAAAAAAAAATGTATTTAACCTTTATTTACGCCAATAACTCGGAGATGCTGCGCCACTTGGGAGCCTGTTAAACATACTGTTTACCGAGGGAAGAAATGTGTATGGAGAAACTACTTGACTGGTCCATTATCATGCTTACATTGGGTTCTCAACGTAGACAGAAAATAATTATAATTGTGGCTGTTATAACATGCTGTTGTCTCCTTAGGATCTGCGTATGAAGCTTCATAGGAAGACCGAGATGGTGAACAGCATCTCTGAGTCTCAGCAGCAGAAACTGGGGTGAGCAAATGCACATGTCCTCCCAGAACAACTTCTTTCAGAATCATTGAAATTCAGGGTTTATTTTTCTGTCTTCTTGACCTCTTCCTATATTTCTGTCTGTTGAAATTGATGACATCAGTTTCTAAGTTGTCTTGGTTGACATGCAAAACAAAAACACCTGATCTCTTACCATGTCCTTTTCTCTCAGCCATCTTGAGCAGAAACTTGAGCAGTGCACCACGGAGCTCGAAAACTCTCAGAACACTCTCCGTCAGAAGGAGGAGGAGTCAGAGAAAGGTCAGCAGGACCTGCAGGCCTCCCGGGATGCTTTGCAGGAGACTTGGAAGCTTCTGGAGCGGCGAGAGGCGGAGCTGATGTCCTCCCAGAAGGCATTGGGAGAGATGGAGGTGCAGATGCAGCGGGCCAACCAGGAAGTGTCTGACTCCCAGAGTGCAGTGTGGCAGCAAGAGGCGGAGCTAGTGCGGCTGAGGGAAGTGCTGAGGAGGACAGGGGAGGAGCTGGATGAGAGAGTAGCTCACCTGGAAGAGAAGTGCAAGGTCCTGGAGGAGGAGAGAGGTACACAAACAGTCCTAGTCCCTAATTATATTACTGACATACCCTGAAGTACTAGACTCTTCTTGATTGTTCCTTGTAGATCTGAAAGAATGGGTCTAATGGGAACTGAAGCAGATTTATCAGGAATTTCTGATCTTACCCTTTTCCAGTTTTCCTGAAGGGTCAGGTTTTGGGGAATTGTCTCTAGGTTGCTGTTATCAGTGTGGGCTCTATACCAAGTGTCTAGGTTGCTGTCGTCAGTGTGGGCTCTATACCAAGCGTCTAGGTTGCTGTCGTCAGTGTGGGCTCTATACCAAGCGTCTAGGTTGCTGTCGTCAGTGTGGGCTCTATACCAAGCGTCTAGGTTGCTGTCAGTGTGGGCTCTATACCAAGTGCCTAGGTTGCGTCAGTGTGGGCTCTATACCAAGTGTCTGTATCTGTCTTTAGTTAGTAGACAGGGGAGAGTGGAGGAGCTGAAGGCAGAGCTGAGCCTCCTGCGGGAGAACAGAAGAAGTGAGAAGGAGGTGCAGGAGCAGCTGGAGCAGACACACACCTCCCTGGCTGAGGAGTTGAAGCAGGAAAAGGTTAGTGCTGTTGGGGATGACTTGAATCCAATATGGCATCCATTAAAATCCTACATCTGACTCTCCTCTTGTTCTCCCCAGGAGCATGCAGCCTCCCTGGCCTCGGTGCTGGAGAGGGTGAAGGAGGAGACAGAGGAGGAGAGGAAACAGTTGGAGGAGGCTCTAGGAGAGCTGTCGGTTCTGGAGTTGCAGGAGGAGCGGAGAGAGGAGGCCCTACAGCGTCTCCAACAGGAGAAGACAGAGTTGGAGAGAGAGCTGACTGAGACCAGAGCACTGCTAGACAGGTGAGGAGTCTGGAAGTGTAAAGCGGAACTGAAAACATGAATGAAATGCGCTCTGTCGGCTTTGTTTTTAACATTCTTTGAAATAGTGTTTCAAATAAGAGAACTTGGTTGGCTTGAGTTGCCGTGGAGTTTAGCTACAGGTTTAGCTGCAGTCAGACTGAACTGAATCGACGACTTTGCATACAAAATAGTTACTCATTATGCAGGGCTTGACTGAAAGCTCGAGTCACTTGTCCCCCCCCCAAAAGGTCCACGACATCATTTCTGCTAGGACTCACTTTGCAAAATAAAGTCCATTGTTATTACTATAGAAAATCTGACAAATGTAGGCTTCAATCTGTTTATTGGCTTCTTTGCATATTCAGGCCTGTCTCAAAATACAACACTGCCCCTTTAAGGCTCTCCTGGAGGATGGTTGGCCACCCTTCATAGCCAACAAAATATTGCAACATAAAAATTACAACCAAATACTTTTCATGTCTTTATAAAATAGTCACATTTCATTAATAAAGGATCAAAATGGCAATTTTTTTTAGCAGTATTTTTTTCCACTTTTTACCTGTTTTTCTCCAACATTTGGTGTTTTCCAACTGGTAGTTAGTCTTGTCCCACTGCTGCAACTCCCGTACGGACTCGGGAGAGGCAACGGTGGAGAGTCGTGCGTCCTCCGAAACACCACCCTGCTGAGCTGCACTACTGCTTGCTTAACCTGGAAACCAGCCGCACCAATGTGTCGGAGGAAACACTGTACACTTGGCGACTGAAGTCAGCTTGCATGCGCCCGGCCGTCTCAAGGAGTTGCAAGAGCGCAGTGGGACAAGGACATCCCGGCCGGCCAAACCCTTCCCTAACCCAGACGACACTGGGCCAATTGTGCGCTGCCTCGTGGGTCTCCTGGTTTCAGCTGGTTGTGACACAGCCTGGGATCGAACCCGGGTCTGTAGTGATCCCTCTAGCACTGCGATGCAGTGCCTTAGATCGCAGCACCACTCGGGAGTCTTAAGGTATGCTAGTTCTAAGCAAGGTAACTAAGATATGCTTGTCTACTGTATCACTGATCTGAAACATTTAGCTTCCTAATGTAGCCTAAATGAAGTGTAGGCTATTAGTTGTTCACTCGCTCATATGCATCTCCAAAAGCTTACGGAAGTTGTGAAATATAAACCTGAGACTCGTGTGCTTTTGAAAATATAAATTGCTATTCTTTTCTATGTATGTCATGATGATGATGATGATGATGATGATGGTCCCAATCTAACACTCTATACCTGCTCCCTAATAGGCATAGAATTCACCCCTAAGCTTAGCTTATAGAAGGGCTTACGACCAGCTGGTGCAACCGGCCGGCCCCTGGGGATTGATAAAGACAGCTTGTGCCTGTCAATGCAATGCAATACAATTCTACTCTGACGCGGTCTACAGAAATTGGGAGAAAGAACACTGCTTAAAACATTGCATCCGGAGGACAATCTGATCCAATAATCTGAGTATATTTTTGATATTGCCATTTTATTTTTTTACTTGTCGGGCAACTTAAATCTATATTCTGCTTGCCTGACAATTATTTTATTTTTTTCTTGTCCCGGGAAAGCGGACAAGTGTTAATGTCGAGCCCTGTTATGTGATTAGGAATTCTGCACCTCCTCTTTAATCAAACTGTTCCTTTCAATGTTGTGTGTTGTATCTCCATCCAGGAGGAACAGTGACATGCAGGAGGTACACTCTGCTGCCATGAGGAGGCTGCAGGAGGAACACTCCACCTCCCTCAGCAAGATAGGAGACCTGGCCACTGAACTGGAGAGGTACGGAGTTGACCTGTTGTCCAATGCTAATCTGTTTAAAGGGACTCTTTCACTCTCCTTTCATAAGGGGAAAAAAACACTTTCACTCTTGTTTCACTAAAGTTAACTTTTGATGGATGAAAACATCAACTGCATTTTAAGTCAGTTGTCCCTTTTTAACTTTGGGTTAAAGTATTAGCAGTCATGGCTCTGTAAAAGCTGATTTATGGTCAATCGGATTCTGCAGTGTCAGTACAGCATTAATGCCAGTTCAGGGCAGTCATACTTCTGGTGCTTCGTGGAGTGGAGAAGAGCTGTTGTCTAGGAGGAAGTGAGTTTGTGTTTATACAGGACGTACCGCCCCCACCTACTGCCAATGCGGAGATATACGAAGCCCTCTGCATTGCAATTTGTTTGGCGGGAGATGCATGGCATCGCCGTACGGGAGCTTGATTTGGCCTCCGGAGGCTCTGCAATTGTCACACTCTACGTACGGAGCCTCCACACCACATCCCCGGATCAAGCATAAATCGGCTTTAATACTTCAAAATGTGTATTTTGTTCCACCAGCTCCAGGCAGGCCCTGAAAGGAGCAGAGGAGAGGGGTAGAGCGCTGGAGGAGGTGGTGGAGAGGGTGACTAAGCAGATGAAAGAAGAGATGGAGAGAGTGAATCAGCGTAAAGAGGTGGAGGTGAAGAAAGTGAGGGAGGAGATGCTGGAGGAGCAGGAGAAACATCTAGCTGACCAGCAGGCTCAGGAGAAAGCAAGAGCGGAGTATGCAAGGTGAGCTCATCATAAGGCTTCTTCTCAATATCTGGTGATTGAATGTGCAACCTCTGACGCTCTCCCTTCTCTCCCCCCCCCCCCCCCCCTAGAATGCTGTTGGCGGCACAGACTCGTCTAGCTCAGAGAGATGAGGAGATGAAGAGGGCTGAGGAGGAGCTGCAGAGATGGCTGCAGGAGGAGAGGATGGAGAAAGAGGAGGTTCAAAGACTACTGGAGCAGGAGAAAGGAGAGAGGGAGGTGCAGAGGAGAGACTTGAAGCAATGGATGTCAGACGAGGTGGGGAGGCTAGAGAGACGGGTGGAGGTGGTAGAGGAGGAGAAGCTAGCTCTTCAGTGCTTGGTAGGAGAGGTGGAGAAGGAGAAACTGAGCCTTCACAACCAGTTGGAGAATCAGGTAAAGAAAGATCTGCCCTGTCTAGAGAACCACATGAAGGAGGTAGAGAAAGAGAGGGATGATCTGAAAACAGTAGTGCAAATGTTCGACATAGACAAACGGGGCCTTCAGGACCAGGTAGAACTAATAAACAACCGACCGATGAAGGCAGAAGAACAGAGAGCGAGTCTCCAGAGCCAGGTAGAACTGATGGAAGAGAAGGTTTCTCTCCAGAGCCAGGTAGACCCAGTTGTCCAGGAGAAGGTTTCTCTCCAGTGGGAGATGGAGGAACAGAGAAGAGACTACCAGAGACAGCTGGTGGCAATTCAGGACAAGAGGTAAGGAGGACCAGGAATCACTGACTGGGCTGTGAAGATCAGGGCCTGTATTCATGAACTGTCTGAGTGCTGTTCTTAGATCAGTTTCACCTTTCAGATGAATTAATAAATACAATTGCATGGACAGGGGGGAACTGAGCCTGGAGCTGCACCCTACTCTGAGACTTTATGAGTACTGGCCCAGATCATCAAGTAGAAGACAATGGTATTATAACACCAAAGGATAGGCTCTCAATACACTGTTCCAACTCTGTCCTTTCCTCTCTCAGTGATGCAGAGACGGAACACTGGAGGAGACAGTACGAGGATCTCTACACTAAGGTCAAGCCCTTCCAGGTCAGTCACAGCAGAGGCAAGGGGTCACCACTGCTGCATTATGGGAAATGTAGTTTCTCTGAGTTTTCTTCTGTGTTGCTGCCGATGGTCATGTATATTCCCCCATATGAGTAGAAGGGGTACACCCATCATTGACTTAAACGGGGGGGAGCCCATTCTACTGTTTCAAATTCTATGTTTCCCCCATCTCTTCCTCCGGTTGGTCTGGCCCTGCAGGAGCAGCTGAATGGGTTTGCTGCGGAGCGGGATGCGCTGCTGAACGAGAATGGGGCGAACCAGGAGGAGCTGACCCGGCTCGCGGACGCCTACGCTCGTCTGCTTGGCCACCAGAACCAGAAACAGAAGATCAGACATGTGGTGAAGCTCAAAGATGAGAATGTCTCTCTCAAACAGGTCAGATGCCTCCATCTGGTTTACAGATTTAAATACTGTAGAAGCATGGGCTATATTGATTGGAGTTAACAAAATATGGTTATAGCAACACACACACTTTAGTTACCACGAAATTGTGGAGTAGAAGTTTCACCATTGTTTTCATATATCCACTTCTTTTAAATCCACGAAGGGAATGGGTGTTGCTAAAAGCTTTTTGGGTGTACTACAGTCAGACATGATTGTAAAGTGTGCGTGTGTGTGTAGGAGCTGTCTAAGCTGCGTGCCCAGGTGTCCCGTCAGAAGAAGGGAGGCCAGCCCCAACGCAGGGTTGACCCCACCAAAGCCTTGAACCACCAGGACAGCAAGGAGAACGAGCAGCCTGCTGCCGCACCTCTCAGACAGGGTGAGTACTCACCAGCGTTTCTTTTAGCAGGTAATTGACAGCTTTTGGCCAATTTTTAAAGACATAGAAACCGTCACATGAACATTGTCTGACAGAAAATATCCTGATGAATATCAATCACATTGGCTGCATGGCAGTTGGTTCAGGTTGTCTTTCAATGGCATCACCTCTCTACTCTGCCTGTCTTCATCTTGTGCTCCCATAGAGAATTTACAACAACTTGGCCCAACCTGTGACACACAGCTGTTTTTGGCTCATGGGAGAAATGTTCATGTATTTTATGAATGCTTTTTCTAGATTAATCTACCCAAGAACTGACAAATGTCCACTAATGCCTGTTTGCGTAGGGTATATCTAGCTTTTACAAAGTTAAACATTTCAAGATGGCTAGCTACAGATGTCAGGTCTTAATTTGAGCTAGATTGCTATAGTGGGAAAATAATCCTGCAGCAACAGGAAATGTGGATTATAATTAATGGACATTTTTGTAGGGGCTGATACATCTTTGGTTAGGGATAATCAAGTCTGAAATTTGAGTTGAACTTGCAAATTCCGGAAGCTTTTTTTAAACCTGAAATGTACCCCTCATCAGAGGACAAACATTTTGTTACGTGTACATACATTTTACGGACATGGTGCCTTTTTTTATATTAGTTACTTATTACGTATGGATACTGTAGATAAATAGTATATTTGGGTAAAACTCTGTACGGACATTTGACTGTCCCAAATTTTCCCAAAGGAAAATGCTGCAACTAACTCTAATCCTGCCTCTTTTAGGAAACCGCTGTTGAAAGTTAGACAATGGACAGACCCTCATAGAAAGCACCAACTGCCCTGGTTGAACAGGACACCTCCTACTGAGTCAAGAGGTCATGGTCATGCGTAATATTTCTTTCTCATTTGAAACCAAATGCTCTGAAAAGCTACTTGATGAATCTATAAGGGGGGTGGGGGTGTTTGTAACCCTGAATATGTTTTAGGAGAAACAGAGGCCTTTATTTTTCCATCCTATAGAGCAATTATGTCAGTTTCGGCATGAAACATGCCCGTCATTCTTTTGCTACAGCATTCATATTAAGCACAATGTTTTGTTTGTTTTCTTCAACCTAACATACAGTTGTGTATAATGCAAATACACTGTACATGTTTAGCTCTATTCATTTTAAGTTTTTTTTGTTTTGTCTAATCAACAGTTTTGATTTCCAGAAGATGGGAATGTAACTTCTCTCTTTTCACTTTCTTCTAACAGACTGACTCTTGTAAATAAAGCCCCAAATGTTCTCTTTTCCTTCACACTGAGAGAAGCGGGAGGATTGTTTTAAATAAATGTAGCGAGTGTGTTTTTGATAAGGGATCCCAGTGGGGTCATCCCATACAAGCTTGTTGAAATTACTGTTATACCTTACCCTTGCCTGACATGGGCCTGTTCATTCACCAAAAAATGGGGGGAAACTTTGAAATGAAAAAACCAGTTGTGTTAAACGTCCCATACCTATGAACTCCTATACGATCAGACACTACTGTGAGCCAGCGTACCTGCTTGTCAGAGCCATATATTTACAGCTGAGCCATCTTAAATATTTGAGTATTGTTCAGATTTTAGGCATTCAGTTAGATATTATTTATATTCCCCATGTTTAATGTGGTGCGTTTGTAAATTCAATTCTCAAAATGCATGGCTCTGCTGCTCATCTCCTGACATCAACAGCCACACTCCTCTGTAGCCAGTAGAGAGCATTCTAGGATTGCAATCACATCACACTCTGGACCCTTTGTCTTGCCTGACTGTTTTTTTTACCCCCTGATTTGTATCTCCTTTTTCCTTCATAACTTCCCACATTGGAACAAAGACCCACTGTCTTCAACATACCAACAGTCTGTTACTGGTCATACAGTTGTTTAATTTTTTTCTGTAGTCCCCCCCCCCCCCCCCTTGACATTTAGATTTATACAAGATTGACATGTCCTTCCACCAGTAGCTCTTGAGGCTAGTCTGCGCTCTTGTCAATCGAGTGTAGACTGAGGAGTAGACTCCAGTCAGTCGCAGTAGCTCTGCAGGTGGCTGAAGCTACATGGCTTATGACAGCACTGTTCCACAATGCCTCTTTTCACCTTCTGGTCTTCATGGTCCTTCCACGGACGTTCCTGCTTCACCCTCCAACCCTGTCTGCTCTTAGACAGGAACCCTTTAAAGTAGAGGGAGAGAAATGGAGGGATGTAGAGAGGGAAACTTCCCAAAAGCTGTGAAGTAAAGCAGATCAGCAAACTCCTTCACTTACTCAAATGACCATTTAGAATGTTGGCTGTTTAACAGACTGAATGAGCGTGTTATCGGAGCGTCACACTGTTTAGTCTTGTTTAAGGCTCTCCACGTCCTTCAGAGGAGAGATCTGACCGGTGTAGCTCAGCTTCCTACCTCTGAAGTAAAGTTAACTTCAGACATATCAATGGGATGTCTGAGCAGGGGGTTTAACTGAGGTGATAGATCCACTTCGATCATGTTCTGGGAGAGAATATAATGGATCTGGAGAATTCACAAGATTCTTAATGTGATATCTCACAAAGTCGGTAGTTAGGAACGGTCTCAGAAAAAGATCAGTAGGGATAGCTACAGTATATGACAAACTTCAAGAGAAGGTATTCCCTCTTCAACATACCCTCTTCACAGATGGAAGAGAGAGACCGACTGAAGTCAAATGTTTACTGTTTGATGATCTGGTGCTTCTGTCCCCAACCAAGGAGGGCCTACAGCAGCACCCAGATCTTCTGGGCCATGACAGTAAATCTCAGTAAGACAAAAATAATGGTGTTCCAAAAAAGGTTCAGTTGCTAGGACCACAAATACAAATTCCATCTAGACACCGTTGCCCTAGAGCACACAAAAAACTATACATACCTCGGCCTAAACATCAGCGTCACAGGTAACTTCCACAAAGCTGTGAACAATCTGAGAGACAAGGCAAGAAAGGCCTTCTATACCATCAAAAGTACTGGCATCAATTATAGAGTCCATTGTCCTTATGGTTGTGAGGTCTGGGGTCTGCTTACCAACCAAGAATTCACAAAATAGGACAAACAACAAATTGAGACTGCATGCAGAATTCTGCAAAAACATCTATGTACAACATAAAACACCAAATAATGCATGCAGAGCAGAATTAAACCGATACCCGCTAATTATTAAAATCCAGAAAAGAGCACCTAAAAAGAAGCGATTCTCAAACCTTCCATAACAAAGCCATCACCTACAGAGAGATGAACCTGGAGAAGAGCCCCCTAAGCAAGCTGGTCCTAGGGCTCTGTTCACAAACGTAATTAGACCTAACCTAAATATGAGGAAACAAAAAGATAATTACTTAACACATTGGAAAGAATTTACCAAAAAAACAAAGCAAACTGGAATGCTATTTGGTCCTTAACAGAGAGTACACAGTGGCAGAAACTTAAGGAAAGCTTTGACTATGTACGGACTCAGTGAGCATGGTCTTGCTGTTGAGGTATGCAGAACTGTCTTTCAAGAGAAGACAGGCTATGTGCACGCTGCCCACAAAATGAGGTGGAAACTGAGCTGTACTTCCTAAAAATGAGGGGAAAACTGAGCTGTACTTCCTAACCTGCCAAATGTATGACCATATTAGAGACATACACTGCTCAAAAAAATCAAGGGAACACTTAAACAACACAATGTAACTCCAAGTCAATCACACTTCTGTGATATCAAACTGTCCACTTAGGAAGCAACACTGATTGATAATAAATTTCACATGCTGTTGTGCAAATGGAATAGACAACAGGTGGAAATTATAGGCAATTAGCAAGACACCCCCAATAAAGGAGTGGTTCTGCAGGTGGGGACCACAGACCACTTCTCAGTTCCTATGCTTCCTGGCTGATGTTTTGGTCACTTTTGAATGCCACTGGCGCCCTGTGCTCTTCACAGATGAAAGCAGGTTCACACAGAGCACGTGACAGAGTCTGGAGACGCCGTGGAGAACGTTCTGCTGCCTGCAACATCCTCCAGCATGACCGGTTTGGCGGTGGGTCAGTCATGGTGTGGGGTGGCATTTCTTTGGGGGGCTGCACAGCCCTCCATGTGCTCGCCAGAGGTAGCCTGACTGCCATTAGGTACCGAGATGAGATCCTCAGACCCCTTGTGAGACCATATGCTGGTGCGGTTGGCCCTGGGTTCCTCCTAATGCAAGACAATGCTAGACCTCATGTGGCTGAAGTGTGTCAGCAGTTCCTGCAAGAGGAAGGCATTGATGCTATGGACTGGCCCGCCCGTTCCCCAGACCTGAATCCAATTGAGCACATCTGGGACATCATGTCTCGCTCCATCCACCAACGCCACGTTGCACCACAGACTGTCCAGGAGTTGGCGGATGCTTTAGTCCAGGTCTGGGAGGAGATCCCTCAGGAGACCATCCGCCACCTCATCAGGAGCATGCCCAGGCGTTGTAGGGAGGTCATACAGGCACGTGGAGGCCACACACACTACTGAGCCTCATTTTGACTTGTTTTAGGACATTACATGAAAGTTGGATCAGCCTGTAGTGTGGTTATCCACTTTAATTTTGAGTGTGACTCCAAATCCAGACCTCCATGGGTTGATAAATTGGATTTCCATTGATTATTTTTGTGTGGTTTTGTTGTCAGCACATTCAACTATGTAAAGAAAAAATGATTTAATAAGATTATTTCATTCAGATCTAGGGTGTGTTATTTTAGTGTTCCCTTTATTTTTTTGAGCAGTATATTTCCCTCAGATTACATAGACCCACAAAGAATTTGAAAACAAATCCAATTTTGAGAATCCCCCATATCTATTGGCTGAAATACCAGTGTGCCATCACAGCAGCAAGATTTGTGTTGCCACAAGAAAAGGGCAACCAGTGAAGACAACAAACACCATTGTAAATACAACCCATATTTGTTTTATACATAAACAATTTGCACATCATTATAACACTACATAGCCATAATATGACATTTGAAATGTGTCTGTTCCTTTGAAACTTGTGAGTGTAATGTTTACTGTTCATTTTTGATTGTTTATTTCACTTTAGTTTATTATCTATTTCACTTGCTTTGACAATGAAAACATATGTTCCCCATGCCAATAAAGCCCATTTTAATTTAATTTAATATAGAGAGGGTTGGGGGGAGGGGGACTGCAGACTTGTTCAATGTTACAAGTAATTATGCTAGCAGATACCCATAGGCTTCCACTTATTGTGCTAACACTATTTAGCATTTTCTCGAGAAACGAACCAACTTCCTTCATACTGGACACAGAGATATAAATGGTATCCACGAGTTCATCAGACTCTGAGGAAGTAGATAAAGGTTCTCATTGCCAAAATCCAGAAGTATCTCTTTAACAATATACCCTCTCTTTCAAAATGTGTCAGCTTGTAATAAAAGCATCACATATTTAAAATATATTGAATATAGTGCCACCCTTCAAATCACCCCCTGCTCTCAGTCTCACCTATGAGGTGTTGCAGGAGTAGGTCTCTGGGGGTTCTGTTGGGGTTATAGAAGAACCCTTGTTCCCCACAGACCAGGTAGAGGGCATCCACCAGGTGAGAGCCACACAGGTGCTGGGCGCTGGGAGCTGAGCAGACCCCCGGGGAAGACAGGACCAGCAGTAACAGAACAGACAGGGCCCATACTACCACAGCCATATACGATCTGGAGGGAGAGAGAGACCACAGTCATATACGATCTGGAGGGAGAGAGAGACCACAGCCATATATGATCTGGAGGGAGAGAGAGACCACAGTACCACAGTCATATACGATCTGGAGGGAGAGAGAGACCACAGTACCACAGTCATATACGATCTGGAGGGAGAGAGAGACCACAGCCATATATGATCTGGAGAGAGAGAGAGACCACAGTACCACAGTCATATACGATCTGGAGGGAGAGAGAGACCACAGCCATATACGATCTGGAGGGAGAGAGAGACCACAGTACCACAGTCATATACGATCTGGAGGGAGAGAGAGACCACAGTCATATACGATCTGGAGGGAGAGAGAGACCACAGCCATATATGATCTGGAGGGAGAGAGAGACCACAGTACCACAGCCATATATGATCTGGAGGGAGAGAGAGACCACAGTACCACAGTCATATACGATCTGGAGGGAGAGAGAGACCACAGTCATATACGATCTGGAGGGAGAGAGAGACCACAGTACCACAGCCATATACGATCTGGAGGGAGAGAGAGACCACAGTACCACAGCTATATACGATCTGGAGGGAGAGAGACCACAGTACCACAGCTATATACGATCTGGAGGGAGAGAGACCACAGTACCACAGTCATATACGATCTGGAGGGAGAGAGAGACCACAGTACCACAGCCATATACGATCTGGAGGGAGAGAGAGACCACAGTACCACAGCTATATACGATCTGGAGGGAGAGAGAGACCACAGTATCACAGCCATATACGATCTGGAGGGAGAGAGACCACAGTACCACAGCTATATACTATCTGGAGGGAGAGAGAGACCACAGTACCACAGCTATATACGATCTGGAGGGAGAGAGAGACCACAGTACCACAGCTATATACGATCTGGAGGGAGAGAGACCACAGTACCACAGCTATATACGATCTGGAGGGAGAGAGAGACCACAGTACCACAGCTATATACAATCTGGAGGGAGAGAGAGACCACAGTACCACAGCTATATACGATCTGGAGGGAGAGAGACCACAGTACCACAGCTATATACTATCTGGAGGGAGAGAGAGACCACAGTACCACAGCTATATACGATCTGGAGGGAGAGAGACCACAGTACCACAGCTATATACTATCTGGAGGGAGAGAGAGACCACAGTACCACAGCTATATACGATCTGGAGGGAGAGAGAGACCACAGTACCACAGCTATATACAATCTGGAGAGAGAGAGACCACAGTACCACAGCCATATACGATCTGGAGGGAGAGAGAGACCACAGTACCACAGCTATATACTATCTGGAGGGAGAGAGAGACCATAGTACCACAGCTATATACGATCTGGAGGGAGAGAGAGACCACAGTACCACAGCTATATACGATCTGGAGGGAGAGAGACCACAGTACCACAGCTATATACGATCTGGAGGGAGAGAGACCACAGTACCACAGCTATATACGATCTGGAGGGAGAGAGACCACAGTACCACAGCTATATACGATCTGGAGAGAGAGAGACCACAGTACCACAGCTATATACGATCTGGAGGGAGAGAGACCACAGTACCACAGCCATATACGATCTGGAGGGAGAGAGACCACAGTACCACAGCTATATACGATCTGGAGGGAGAGAGAGACCACAGTATCACAGCCATAGAACAATAGAAAGAGAGCTGGGTGAGAGAACATGGAGAAAGAGAGGGAGTCCATGTCCATATCACAGGGACAGGAAGGATGTGCATCCTTCCTGTACCTGTCCCTTAGTTCCAGCTCAAGCACCAACATGCCTGATTCAACTAATCAGCTCATCATCTAGCCCTTCCTTGTTTTCTGGATTAATCCAGGATTAGGATCAGGATACACTGTATAAATACTCTGTGACAGACAGACAGACAGACAGACAGAAAGTGAACCAAAATTAATTTCCAAATTAGAATTTTTGCATTGAAGAGAATTGGAAATTCAGTGTACATCCTGAATTGACGGGAATTAAAATGTAATTGAGCCCAACCCTGTTATGTATCCACCTACCTGAAACAGACAGCCAGCTGAGGTGAGAAGAGCTGGTAGCCTTGTGGTTAGAGCGTTGGGCCAGTAACCAAAAGGTTGCTTGATAAAATCCCCGATCTGACAAGGTAAAAATCTGTTCTTCTGAACAAGGCAGTTAACCCACTGTTCCCCAGTAGGCTGTCATTGTAAGAATTTGTTCTTATCTGACTTGCCTAGTTAAATAAAAAGAAGAGCAGGTAGTGACGTGGCAGTCAGGTAGAGCACACGTGACCGTCCTCCTCTCTGTCTTTTATACCTGCCTCTCTTCCTGTCAGCCAGGTCTTTGTTTGACAGCATCAGCGGAAAAAGCAATTTTACCTGACTGTCATTAAACCCTTTGAGCTGCCTGTTGAGCTGCCGTTGAGCTGCTATAAGAGGAACTGAGAGATCTATCTGGCCTTATAAGGGCTTTTTCCATAGCAACACCTGAGTGTCTCCAATGATTATATTAATGTAAGCTCTAGTGTTATTTATGTGGAAGTGTGACACCTAACACTTGTGAAGAGCAGAATCAGCAACCTCTGCATCATCTACAGTTGTTTTGGGATAAGGTGTTAACCAATGTTCACAGTTAGTTATTGTTATGGATAGGCCGCCCGGAAAGTCCCCATTGTCCTCATCTTGGCCCCAAGACAGCAGGTCCACTGAGACCAAGGCCCAGTGAGTCACGAACCGGGCCATGGATGTGGAAACATCTGAGCCTTTTTAGTAAAACACCAGGGTAAAACACTGAGGTAAAACACCAGTGTAAATTCTCAGTCGACATTCGCCAATAGAGACCTACAGGAGAAGTTACGTTTGTGTCATATGCACAGGATACACATAGTGGATATAAGGTGAAACGGGCAATCAGATAGAGACATATCTACAATGTACAGTAGGTCTACAATAAACAGGTAGGTATAGTGTAGTGTAGGTCTACAATAAACAGGTAGGTGTAGTGTAGTGTAGGTCTACAATAGACAGGTAGGTGAGGTGTGGTGTAGGTCTACAACAAACAGGTAGGTATAGTGTAGTGTAGGTCTACAATAAACAGGTAGGTGTAGTGTAGGTCTACAATAGACAGGTAGGTGAGGTGTGGTGTAGGTCTACAATAGGCTGGTAGGTATAGTGTAGTGTAGGTCTACAATAGGCAGGTAGGTATAGTGAAGTGTGGTGTAGGTCTACAATAGACAGGTAGGTGTAGTGTAGGTCTACAATAGACAGGTAGGTATAGTGTAGTGTAGGTCTACAACAGGCTGGTAGGTATAGTGTAGTGTAGGTCTACAATAGGCAGGTAGGTGTAGTGTGGTGTAGGTCTACAATAGGCTGGTAGGTATAGTGTGGTGTAGGTCTACAATAGGCAGGTAGGTATAGTGTAGTGTCGTGTAGGTCTACAATAGGCTGGTAGGTGTAGTGTAGTGTGGTGTAGGTCTACAATAGGCTGGTAGGTATAGTGTAGTGTAGGTCTACAATAGGCAGGTAGGTGTAGTGTGGTGTAGGTCTACAATAGGCAGGTAGGTATAGTGTAGTGTGGTGTAGGTCTACAATAGGCTGGTAGGTATAGTGTAGTGTGGTGTAGGTCTACAATAGACAAGTAGGTATAGTATAGTGTAGGTCTACAATAGGCAGGTAGGTGTAGTGTAGTGTAGGTCTACAATAGGCAGGTAGGTATAGTGTGGTGTAGGTCTACAATAGACAGGTAGGTGTAGAATAGTGTAGGTCTACATTAGACAGGTAGGTGTAGTATAGTGTAGGTCTATAATAGACACGTAGGTGTAGTGTACTGTGGTGTAGGTCTACAATAGGCTGGTAGGTGTAGTGTAGTGTAGGTCTACAATAGGCAGGTAGGTATAGTGTAGTGTAGGTCTACAATAGGCAGGTAGGTATAGTGTAGTGTAGGTCTACAATAGACAGGTAGGTGTAGTGTAGTGTAGGTCTACAATAGGCAGGTAGGTGTAGTGTGGTGTAGGTCTACAATAGGCAGGTAGGTATAGTGTGGTGTAGGTCTACAATAGACAGGTAGGTAGAGTGTGGTGTAGGTCTACAATAGGCAGGTAGGTGTAGTGTGGTGTAGGTCTACAATAGGCATGTAGGTGTAGTGTGGTGTAGGTCTACAATAGACAGGTAGGTGTAGTGTACTGTGGTGTAGGTCTACAATAGGCTGGTAGGTGTAGTGTAGTGTGGTGTAGGTCTACAATAGGCTGGTAGGTGTAGTGTGGTGTAGGTCTACAATAGGCAGGTAGGTGTGGTGTGGTGTCGTCTACAATAGGCAGGTAGGTATAGTGAAGTGTGGTGTAGGTCTACAATAGGCAGGTAGGTGTAGTGTGGTGTAGGTCTACAATAGGCAGGTAGGTGTGGTGTGGTGTAGGTCTACAATAGACATGGAAGGTGTAGTGTGATGTAGGTCTACAATAGACAGGTAGGTCTAGTGTAGTGTGGTGTAGGTCTACAATAGACAGGTAGGTATAGTGTAGTGTAGGTCTACAACAGACAGGTAGGTATAGTGTAGTGTAGGTCTACAATAGGCTGGTAGGTATAGTGTAGTGTGGTGTAGGTCTACAATAGACAAGTAGGTATAGTATAGTGTAGGTCTACAATAGGCAGGTAGGTGTAGTGTGGTGTAGGTCTACAATAGGCAGGTAGGTATAGTGTGGTGTAGGTCTACAATAGACAGGTAGGTGTAGTATAGTGTAGGTCTACATTAGACAGGTAGGTGTAGTATAGTGCAGGTCTATAATAGACACGTAGGTGTAGTGTACTGTGGTGTAGGTCTACAATAGGCTGGTAGGTGTAGTGTAGTGTAGGTCTACAATAGGCAGGTAGGTATAGTGTGGTGTAGGTCTACAATAGGCTGGTAGGTATAGTGTAGTGTGGTGTAGGTCTACAATAGACAAGTAGGTATAGTATAGTGTAGGTCTACAATAGGCAGGTAGGTGTAGTGTGGTGTAGGTCTACAATAGGCAGGTAGGTATAGTGTGGTGTAGGTCTACAATAGACAGGTAGGTGTAGTATAGTGTAGGTCTACATTAGACAGGTAGGTGTAGTATAGTGCAGGTCTATAATAGACACGTAGGTGTAGTGTACTGTGGTGTAGGTCTACAATAGGCTGGTAGGTGTAGTGTAGTGAAGGTCTACAATAGGCAGGTAGGTATAGTGTAGTGTAGGTCTACAATAGACAAGTAGGTGTAGTGTGGTGTAGGTCTACAATAGGCTGGTAGGTATAGTATAGTGTAGGCCTACAATAGGCAGGTAGGTATAGTGTAGTGTAGGTCTACAATAGACAGGTAGGTGTAGTGTAGTGTAGGTCTACAATAGGCAGGTAGGTGTAGTGTGGTGTAGGTCTACAATAGGCAGGTAGGTATAGTGTGGTGTAGGTCTACAATAGACAGGTAGGTAGAGTGTGGTGTAGGTCTACAATAGGCAGGTAGGTGTAGTGTGGTGTAGGTCTACAACAGGCATGTAGGTGTAGTGTGGTGTAGGTCTACAATAGACAGGTAGGTGTAGTGTACTGTGGTGTAGGTCTACAATAGGCTGGTAGGTGTAGTGTAGTGTGGTGTAGGTCTACAATAGGCTGGTAGGTGTAGTGTGGTGTAGGTCTACAATAGGCAGGTAGGTGTGGTGTGGTGTCGGTCTACAATAGGCAGGTAGGTATAGTGAAGTGTGGTGTAGGTCTACAATAGACAGGTAGGTGTAGTGTGGTGTAGGTCTACAATAGGCAGGTAGGTGTAGTGTGGTGTAGGTCTACAATAGACAGGTAGGTGTAGTGTGATGTAGGTCTACAATAGACAGGTAGGTCTAGTGTAGTGTGGTGTAGGTCTACAATAGACAGGTAGGTATAGTGTAGTGTAGGTCTACAACAGACAGGTAGGTATAGTGTAGTGTAGGTCTACAATAGGCAGGTAGGTGTAGTGTAGTGTGGTGTATGTCTACAATAGACATGTAGGTATAGTGTAGTGTAGGTCTACAATAGACAGGTAAGCTTAGTGTAGTGTAGGTCTACAATAGACAGGTAGGTATAGTGTAGTGTAGGTCTACAATAGACAGGTAGGTATAGTGTAGTGTAGGTCTACAATAGGCAGGTAGGTGAAGTGTAGTGTGGTGTAGGTCTACAATAGACAGGTAGGTATAGTGTATTGTAGGTCTACATTAGGCTGATAGGTATAGTGTAGTGTAGGTCTACAATAGGCTGGTAGGTATAGTGTAGTGTAGGTCTACAAAGACAGGTAGGTGTAGTGTGGTGTAGGTCTACAATAGACAGGTAGGTATAGTGTAGTGTGGTGTAGGTCTACAATAGACAGGTAGGTATAGTGTAGTGTAGGTCTACAATAGGCTGGTAGGTATAGTGTAGTGTAGGGCTACAATAGGCTGGTAGGTATAGTGTAGTGTAGGTCTACAATAGACAGGTAGGTGTAGTGTGGTGTAGGTCTACAATAGACAGGTAGGTATAGTGTAGTGAAGTGTAGGTATACAAGAGGCAGGTAGGTTTAGTGTGGTGTAGGTCTACAATAGGCAGGTAGGTAAAGTGTGGTGTAGGTCTACAATAGACAGGTAGGTATAGTGTGGTGTGGGTCTACAATAGACAGGTAGGTGTGGTGTGGTGTAGGTCTACAATAGACAGGTAGGTATAGTGTAGTGTGGTGTAGGTCTACAATAGACAGGCAGGTATAGTGTAGTGAAGTGTAGGTCTACAATAGGCAGGTAGGTGTAGTGTGGTGTAGGTCTACAATAGACAGGTAGGTGTAGTGTGGTGTAGGTCTACAATAGACAGGTAGGTATAGTGTAGTGAAGAGTAGGTCTACAATAGGCAGGTAGGTGTAGTGTAGTGTGGTGTAGGTCTACAATAGACAGGTAGGTATAGTGTAGTGTAGGTCTATAATAGGCTGGTAGGTATAGTGTAGTGTAGGTCTACAATAGACAGGTAGGCTTAGTGTAGTGTAGGTCTACAATAGACAGGTAGGTGTAGTGTAGTGTGGTGTAGGTCTACAATAGACATGTAGGTATAGTGTAGTGTAGGTCTACAATAGACAGGTAGGCTTAGTGTAGTGTAGGTCTACAATAGACAGGTAGGTATAGTGTAGTGTAGGTCTACAATAGACAGGTAGGTATAGTGTAGTGTAGGTCTACAATAGGCAGGTAGGTGTAGTGTAGTGTGGTGTAGGTCTACAATAGACAGGTAGGTATAGTGTAGTGTAGGTCTACAATAGGCTGGTAGGTATAGTGTAGTGTAGGTCTACAATAGGCTGGTAGGTATAGTGTAGTGTAGGTCTACAAAGACAGGTAGGTGTAGTGTGGTGTAGGTCTACAATAGACAGGTAGGTATAGTGTAGTGTGGTGTAGGTCTACAATAGACAGGTAGGTATAGTGTAGTGTAGGTCTACAATAGGCTGGTAGGTATAGTGTAGTGTAGGGCTACAATGGGCTGGTAGGTATAGTGTAGTGTAGGTCTACAATAGACAGGTAGGTGTAGTGTGGTGTAGGTCTACAATAGACAGGTAGGTATAGTGTAGTGAAGTGTAGGTATACAAGAGGCAGGTAGGTTTAGTGTGGTGTAGGTCTACAATAGGCAGGTAGGTAAAGTGTGGTGTAGGTCTACAATAGACAGGTAGGTATAGTGTGGTGTGGGTCTACAATAGACAGGTAGGTGTGGTGTGGTGTAGGTCTACAATAGACAGGTAGGTATAGTGTAGTGTGGTGTAGGTCTACAATTGACAGGCAGGTATAGTGTAGTGAAGTGTAGGTCTACAATAGGCAGGTAGGTGTAGTGTGGTGTAGGTCTACAATAGACAGGTAGGTGTAGTGTGGTGTAGGTCTACAATAGACAGGTAGGTATAGTGTAGTGAAGAGTAGGTCTACAATAGGCAGGTAGGTGTAGTGTAGTGTGGTGTAGGTCTACAATAGACAGGTAGGTATTGTGTAGTGTAGGTCTACAATAGACAGGTAGGCTTAGTGTAGTGTAGGTCTACAATAGACAGGTAGGTAGGGTGTAGTGTAGGTCTACAATAGACAGGTAGGTATAGTGTAGTGTAGGTCTACAACAGACAGGTAGGTGTAGTGTGGTGTAGGTCTACAATAGGCTGGTAGGTGTAGTGTAGGTCTACAATAGGCTGGTAGGTATAGTTTGGTGTAGGTCTACAATAGACAGGTAGGTGTAGTGTAGTGTAGGTCTACACTAGACAGGTAGGTAGTGTAGTGTAGGTCTACAATAGACAGGTAGGTATAGTGTAGTGTAGGTCTACAATAGACAGGTAGGTAGTGTAGTGTAGGTCTACAATAGACAGGTAGGTGTAGTGTAGTGTAGGTCTACAATAGACAGGTAGGTATAGTATAGTGTAGGCCTAAAATAGGCTGGTACGTATAGTGTAGTGTCGACCTACTACAATGACACCACCTGCAATTTGATAGGGCAGTGGTTTTTAAACCTCTCCTCAGGGACCCCCAGACGTTTCACATTTTCAGACGTAGCTCACCTTAGTCACCTAGTCAAGGGCTTGATGACAAGTTGAGTAATGTGTGCTACCTCTGGAATAGATGAAATTCCTGGCATGGCTGGGGGTCCTCCAGGAGATAACCACTGTGCTAAGGGCATTTTGCTTTGACTGTATTTATGACAGTAGAGGCCTATTTCATGGAGTGTTGTTACTGACCACTAGTGGACGATGAGAGGTAGATATACATTGTATCTGTCGAAGGACCAGCTATGAGTACTCCCTTGGCTGATAAGCGTCATTCTAACCCAGCACTTAGGTCATAATAGAAGCTGAATGTAATATAAAACGCTGGCTGTGTTAGGAGGGAAGGATTCTTCTGAGGGTGACAGATGTGCAACCACTTCAAAGCTGAAAGGTCTAGTAGGAGAAGGGACTGAGAACATCAGGGTCTGCTGAAAAACGGAATAATGAAAGGCAAGGTGAGAGGTAGAGTGTAAAATGTGGAACCAAGGAGAGATTCAACGCTGGCAAGTGTTGAAAGAGGCTCAGACAGACATACACCCTAGCTCTAGCTTCAAACACACCTACATGCACACCACACACAGACAAACTCACACGTACATTAAATACAGAACGACACCCAGACTAAGAGACGGAGACATTCAGACAGAAGTTGGGAGAAAAGTTGGTCAGGCCTCTAAGATGGGGTTTGCTTAATGTCTATTTTCTTCTCCTCCATGTGAGCAGATAACAGGGGAACATGGAGTTATGTCTCTTTTCTTCTCCTCTGTCTGATCAGATAACAGGGGAACATGGAGTTCAGTCAGCTGGGAAGTCCTTAATCTGCCCACAATGTGCCCCTCATTTGAGTTGTTGTTCTTCAAAATGAAAGGAAGAGATGGTGTGTATTCAAAGAGACAGGAAGAGATGGTGTGTGTTCAGACACAGGAAGAGAAGGTGTGTGTTCAGAGAGACAGGAAGAGATGGTGTGTGTTCAGACACAGGAAGAGGTGGTGTGTGTTCAGACACAGGAAGAGATGGTGTGTGTTCAAAGAGACAGGAAGAGATGGTGTGTATTCAAAGAGACAGGAAGAGATGGTGTATGTTCAAAGAGACAGGAAGAGATGGTGTGTGTTCAGACACAGGAAGAGGTGGTGTGTGTTCAGAGAGACAGGAAGAGGTGGTGTGTGTTCAAAGAGACAGGAAGAGATGGTGTGTATTCAAAGAGACAGGAAGAGATGGTGTGTATTCAAAGAGACAGGAAGAGATGGTGTGTGTTCAAAGACGAGATGGTGTGTGTTCAAAGAACAGGAAGAGATGGTGTGTGTTCAAAGAACAGGAAGAGATGGTGTGTGTTCAAAGAGACAGGAAGAGATGGTGTGTGTTCAAAGAGACAGGAAGAGATGGTTGTCACAAGCGTCGATGAAAGGTGACCAAAACGCAGCGGGTATAGTGCTCATTTTTCTTCTTTATTTAGAAAGAACTCTCAAACAAAATAAATGACTAAACAGTTCCATAAGGCACACAAGGTATACACAAAAACAACCACCCACAAACCCAAAGGAAAAAGGGCTGCCTAAGTATGGCTTCCAATCAGAGACAACGAAAGACACCTGCCTCTGATTGGAAACCATACTTGGCCACTCATAGAAAACGAACATAGAAAATGAAAACTAGAACAAATCCCCTCTAAATAAACCAACCCCAATACACACAAAAACAACACCCCCTGCCACACCCTGACCATACTACAATGACAAATGACCCCTTTACTGGTCAGGACATGACAGTACCCCCCCCCCCCCCCCCCCCAAAGGTGGAGACCCCAACTGCACCTCAAAACCAAAAAAAAAACACAAAAACAACCCAAAACCTAAAGGGAGGGAAGGGAGGGTGGCCACCATCAACGACGGTTTCTGTGCTGCACCCCCCCCCTTCGCCAATCCTCCCACTACGGAGGTGGCTCTGGCTCTGGGTGTGGCTCCCGTTCTGAAGACTCTGGGCTGCAGACCACCGCTGAAGTTTCTTGGCTGCAGACCACCACCGAATGCCCCTGGCTGCAGACCACCGCTGAAGACTCTTGGCTGCAGACCATTGCTGGGGGCCCAGGGCTGCGCGGCGTCGCTGGAGGTCCCGGGCTGAGAGGCGTCGCTGGAGGCCCCGGGCTGAGAGGCGTCGCTGGAGGCCCGGGCTGAGAGGCGTCGCTGGAGGCCCCGGGCTGAGAGGCGTCGCTGGAGGCCCCGGGCTGAGAGGCGTCGCTGGAGGCCCCGGGCTGAGAGGCGTCGCTGGAGGCCCCGGGCTGAGAGGCGTCGCTGGAGGCCCCGGGCTGAGAGGCGTCGCTGGAGGCCCCGAGCTGAGAGGCGTCGCTGGAGGCCCCGGGCTGAGGAGCGTCGCTGGAGGCTCCGGGCTGAGGAGCGTCGCTGGAGGCTCCGGGCTGAGGAGCGTCGCTGGAGGCTCCTGGCTGAGGAGCGTCGCTGGAGGTTCCTGCGTGGAGCTGGGACCAGTCTCCCCGGACTGGGGAGACTTACAGGAGACTGGGTGCGCAGAGCAGGCACGGGGCACACTGGGCCGTGGAGGCGCACCGGCGGTCTGGAGTTCAGGGCTGGCACACCCCGTCCTGGCTGAATGGTCGGTGTAGCCCGGCACGGGCGGAGCGCTGGCACAGGGCGAACTGGGATGTGCAGGAGAGTGAGGGCTGCCGTGTGTAGAGCAGGCGCAGGGTAAGCTGGACCGAGGATACGCACTGGCGGCCAGATGCACTGCGACGGCGCACTTCTCCCTGGCTGCCGGCCAACTCTCGCTCGGCAACGCTGCGGAGCCCGTACTGACCGCACAGGACTGTGCGTGCGTATGGGCGATACCGTGCGTATTTCCGCAAGCTTGGTGCTCTCCTCGTCACCCGCTCCCCACGGTAAGCACAGGGAGTTGGCTCAGGACTCCCCCCTGACTCTGCCCAACTCCCCGTGTGCCCGCCCCCCCCCCAATTTTTTTTGAGGGGCTGCCTCCCGCACTTGCCTCTTGGCTTATACAGCGCCTCATAGTAGCGCCGCTCTGCCTTCGCTGCCTCCAGTTCCTCCTTCGGTCGACGATACTCCCCAGCCTGCCTCCAGGGTCCCTTCCGGTCTAAAATCTCCTCCCACGTCCACGACTCCAAATACCTCTCCTGCTCCTTACCCGCTGCTTGGTCCTTCTCTGGTGGGTGGTTCTGTCACAAGCGTCGATGAAAGGTGACCAAAACTCAGCGGGTATAGTGCTCATCTTTCTTCTTTATTTAGTGAACACTCAAACAAAATAAACAAATGACTAAACAGTTCCGTAAGGCACACAACCTATACAGAAAACAACCACCCACAAACCCAAAGGAAAAAGGGCTGCCTAAGTATGGCTTCCAATCAGAGACAACAAAAGACACCTGCCTCTGATTGGAAACCATACTCGGCCACACATAGAAAACGAACATAGAAAATAAGAACTAGAACAAATCCCCTTTAAATAAACTAACCCCAAAACACACAAAAACAACACCCCCTGCCACGCCCTGACCATACTACAATGACAAATGACCCCTTTACTGGTCAGGATGTGACAATGGTGTGTATTCAAAGAGACCGGAAGAGATGGTGTATGTTCAAAGAGACAGGAAGAGATGGTGTGATTGTTGTGACTTTACTTACATTAATCTGATGACTGTTATTTATCTAATCAACTAACTATGTTTAATTGTGACCCGATCAAATGAATCATGTAACAATTAACATGTTAGGGCTAGGGGGCAGTATTGACACGGCTGGATAAAAAACGTACCCGATTTAATCTGGTTACTACTCCTGCCCAGTAACTAGAATATGCATATAATTATTGGCTTTGGATAGAAAACACTCCAAAGTTTCTAAAACTGTTTGAATGGTGTCTGTGAGTATAACAGAACTCAAATGGCAGGTCAAAACCTGAGAGATTCCTTTAAAGGAAGTGGCCTGTCTGACCATTTATTGTCTTTCTTTGACATCTCATTCAATTACAAAGGATCTCTGCGGTAACGTGACACTTCCCACGGCTCCAATAGGCTCTCAGAGCCCGGGAAAAACCTGAATGTGGTCATTCCAGCCCCAGGCTGAAACACATTATCGCCTTTCTCAAGTGGCCGATCAAGGGACTGTGGGCTTAGGCGCGTGCACTGGCCGCCCCCGTCTTTGTGTTTTTTCCTCTGTTTGCCGAAAAGGAGATTCCCGGTCGGAATATTATCGCTTTTTTACGAGATAAATTGCATAAAAATTGATTTTAAACAGCGGTTGACATGCTTCGAGGTACGGTATTGGAATATTTAGACATTTTTTGTCATGAATTGCGCCATGCGCGCGACCCTGATTTACCATTTCGGATAGTGTCTGGGACGCACGAACAAAACGCCGCTATTCGGATATAACGATGGATTATTTTGGACCAAACCAACATTTGTTATTGAAGTAGCAGTCCTGGGAGTGCATTCTGACGAAGACAACAAAAGGTAATCAAACTTTTATAATAGTAAATCTGATTTTGGTGAAGGCTAAACTTGCCGGGTGTCTAAATAGCTAGCCCGTGATGGCTGGGCTATGTACTTAGAATATTGCAAAATGTGCTTTCACCAAAAAGCTATTTTAAAATCGGACATATCGAGTGCATAGAGGAGTTCTGTATCTATAATTCTTAAAATAATTGTTATGCTTTTTGTGAACGTTTATCGTGAGTAATTTAGTAAATTGTTAGTAAATTCCCCGGAAGTTTGCGGGGGGGGTATGCTAGTTCTGAACGTCACATGCTAATGTAAAAAGCTGTTTTTTGATATAAATATGAACTTGATTGAACAAAACATGCATGTATTGTATAACATAATGTCCTAGGGTTGTCATCTGATGAAGATCATCAAAGGTTAGTGCTGCATTTAGCTGTCTTCTGGGTTTTTGTGACATTATATGCTAGCTTGAAAAATGGGTGTCTGATTATTTCTGGCTGGGTACTCTGCTGACATAATCTAATGTTTTCCTTTCGTTGTAAAGCCTTTTTGAAATCGGACAGTGTGGTTAGATTAACGAGAGTCTTGTCTTTAAATAGCTGTAAAATAGTCATATGTTTGAGAAATTGAAGTAATAGGATTTTTAAGGTATTTGAAAATCGCGCCACTGGATTACACTGGCTGTTACGTAGGTGGGACGATTACGTCCCGCCTAGCCCATAGAGGTGGTGCACTCCATCAACAGCAGGTGCATTTCAAGAGCGGCAAATTTGAATCCAAATAAATGTCAAAATTCTAATTTTTCAAACATACAACTATTTTACACCCTTTGAAAGATAAACATCTCCTTAATCTAACCACGTTTTACGATTTCAAAAAGGTTTTACGGCGAAAGCATAAATTTAGAGTATGTTAGGACAGTACATTTACAAGAGTTGTGTGTAATGTTTTGTCAATTCAAAGACAGGGTCACCAAAACCATAAAACCAGCTAAAATGATGCACTAACCTTTTACAATCTCCATCAGATGACACTCCTAGGACATTATGTTAGACAATGCATGTATTTTTAGTTCTATCAAGTTCATATTTATATCCAAAAACAGCGTTTTACTATGGCATTGATGTTGAGGAAATCGTTTCCCTCCAATAACCGGCAGTCAATTCAACACCACAAATTAAATAATTAAAATTAGAAAACATTGGTAAAATATTATATTGTCATTTAAAGAATTATAGATTTACATCTCTTGAACGCAATCAACTTGCCAGATTTAAAAATAACCTTACTGGGAAATCACACTTTGCAATAATCTGAGCACTGCGCCCAGAAAAATACGCGTTGCGATACAGACTAGATGTCATGTTGGGGAGATCTAAAATCGAAAATACTATGTAAATAATCCATTACCTTTGATTCTCTTCATCAGATGTCACTTCCAGGTATCACAGGTCCATAACGAATGTAGTTTTGTTCAAAAAAGCTCATCATTTATGTCCAAAAATCTCCGTCTTGTTAGCACATGATCTAAGCCAGCCGGACTTCTCGTCATGAACGAGGGGAAAAAATATATTTACGTTCGTTCAAACATGTCAAACGTTGTATAGCATAAATCATTAGGGCCTTTTTTAACCAAAACATGAATAATATTCAAGGTGGACGAATGCATACTCTTTTATAACGTATTGGAACGAGGGTACCCAACATGAACTCGCGCGCCAGGTGTCTAATGGGCCATCATCGTTCCATGGCTCTTGTTCGGTCAGATCTCCCTCCAGAAGACTCAAAACACTTTGTAAAGGCTGGTGACATCTAGTGGAAGCAATAGGAAGTGCCAAAATATTCCTCAGCCCCTGTGTTTTTCAATGGGATAGGTTTAAAGGTAATACAACACATCAGGTATCCACTTCCTGTCAGAAAATGTCTCAGGGTTTTGCCTGCCAAATGAGTTTTGTTATACTCAGACACCATTCAAACAGTTTTAGAAAATTTAGGGTGTTTTCTATCCATATGTAATAAGTATATGCATATTCTAGTTACTGGGTAGGAGTGGTAACCAGATTAAATCGGGTATGTTTTTTTTATCCAGCCGTGTCAATACTGCCCCCTAGCCCTAACAGGTTAACTCATTAGGATTTGGGGCACCACAAGAGTGGTTCTTTAAAGAGTTACCATCTCCCCAATTAAACTCTAAAGGTCTTTAGCTATCACATCTATAAACAGTCAACTTATTAATCATAACCTTGTATCATATCATCATTCTGAACAGTCGTATCCTCCTTGCATCTGCAAAAACCCCAGCCTTACTTGTGATTCAGTACTACACAAATTGGTTTAATTATTTATTTACTAGCTAACTAAATGGTAACACAGGATAAACATACACACTTAATACATTAGAAACAGGTCCCTAGCGGACTGACACAATATGGTGGCTTGTTACAAAAGAGATGGCGAGGGGGAGGACAGAGGGACAGAGACATAATACTTTGGTACATTTAGAAACTACTCTCACAGTAATCATATACTTTGTAACCAAACCGCTGCCCGTTTGGAGTAGAATTCATGAATGTATTTACGTGTAAATGTCTTGGTTCTTTGTGTATTTCTGTTGGAGCCCGGCCTTCTTGGAAATGTTGTTGGTCCTTTTTGTTGCACGCTTGTAAGGCTCTGATTGTCCAGTCTTCTACTGTTGTTAATCTCTGCTGTCGTCTGGTTTCCGGTGACTTGTCGTGTAGTTCAGACAGAACTACAGAGTTGATTTCCCTTCCATTCTCTCCTGAAGCTGCCTCTTTGAAGATAGGCTAGCCATCCGTGTCGATGGTTCCTATTGGGGTGATGAGAGTAGCGTATTACGGGGATTTGAGAAGAGTAGTAGAATGGTCCCACTTAAGTTCACTTTTCTAGATACTTTACTTAGGACAGCTAATCAGCTGTACCAGTGATTGTCCTGGAGGTGAGTTTATCATCTCTACCTCGTGTTGAGATTTCAGAGTTCTAACCACTTTGGACGTGAGCTGCAGTTCATCGTCTCTCTGGTCTGATATGTTAATTCTCAACCCATCGTTTTATACAGTTTGTTCAAAAGGGGTGAATCCGTCGCCTGACGCTCTCTGATCTTACTCAAGGGGGCGGTGACTACTTACTTGTACAAAGTTCCAGAAACAATTTCCTCTGATAGTTTCTAAGATCCATCCCTCTCTTATCAAAAACACTTTCATCATGTGTCATATTTCATACGCAACGTAGAGGATGGAAACTTCACAAAATAACAGCCAAACAACATTAGTGGTCTTTGGGTAGCCTCTGACCATTCCCCACGTTCTATGTTAGAAATATGGTTCCAGTGAATTTGGAGAGGGAGATAGCTGAATGTTGAAAGTTGGTGAGAGGGAGATAGCTGAATGTTGACAGCGGGTGAGAGAGGGTTTGGCTGAAGTTATTTATTGCAAAGCTGATCTGACCTACTTGGATCCTTACAGGACAGTCATGACATGGTGTGTGTCAGAAAGTGAAAGACAAGGTCCATTTTCCTCAAAGGCAAGGAAAATGTCCTGTTTCTGGCTGACCCAGACTCACTTTTCCCTCTCTCGCTCTCTCTCTCTCTCTCACACACACACGCACACACGCGCACACACACGCACACACACAGTCACACACTGTGTCACAGATCAAAGCCAACAAGGTGTGACTGTGATGCACACGGAGGGTACTGCCCGAAGCGGAGGGAAGTGTCCACTTCTGTCAGAGTCAGGATGGCCGAGCGTGTGTGTGTGTGTGACAGGGTGCCCTGCTGTCTGCTCTCTTCTGTCCAGTCAGTGACAGTTACTAATGCAGCACTAACCTCTGTCATGACCTGCTTTGTGCCATGACACCCCTGTCCAGACCAGTAGAACTCTCTCTCTCTCTCTCTCTCTCTCTCTCTCTCTCGCTCTCTCTCTCTCTCTCTCTCTCTCTCTCTCTCTCTCTCTCTCTCTCTCTCTCTCTCTCTCTCTCTCTCTCTCTCTCTCTCTCTCTCTCTCTCTCTCTCTCTCTCTCTCTCTCTCTCTCTCTCTCTCTCTCTCTCTCTCTCTCTCTCTCTCTCTCTCTCTCTCTCTCTCTCTCTCTCTCTCTCTCTCTCTCTCTCTCTCTCTCTAAACACACTTGTCCCCTTCATCCTTGCAAAATAAAGGTTGAAGTGAAAATAGTTTTCATGATTGCTTTTCACATTATTCTAGAAATCAAAAATCCACTTTCCCCCATTCATAACAAAGGCAAAAAGTCATGCAAATGTTCATACTGTCTCTTCTTGGCATGTTCTTGCAAGCACACACACTTTCTCTCTATTTCTCTTCGGCCGATTACAATTCTGCTCAGTGGCAGAGGAGGGTGTGACTATGAGAATGGGTTAGCAACTGAGAAAATGACTCCATGTTGTGAATGTGACAACACCCTGGAGAGATGGGATGAGATGGGACTACAGGCTTGTTTGATTTCTCACCATAGAAATAGATCTATTTAAACTCTCATGTGGTTGCCCTCTTGGACCTGTACTGACTGAGAGGAAAAAACCCATTTAGAATAACGGTTTGTCTTCGCTGCTGTGTGTGTGTGTGTGTGTGTGTGTGTGTGTGTGTGTGTGTGTGTGTGGTAGTTTGACAGATTGATATGAGCGCTCTTTTCTGTCCACGTTATTTCATATCTGAGAAACAGGATAGTGTAATTTCTCTCGGGAGTCACTTCATACCGTAACGTCACCAAATGTCTATTATTACGCCATACGGCTGTGGAATACAGGCAAGTTGCGCAAGAGTGACTTCAAAATTGGACGTCTAGCCATGTCCTGAGGATGTCGGGAAATGCCTTCCAAACCGGCCACTACGGCTCTGGATCAGAAGGTTATGTTTTCAATCCCAGTGGTGGACACTAGTTTTTGTTTTTATTTTTATTTGTTTGTTTTAACCCTATCCCAAACCTTAACCCTTGTCTTAACAATTCCGATTGAGTGCCTAAACGTAATGTTTTAACCCTATCAAAAACCTTAATCCTTAATCTTCTAAATTTGACGTTTGGAGCAACTTTGAAATTTGACATCTGGAGAAATGTGGATACACGTCTAATTCTGCAGTGAGACTATGAGAGCTTGTTGCAGGAACAAGGAGTTTCCTGTTTAAAATGTGCGCCATGTGTTATGTTCCACACAGACCAAAGGTTAGTTCTCTGTTGATGAGTATGAAGTGTGTCTGTCTGGTTGTTGACAGAAGTAGGAATTGACCTTGACTATTGCCTGAAACTGGATTGATAGATTAATGTGTGTGCATTAGTGTGAGCATGTGGTGGCATGTGTTCTTAGCCTAGGAGATGCATGGGGACGGAGGGAGCTGAAAAGACATAGAGGGATAGAGGAGAGTAGATAGAGGACAGGGTGGAATCCAGAGACAGGTTTGCTGAGCAGAAGTTGGGGGAGCGGTTAAGTTTAGGTGGAGGAGTGGAGGATTAGTTGAGAACAACAATAGAGGAGAGAGTAATGAGGTGGGCTCTGTAGAAGGAGAACTGGAGCTAGGGCGGGTGAGGTTAATCAATGATCTTTAATGGGATGTCGCGTGCCAAAGTTTGTGTGTGTGTGTTTGTGTGTGCGCAGCTAATCAATAACTTTGTATCACCCCCCTGGGTCCAACTCCCATGCTGCAGGAGATAAACCTGCCTCTGCTCTCCTGGTGTAAAGGGCTGGTGGGATGTGTATGTGTGTGTGTGTGTGTGTGTGTGTGTGTGTGTGTGTGTGTGTGTGTGTGTGTGCTACAGCCAGAGAGATGATTTGCAGCTACCATAAAGGGTTATTTAGAGAGAGCGAGTAAGCAATAGAGGGAGAGGTAGAGATACAGAGAGAGAGGTAGAGGGAGATTGGAGCGATTTCAGCATTTTATTAGTTTGTGGAGAATGAGAAATGCTTTTGCAGCAGTAGCTGTCAAATCTAAGGTCAGAACCAATCAATTCACCAGAGCAGGCTGGATCAATGTTGATACTTTTGATGCTTAGGAGTAGGGCCAAGAGTTTTACCTGACTATGGGACTAGAGCAGGAACACACACACACACACACACACACACACACACACACACACACACACACACACACACACACACACACACACACACACACACACACACACACACACACACACACACACACACGTTAGCTGCGTCAATAGAGTGAACAGCAATGTGGTGATGCTGTGAAGTTGGCTGTGCTTTTGTATGCTGATCTGCAGAGAATTCTTTCTTTTTTCTGTCGCTTATACAGAGAGAGAGAGAGAGAGAGAGAGAGAGAGAGAGAGAGAGAGAGAGGAGAGAGAGAGAGAGAGAGAGAGAGACTCAGATATCCTATGGAGAGGAGTTGAGGTAGGGCTATCCTTCAGATATCCTATGGAGAGGAATAGAGGTAGGGCTATCCTTCAGATATCCTATGAAGAGGAATAGACAATTTTCTTTACTTTCCTGTTTTGAGTAAAAGGACATTCAAATCCTTGAAAACAAGAGGATGAGAAACAGAGGAATGAACAAGAAGAACAGCAGTCTGAGGGTTGTTTACGATGCATCTTCCGAATAAACAATCGACTCATGTAACCTCGACTTGCTACGTAATTCAACACTTGATACCAGTTGGTCCAACTGCTATTCCAACAAAATGTAATTATGTCTATCTCTACCTCTATCCATCCCTGCTTCCTTCCCTTTCTTTCTATCCCTCCCTTCACTTTTACAGCAAAAAACAAATGTCAGTTTGAGTGTCCTCAGTTTGGACTGTTCAGCACTAAACTGGGGGTAAGAGACCTCCTATAAACCAAGCAGGCTAGATGAATGTCTCTGGCTAACCTGTCCTCGCCCAGCCAATCCCTCTAAAAGTACCTGTCTGATTTATCCCCTCTCTCCTCAATAGAGGCTGTAATGGGCTGTATTCATATCTTTTTATTTTATGAACGGGGATGAGGGGTCGAGACAGACATTAACCAGATTGATGGTGTGTCTTGGGTAAAGAAGATGCCATAAAGCCCTTAAAAGTTCATGCTGTAGTGTGTGTGTGTGTTCGTGCACATGCACCTCTGTATGCTTGTGTGTTTGAGTGTACGTAGGTGTGTGTGTTCTCCTTAGTGAAACCATGATGTGGAGGTAAGGAGGGGCATATGGATGGTAGCTAATAAACCGTAACTCAGAACAGGTAATGCCGTATGACTGGGATACAAGATGGATGACGCTTGGCAATGTTATGGAGACTATGGAGGAGCCCCGGCACCTTTACACCCATTATTTACGATCCATAATGAAGAACATGATGAAAAGTGGACGCAACTATAAATATGGGGGGGAACGTTACAGATGCACAAAATCATATCATGATCATTATTCACGATTCATTCAGGATTATCCGTAATCATGGTAGCATCCACATTAATGTAGAAGTGTTTAAAACATATTCTATTCGAATTTACAATAAATGTTATTCCAAAATGACTCAATACATTATTTACCATTATTTTCTATCGGGCACAAAATAATCTGAAACACAACCAAAACAAACAGCAAATGCATCCAACAAATTTGTAAAGTCACAAATTTCATGTAGTCATTACGTGCTATGAATATGGGACCAAACACTAAACTTTTGACTACTTCAGTACACATATAACTGAATTTGTCACTATATTTTTGGTGCCCTAAAATGGGGGGACTATGTACAACAAGTGCTGTAATTTCTAAACGGTTCACTTGATATGGATGAAAATACCCTCAAATTAAAGCTGACAGTCTGCAATTTAACCTAACAGTCATTGCATCATTCCAAAGCACTGGAGTACAGAGCCAAAACAAACAAACTACATGTCACTGTCCCAATACTTCTGGAGCTCTAAGATCGAGGACCTGTTCATATATATGTGGATGTGGTTGCACATGTACAGTACCAGTCAAACATTTGGACACACCTACTCATTCAAGGGTTTTTATTTATTTTTATTTTCTAAATTTGTAGAATAATAGTGAAGACTTCAAAACTATGAAATAATACATATGGAATCATGTAGTAACCAAAAAGTGTTAAACAAATCAAAATATATTTTATATTTGAGATTCTTCAAAGTAGCCACCCTTTGCCTTGATGACAACTAACTAAAATCTAAAATATATTTTGATTTGTTTAATACTGTTACGGTTACTACATGATACCATATGTGTTATTTCATAGTTTTGATGTCTTCACTATTATTGTAGAATGTAGAAAATAGTAATAATATAGAAAAACCCTGGAATGAGTAGTTGTGTCCAACCTTTTGACTGGTACTGTATATGTGAAGAAAAATACATTATTATTCTCAATATTCTCATTATTCCCATTATTCTCATTATTCCCATTATTCTCATTATTATTCCCATTATTCCCATTATTATTCCCATAATTTTTATTATTCTCATTATTCCCATTATTATAATTATTCCCGTTATCATTATTATTCCCATTTTTTGTATTATTCTCATTATTCCCATTATTATTATTATTCCCGTTATTATCATTATTATTCCCATTATTTTTATTATTCTCATTATTCCCATTATTCTCAATATTCCCATTATTTTCATTATTCCCATTATTATTCCCATCATGCCCATTATTCTCATTATTATTCCCGTTATTACCATTATTTTAATTATTCTCATTATTCCCATTATTATTATTATTTCCATTATTCCCATTATTATCATTATTATTACTATTCCCATTATTTCCATTATTCTCAATATTCTCAATATTCCCATTATTCCCATTATTATTCCCATTATTCCCATTATTCTCATTATTCCCATTATTTTCATTATTCCCATTATTATTATTATTCCCATTATTATAATTATTATTACTATTCCCATTATTCCCATTATTCCCATTAATCTCATTATTCCCATTATTCCCACTGTGACACAGGTAACTCCACCAGAGGCAGATATAAGGCCTAGCACAGGTATAACGATTCAGAATGACACGTGACCTACCTGAGGAGGAGGGAGGGATGGTAGAGGAAGGATAGGGAGAGAGAAAGGAGGAGAGGACAGAGGTAAAGAGAGGAGAACAAAGGAGAGAGCGATATAAAGGAGAAGAGTAGGGGACTTCCACACACCACCGCCAGGTTCATTCCTGTAATAGCCATCTATTTCCTCCTCCACTAGAAGCCGCTACGGTGAACCACGGTGACACTGGGATGACTTCATCTCGTCTCCTGTCTGAGAGAGTGTTGTCTCCTTTCTGATTGGCAATGTGGCAGGCTTGCGAATGAAGAGATGGAGAGATGGAGCAGAGGCACTTCTGCATCCTGAATGATACCCTATCCTCTAAATAGTGCCCTACTTTTGACCTGGGCCCATTGGGTGCATAGTATAGGTAAAAGGGTGCTATTTGGGAGGCAGCCATTGATTTGCGCTCCGTGGATCAGATTAAATTGCCCCCCTACTACCGTCTCCTGCCCTCCAATCCACCCACCACCCTCCCCCTCCCTCACTCAGACCCTGAGTCCCTGCTGCTAACGTGTGTGTGTTTGTGTGTGTACCACACATCGCCCTGACTCCGCTACGAACCCTGTCATTTTGCGCCTGTCACATTCTGTTAAGTGTGGTTAACACTCCTTTACTCCTCCCTCCATCTCCAACTCCTCCATCACATCAATCGAGACCCCCGCCGGTAAACACCGTCTCCCATTCTGGTGTCTGATTCATTACCTCCCTTAAACCTCCTCCTAAAATAACGGCTTGGTGGCCCAGTCTCCAATCATCAGTTCCAGCCCTCTATCCATACATTCCTTCTGTGTCGTTCTCTCTATCTCTCTCTCTGTGTCTCTCTCTGTCTCTCTCTCTCTCTGTGTCTCTCTCTCTCTCTCTGTGTCTCTCTCTGTCTTTCTCTCTCTCTCTGTTTCTCTCTCTCTCTGTGTCTCTCTCTGTTTCTCTCTCTCTCTGTGTCTCTCTCTGTTTCTCTCTCTCTCTGTGTCTCTCTCTGTTTCTCTCTCTCTGTGTCTCTCTCTCGCTGTCGGTCGGTCGGTCGGTCGGTCCAAATGTAAAGTAAGCTTTATTTTCATGGAAGGAGAAGACCAGTGTTGCCAAATCAATAAACATAACAAATATACAGTACCAGTCAAAAGTTTGGACACACCTACTCATTCAAGGGATTTTATGCATTTTTATTATTTTCTACATTGTAGAATAATAGTGAAGACATCAAAACTATGAAATAACACATATGGAATCATGTAGTAACCGTAACAGTATTAAACAAATCAAAAGATATTTTAGATTCTTCAAAGTAGCCATCCTTTGCCTTGATGACAGCTTTGCACACTCTTGGCATTCTCTCAACCAGCTTCACCTGGAAAGCTTTTCCAACAGTCTTGAAGGAGTTCCCAAATATGCTGATCACTTGTTGGCTGCTTTTCCTTCACTCTGCAGTCCAACTCATACCAAACCATCTCAATTGGGTTGAGGTCAGTGATTGTGGAGGCCAGGTCATCTGATGCAGCATTCCATCACTCTCCTTCTTGGTCAAATAGCCCTTACACAGCCTGGAGGTGTGTTGGGTCATTGTCCTGTTGAAAAACAAATGATAGTCCCACTAGGTGTATCGCTGCAGAATGCTGTTGTAGCCATGCTGGTTAAGTGTGCCTTGAATTCTAAATAAATCACAGAAAATGTCACCAGCAAAGCACCCCTACACCATCACTCCTCCATGCTTCACGGTGGGAACCACACATGCGGATATCATCCGTTCACCTACTCTGCCTCTCACAAAGACACGGTGGTTGGAATCAAAAATAGCAAATTTGGACTCATCTGACCAAAGGGCAAATTTCCACTGGTCTAATGTCCATTGCTTGTGTTTCATGACCCAAGAAGGTCTCTTCTCATTGCTGTCATTTAGTAGTGTTTTCTTTGCAGCAATTCGACCATGAAGGCCTGATTCACAGTCTCCTCTGAACAGTTGATGTTGAGATGTGTCTGTTACTTCAACTCTGTGAAGCATTTATTTGGGCTGCAATTTCTGAGGCTGGTAACTAATGAACTTATCCTCTACAGCAGAGGTAACTCTGGGTCTGCCTTTCCTGTGTCGGTGCTCATGAGAGCCAGTTCCATCATAGCGCTTGATGGGATTTGCGACTGCAATTGAACAAACTTTGAAGTTCATGACATTTTCCGCATTGACTGACCTTCATGTCTCAAAACAATGACGGAATGTTGTTTCTCTTTGCTTATTTGAGCTGTTGTTGCCATAATATGGACTTGGTCTTTTACCAAATAGGGTTGTCTTCTGTATACAAACCCTACCATGTCACAACACAACTGATTGGCTCAAACGCATTAAGAAGGAAAGAAATTCCACAAATTAACTTTTAACAAGGCACACCTGATAATTGAAATGCATTCCAGGTAACTACCTCACAAAGCTGGTTGGTAGAATGCCAAGGGTGTGCAAAGCTGTCAACAAGACAAAGGGTGGCTAATTTGAAGAATCTAAAATCTAAAATATATTTTGATTTGTTTAACACTTTTTTGGTTACTACATGATTCCGTATGTGTTAGTTCATAGTTTTGATGTCTAAAAACCCTTGAATGAGTAGGTGTGTCCAAACTTTTGACTGGTACTGTATATCCTATGAATTTCTTCATGATTCTTCAGATTTTAGGTGTTCATAACATCTATTTATTTTATTAAACTAGGCAAGTCAGTTAAGAACAAATTCTTATTTACAAAGATGACCTCCCCCGACCAAACCCTAACGATGCTGGGCGCCGCCCTCTCCCAATCACGGCCGGTTGTGATATAGCCTGGAATGGAACCAGGGTCTGTAGTAACGCCTCTAGCATTAAGATGCAGTGCCTTAGACCGCTGCACCACTCGGGAGCCCATTTAAATGTTCCATTAAGATGAATGAAGTTTCACTGCAAGATTAGCCAATGCTATCCTGTGAAGAAGAGCGGGGAGGAACTGCATTGCAATTCAGTTTCATTCCACATCAAAAGAGGTTTTTTTATGTGTGATATCCTTTGATGTACTCCTTTGGATGCTTTTTGTATTGGGATTTCTATCAAACTCATGCGGTGGATCAAGAGAATATTGAGCAGAGTCAGTAGCAATTAATTGGCTTTGGCTTTTGGTTGTTGGAGTGAGGTTTTGGTTGTTGGGGTGAGGTTTTGGTTGTTGGGGTGACGTTTTGGTTGACGGGGTGAGGTTTTGGTTGTTGAGGTGAGGTTCTGGAAGAATGTGGTTAAATGAATGTGGAGAGCATTTCTTTTTAGGGGAAGAGCTGAATTGTTTGAATACATTACATACTGTGATTGCTGGATCGCCTAGTTTGTATCCACTACACACTGGGCACCAACTGGACGAACCAATGTTGTTTTAACATAGTTTGTCAGCGTATTGTGACGTGGAATCTACGTGGGAAATACATTGGATTTGAAAAAAGTCATCAACGTAAACTGTTGTTTTGAGGGTAAAATTTCAACCACAGGATTGCCATCATGGTAACCAAATTTCAACATACTGTAAACAAAACTTGTATTAAATATGTTACATTTGTACTTTTAAAAGAACGTCAAACCTTCAACGTTATATCCACTATGAGAACAAAAATAACAATAAGCTTGGCAGCACATCCTACTGGAGAATTCAGGGCTTTAATCAAGCCCAGCCCTGCTTAGATATGATGTCACTGGCTACTACCAAATGCCCTATCATGAGAATGATTGTTGAGAGATCTCCACTTAACAAATAAATAGATTCACTGTTGCTATTGAAGTCATTCCAAAGGGTAGGTTTAACAGAGCACATGTGGTCATTCATACATCATCAATGAGGCTATCTAGAACTATATAGCATTAACAAAGTCATTAACAGCTATAGTTTCAATTCAACCCAGGATTCAACTAAAAATAGATAATACATAGGCCTAGAGTTTCAAGCTCTGGTTGATTTCAAATGTAATGATATTTAGTGATATTGAATTGTGTTTGATTGTCAACGCAACCAAATATTAACATTTGAGGGAGCTTCATCTTCTGCTTGGATAATTCCGTCTGAGCCACTGACTTAGTCTGGCTTTAATTCCAGTTTGTTTTCAAATTAATAATTGTCTCCATCTCAACCAAAAATCAAAGCTGAAGAATAGGACTAAATCAAATCCAACTTTATTTAAAGTTTAGTTTGTTTAGTCCTACTTAGATTTTTTGGTTGAGATGGAACTACGCAAGCAGAAGATGAAGCGCCTTCAAATGTTGATATTTGGTTGCGTTGACAACCAAACACAATTCAGTATCACTTTTGAAATATAATAAATAGCCTATTAACGTGTTGACATATTATATGTTGGATTCACAACTCCACCTCAACCAAAAATACAAGTTAAAGAATGGGATGAAGCCAGGGGCTCAGATGGAACGACCCAAGCTGAAGATACATCTACTTTAAATGTTAATATTTGGTTGAGTTGTCAACCAAACACAATTCAAAATTAGTTTTGTAATACTGTAAATAGCCTAAAGTTAAAGGTCCAATGCAGCCGTTTTTGTCTCAATATCAAATCATTTCTGGGTAACAATTAAGTACCTTATTGTGATTGTTTTCAATTAAAATGGTCAAAAAAATAGCTTCTTAGCAAAGAAGTCCACGAAGCGATAACCCACCATCCCACATTTCTCACGCAAGAATTTTGCTATGAATGTCTGGGAGTGGTCTGAGTGGAGAGCGGAAAACTGAAAACTAGATGTTATTGGCAGAGAGGTTTGGAACTGTAACGCGGGTCGTCTAAAGGGGACCAAGTCGCAGCGTGTAGAGTGCACATATTTACTTTTAATGAAGACTTTATAACAAAACGACCGACAACCGTTCCATCAGGTGACATACACTAAACAGAAAACTACCCACAAAACCCAGGAAGAAAAACCCCTACTTAAATATGATCTCTAATCAGAGGCAACGAGGACCAGCTGCCTCCAATTAGAGATCAACCCAAACAATCCCAACATAGAAATAGAAAAACTAGAACTTAAACATAGAAATAGAAAACATAGAACAACCCAAAAACACCCCCTGTCACGCCCTGACCTACTCTACTATAGAAAATGACATCTTACTAGGGTCAGGACGTGACAGGAACTCTCTTTCTTATTGGTCTACTAACAGATTTACCGCCTGGTGATGTCACAAGGTAGGCCAGAACACCATCCCACCAAAACAGGCTGACATTTCAGGCGAACATTTCAAACAGCTCTTACACTAAAGGGGCATTACAATTTTCACAATATTATTCCAACATCATAGTATGGAAATATAAAACACAGGAAAATCATGTTTTTGACTGCACTAGGCTTTCTTACAAACTAATGTAACGTTCAACCTTAAAATTAGTAACACATCCACGGCCACATTTTGAAGTTGTCTTCTTATGTAATCACATAAAGCTTGAATGTTCAAGATAGCATGCAGAGGTCGTTGCAGGTCTGTGGAGATCTTCACAATTGCTGTAATAATCTGCACAGAATGTTGAACGGCATTGATCAATTGCATCATGTACTGTACTTTTAATGTAATCTCAACATTTAGTTGCACCCCCCCACTTTGGCCGTCAGAACAGCCACAATTCATTGGACTCTACAAGGTGTCGAAAGCATTCCATTCCACAGGGATGCTGGCCCATGTTGACTCGTATGCTTCTCACAGTTGTGTCAAGTTGGCTGGATGATCTTCGGGTGGTGGACCATTCTTGATACACATGGGAAACTGTTGAGTGTGAAAAACTCAGCAGCGTTGCAGTTCTTGACACACTCAAACCAGTACTACCATACCCCGTTTAAAGGCACTTAAATCTTTTATCTTGCCCATTCACCCTCTGAATGGCACACATACATAATCCTTGTGTCAATTGTCTCAAGGCTTAAAAATTCTCCTCCCCTTCATCTACGCTGACTGAAGTGGGTTTAATTAGTGACTTTCACCTGGATTCACCTGTCAGTCTATGTCATGGAAAGATGTTTTGTATACTCAGTGTAGGTTGTAATCTCATTGATCAACTTGTCAACCAAATATTAACCAATTATCCACATTGAAATGACATGGTGTGCCGAGTGGGTAGTCTTACAGACCTAGAGATAACCATCCTATTCTTAACCACTGTCTTAAAAAAAATTATATAGCAATTATACATGGAATCAGTTATTAATTGATGGGCCCTTTTATCTTTCAGGTAGTCGATCTTATCATATGCTCATGTGTGTTTCGCTCCAAACAACTCAGTCACTGTCTCTTTTACCACAGGAGTTGGCTAAAACAACCCCTGCCTCCCCATTCCAAACAGCTTCTAGACCCAAGCCCAAACCCATTCATATTGTCAGTCCAACGATCCAAGCACCAATAGGTGGCAGTAGTGATCTTCAACAGAAACCTTGTTCTCTCCCAGTCTGCCGTAGTCTCCCCCGGTCGTCTCGGAAGAAGCCTATAATGTTGATGTATTAAAAAAAAAAGAATGTTGAGTAGGCTTTAGTGTATTGACCTGCTGTCTGCATTGGCTCACCATAGCTCGGCTGCAGACAGAGGAACAGATACATGGATCTGTGTGCACAGGATTCTGATGTGACGGAACCAATCAATACGTATTGTCCAGTAATGGGAGCAAGGAGCTCTCTCTCTCTCTGCTCATCCATTTATTTCTTATTCTCTGTCTTTCTCTCTCCTTCTCTCCCTCTCCCCTCACTCTCTCCTTCTGTCATTCTCTTTCTCTCTTTCTGTCCTTCTCTCTCTCTCTTCTAGAAGTGCAGGACTGTATTTTAAATTAGTGAAAGTTTGGGTTATCACTTGGTGGCCTATAATGTCCTAGTTGGCTTGTGTTTCAATGTTCAGTCTTCTTACATGTTGACGTTGACATTCCTGACACGAACGTAGATGATTTCATCCAGAGAGATTTACATCAAATCAAATACATTTTTATTTGTCACATGCTTTGTAAACAGATGTAGACTAACATTTAAATGCTTACTTACGGCCCTTCCTAACAATGCAGAGAGAAAAAAGAGAAATAATAGAACATTAATAACACAAGGAATAAATCCACAATGATATAACTTGGCTATATACACGGGGTATCAGTACAGAGTCGATGTGCAGGGGTATAGGTGGGGATAAAGTGACAAGGCAACAGGATGGATAATAAACAGTAACAGCAGCGTATGTGATGAGTCAAAAGAGTTAGTGCAGAAAGGGTCAATGCAGGTAGTCCAATAGTTAACCATTAGCTATCAGGACTATCATGAGGTATACTCACTCAGGCGAGCAGAAGCGTTCTCTCCTGCCGATGTATAGAAAAACAATCTAGATTTACATTGACCATGTCCTTGTTCAGCCATGACTCTGAGAAACATAGGATATTACAGTTCTTTAGATCACGTTGATAGGACCATCTCAAACGGAGCTCATCCAGTTTATTCTTCAGTGATTGCACGTTCGCCAATAGAACGGAGAGTAGTGGTGGTTTATCCACTCTCTGACGTAGTCTCGTCAGGTATCCCATACTCTGGCCTCTATAGTGACGTCTCCTCCTTCTTCATGTCTTGGGGATTTAAGCCTGGTCTCAGATAATCAATATGTCTTTTGCCGCCAACTTATTGAGTAGAAGTCCTCGTCCAAATGTTCTAATGTCCAGAAGCGCTTTTTGGTCATAAGAAACGATAACGTAAACATTATGCACAAAAAAAGTTAAGATCAGAGCAAAAACGCACACAAAATAGCACAATTGTTCATGAGCCCATAAAATGTCCACTATTCCGTCCAGCGCCATGATCATCAATTGCATATTGCATAGAGTAAGAATACTTAACAGGGCATGGAGTTGTATTAATCATTCAAGATTGACAACATTTAGTACATTTATATGGCAAGAGACTAGGCAACATGGTGAATTATTTCTCAATGTCTAACAGTGAACCTCTGCAAAATGATTGTTGATTGTTGCAGCCCATTGTTAATTTCAATGAAAACTAATTTCCTTTTAATTCCATTTTTCAAGGTCAACTAACTTTGAATAGCTGAAGCGACAGTCCACCATTGTCATTAAATTTGTCCTGATTGGGGTTCGCCTCAGATTAACTGTTTATATCCTTGAAAGAGAACAGGAAATTATGGGTTTGAACCTTCTGGGGGGACGATAACGCGAGCCGCCCTGTTTTAATGAATCAATTGTGTGGTAGAAAGATACATTTATTACGTTCCTAAATATTGCTTATTGAAATCGACAAAGAAATTAAATTCAAAGCAATCAAGTGGAGATAGAGAGAGAAATGTAATTTGTCATCTAAATTAAACAGCGATGA
>NC_138299.1:90702500-91045000 GCF_965601325.2 Salmo salar
TATGATATATAGTGCTGAACATAGAGATCCTATTATTATGGATACAGTTGAAGTTGGAGTCATTAAAACTCGTTTTTCAATCACTCCACACATTTCTTGTTAACAAACTGTTGTATTGGCAAGTCGGTTAAATCTACTTCGTGCATGACACAAGTAATTTTTCCAACAATTGTTTACAGACAGATTATTTCACTTATAATTCACTGTATCACAATTTCAGTGGGTCAGAAGTTTACATACACTAAGTTGACTGTGCCTTTAAACAGCTTGGAAAATTCCAGAAAATGATGTCATGGCTTTAGAAGCTTCTGATAGGCTAATTGACATCATTTGAGTCAATTGGAGGTGTACCTGTGGATGTATTTCAAGGCTTACCTTCAAACTCAGTGCCTCTTTGCTTGACATTATGGGAAAATCAAAAGAAATCAGCCAAGACCTCAGAAAAAGTCTGGTTCATCCTTGGGAGCAATTTCCAAACGCCTGAAGGTACCACGTTCATCTGTACAAACAATAGTACGTAAGTATAAACACCATGGGACCACGCAGCCGTCATACCGCTCAGGAATGAGACACGTTCTGTCTCCTAGAGATGAATGTACTTTGGTGCGAAAAGTGCTAATCAATCCCAGAACAACAGCAAAGGACCTTGTGAAGATGCTGGAGGAAACCGGTACAAAACTATCTATATCCATAGTAAAACGAGTCCTATATCGACATAATCTGAAAGGCCGCTCAGCTAGGAAGAAGCCACTGCTCCAAAACCGTCATAAAAAAGCCAGACTATGGTTTGCAACTGCACATTGGGACAACGATCGTACTTTTTGGAGAAATGTCCTCTGGTCTGATGAAACAAAAATAGAACTGTTTGGCCATAATGACCATCGTTATGTTTGCAGGAAAAAGGGGGAAGCTTGCAAGCCGAAGAACATCATCCCCTCCGTGAAGCACGGGGGTGGCAGCATCATGTTTTTGGGGGTGCTTTGCTGCAGAAGGGACTGGTGTACTTCACAAAATAGATGGCATCATGAGGCAGGAAAATGATGTGGATATATTTAAGCAACATCTCAAGACATCAGTCAGGAAGTTAAAACTTGGTCGCAAATGGGTCTTCCAAATGAACAATGACCCCAAACATACTTCCAAAGTTGTGGCAAAATGGCTTAAGGACAAGAAAGCCAAGGTACTACCATGGCCATCACAAAGCCCTGACCTCAATCCTATAGAAAATGTGTAGGCAGAACTGAAAAAGCATGTGCGAGCAAGGAGGCATACAAACCTGACTCAGTTACACCAGCTCTGTCAGGTGGAATGGGCCAAAATTCACCCAACTTATTGTGGGAAGCTTGTGGAAGGCTACCCGAAACATTTGACCCAAGTTAAACAATTTAAAGGCAATGCTACCAAATAGTAATTGAGTGTATGTAAACTTTTGACCCACTGGGAATGTGATGAAAGAAATGAAAGCTGAAATAAATCTTTCTCTCTACTATTATTCTGACATTTCACGTTCTTAAAATAAAGTAGTGATCCTATCTGACCTAAGACAGGGAATTTTTACCAGGTTTAAATTGTGAATTGTGAAAAACTGAGTTTAAATGTATTTGGCTAAGGTGTATGTAAACTTCCGACTTCAACTGTAGGTGCTGAATATAATGAGAGGTTGGTTGCAGTGTAGAGGAGAGAGATTACTTATCATAGGCTGTATAGACAGAGAATATGCGTGTCTTTGTCTGAGTGTCTGTGTGTGTGTCTGTGTGTGTGTGTGTGTGTGTGTGTGTGTGTGTGTGTGTGTGTGTGTGTGTGTGTGTGTGTGTCTATGTGTGTAAATGTTTGTGTGTGCATGTAGATCAGAGAGGTTACTTATCCTATGCTGTATAGAGCAGCCAGGTCACCCACGATAGAAGTCAGTATTCGGCATCCATCCATGTCTGAGGATGTCAGGAGAGGAAGTGAAATCAGGCCACTAGGGGCAACAGTGAGCACATTTAACTTCAATTCCAGCCTCTGATTCCAAAGGTTGCCAGTATGAATCCAGTGATAGAAAGGGAAAAAATGAAGCCTATCCTTAACCTTAACCATTCAGTGTTAATGCCTAAACTTAACTCTAACCTTCAAAATTCTGAGTTAATGCCTAAACTTAACTCTAACCTTAAAATGTTTGAGTTAATGCCTAAACTTAACCTTAAACACTTAGAAATATGACATTTGCAACATCTTAATCAGTTTGACATTTGAGAAACATGGATCAACGTCTAGTTCTGACGTGAGACTGTGAGAGCTAGTTGGTATAAAGGGGCTGCTCTATGTGTGGGTTCAACAAGGTCGTGATCTGAGCAGAATACTAATCAGAGCTCATTACCTAGCTAATAAGGGAAAGTCCAAAGGGCACATATACGCACACACCCACACATGCACACACTCACACACGCACACACAGATACACACATACACAAACACATTCTCCCTCTCTCCCTCTGTGGTGTAAATCATCATTATCGAACACACTGCCTCCATTACAAAGGATATTTTTGGCAATAACTTCCCCTGGATGAGACAAATGAGGACAGCAGGGCCACTGCCAGGAACAAGGGCCCAATAGGAAATGTGTGTGTGTGTATGTTTATCCATTGTTTGATTGTCAAGAGATGACTATTTAATATGCTGACTAGGCCCATGTTAAGAGACAATTGGCAATGATTAAAAAACAATACCATCCACAATACCGGCCCCAATACCAGCCCCAATACCATCCACAATACCATCCACAATACCATCCACAATATCATCCACAATACCAGTCACAATTCCATCCACAATACCAATCCCAATACCATCCACAATACCAATCCCAATACCATCCACAATACCATCCCCAATACCAGCCCCAATACCAGCCCCAATACCATCCCCAATACCATCCCCAATACCAGTCCCAATACCAGTCCAAATACCAGCCCAAATACCATCCACAATACCATCCACAATACCATCCACAATACCATCCACAATACCATCCACAATACCATCCACAAAACCATCCACAATAACAGCCCCAATACCAGCCCAAAAACCATCCACAATACCATCCACAATACAAGCCCCAATACCAGCCCCATTACCAGCCCCATTACCATCCACAAAACCATCCACAATAACAGCCCCAATACCATCCACAATACCATCCACAATACCATCCACAATACCAGTCCCAATACCATCCACAATACCAGTCCCAATACCATCCACAATACCATCCCCAATACCAGTCCCAATACCAGTCCCAATACCAGCCCCAATACCAGCCCCAATACCAGCCCCAATACCAGCCCCAATACCATCCACAATACCATCCACAATACCAGTCCCAATACCATCCACAATACCAGTCCCAATACCATCCACAATACCAGCCCCAATACCATCCACAATACAAGCCCCAATACCAGTCCCAATACCAGTCCCAATACCATCCACATTACCAGCCCCAATACCATCCACATTACCAGCCCCAATACCATCCACAATACTATACACAATACCAGCCCCAATACCATCCACAATACCAGCCCCAATACCATCCACAATACCATCCACAATACCATCCACAATACAAGCCCCAATACCAGTCCCAATACCAGTCCCAATACCATCCACAATACCATCCCCAATACCAGCCCCAATACCAGCCCCAATACCATCCACAATACAAGCCCCAATACCATCCCCAATACCATCCACAATACCATCCCCAATACCAGCCCAAACACCATCCACAATACAAGACCCAATACCATCCCCAATACCATCCACAATACCAGCCCCAATACCATCCACAATACCGTCCACAATACCAGCCCAAACACCATCCACAATACAAGACCCAATACCATCCCCAATACCATCCCCAATACCAGCCCCAATAACGTTCGCAATACCGTCCGCAATACCGTCCGCAATACCATCCACAATACCAGCCACAATACCATCCACAATACCATCCACAATACCATCCACAATACCATCCACAAAACCAGTCCAAATACCAGTCCAAATACCAGCCCAAATACCATCCACAATACCATCCACAATACAAGCCCCAATACCAGCCCCATTACCAGCCCCATTACCATCCACAAAACCATCCACAATAACAGCCCCAATACCATCCACAATACCATCCACAATACCATCCACAATACCAGTCCCAATACCATCCACAATACCAGTCCCAATACCATCCACAATACCATCCCCAATACCAGTCCCAATACCAGTCCCAATACCAGTCCCAATACCAGTCCCAATACCAGCCCCAATACCAGCCCCAATACCAGCCCCAATACCATCCACAATACCATCCACAATACCATCCACAATACCAGTCCCAATACCATCCACAATACCAGCCCCAATACCCTCCACAATACCAGTCCCAATACCATCCACAATACAAGCCCCAATACCAGTCCCAATACCAGTCCCAATACCATCCACATTACCAGCCCCAATACCATCCACATTACCAGCCCCAATACCATCCACAATACTATACACAATACCAGCCCCAATACCATCCACAATACCATCCACAATACCATCCACAATACAAGCCCCAATACCAGTCCCAATACCAGTCCCAATACCATCCACAATACCATCCCCAATACCAGCCCAAATACCAGCCCCAATACCATCCACAATACAAGCCCCAATACCATCCACAATACCATCCACAATACCATCCCCAATACCAGCCCAAACACCATCCACAATACAAGACCCAATACCATCCCCAATACCATCCACAATACCAGCCCCAATACCATCCACAATACCGTCCACAATACCAGCCCAAACACCATCCACAATACAAGACCCAATACCATCCCCAATACCATCCCCAATACCAGCCCCAATAACGTTCGCAATACCGTCCGCAATACCGTCCGCAATACCGTCCACAATACCATCCACAATACCATCCACAATACCAGCCCCAATACCATCCCCAATACGAGTTCCAATACCAGCCCCAATACCATCCACAATACGAGTCCCAATAACATCCACAATAACATCCACAATATGAGTCCCTATATCATCCACAATACCAGCCCCAATACCAGCCCCAATACCATCCACAATACCAGCCCCAATACCATCCACAATACAAGCCCCAATACCAGCCCCAATACCAGCTCCAATACAATCCACAATACCATCCACAATACCATCCACAATACCAGCCCCAATACCAGCCCCAATACCAGCCCCAATACCATCCCCAATACAAGCCCCAATACCATCCCCAATACCATCCCCAATACCAGCCACAATACCATCCACAATACCATCCACAATACCGTCCACAATACCAGCCCCAATACCGTCCACAATACCAGCCCCTATACCAGCCCCTATACCAGCCCCTATACCAGCCCCTATACCAGCCCCTATACCAGCCCCTATACCAGCCCCAATACCGTCCGCAATACCGTCCACAATACCATCCACAATACCATCCACAATACCAGCCCCAATACCATCCCCAATACGAGTCCCAATACCAGCCCCAATACCATCCACAATACGAGTCCCAATAACATCCACAATAACATCCACAATATGAGTCCCTATATCATCCACAATACCAGCCCCAATACCATCCACAATACCATCCCCAATACCATCCCCAATACCAGCCCCAATACCATCCACAATACAAGCCCCAATACCAGCCCCAATACAAGCCCCAATACCATCTACAATACCAGCCCCAATACCAGCTCCAATACCAGTCCCAGTACAATCCACAATACCAGCCCCAATACCAGCACCAATACCAGCCCCAATTCCAGCCCCAATTCCAGCCCCAATTCCAGCCCCAATTCCAGCCCCAATACCAGCCACAATACCATCCACAATACCATCCACAATACCATCCACAATACCAGCCCCAATACCATCCACAATACCAGCCCCAATACCATCTACAATACCAGTCCCATTACCATCCACAATACCAGTCCCAAATACCATCGACAATACCATCCACAATACCAGTCACAATACCATCCACAATACCAGTCCCAAATACCATCCACAATACCAGCCCCAATACCAGTCCAAATACCATCCACAATACCAGCCCCAATACCATCCACAATACCATCCACAATACCATCCACAATACCATCCACAATACCATCCACAAAACCATCCACAAAACCAGTCCAAATACCAGTCCAAATACCAGCCCAAATACCATCCACAATACCATCCACAATACAAGCCCCAATACCAGCCCCATTACCAGCCCCATTACCATCCACAAAACCATCCACAATAACAGCCCCAATACCATCCACAATACCATCCACAATACCATCCACAATACCATCCACAATACCAGTCCCAATACCAGTCCCAATACCAGTCCCAATACCAGCCCCATTACCAGCCCCATTACCATCCACAAAACCATCCACAATAACAGCCCCAATACCATCCACAATACCATCCACAATACCATCCACAATACCATCCACAATACCAGTCCCAATACCATCCACAATACCAGTCCCAATACCATCCACAATACCATCCCCAATACCATCCCCAATACCAGCCCCAATACCAGCCCCAATACCAGCCCCAATACCAGCCCCAATACCAGCCCCAATACCATCCACAATACCATCCACAATACCATCCACAATACCAGTCCCAATACCATCCACAATACCAGCCCCAATACCCTCCACAATACCAGTCCCAATACCATCCACAATACAAGCCCCAATACCATTCCCAATACCAGTCCCAATACCATCCACATTACCAGCCCCAATACCATCCACATTACCAGCCCCAATACCATCCACAATACTATACACAATACCAGCCCCAATACCATCCACAATACCATCCACAATACCATCCACAATACCATCCACAATACAAGCCCCAATACCAGTCCCAATACCAGTCCCAATACCATCCACAATACCATCCCCAATACCAGCCCCAATACCAGCCCCAATACCATCCACAATACAAGCCCCAATACCATCCACAATACCATCCACAATACCATCCCCAATACCAGCCCAAACACCATCCACAATACAAGACCCAATACCATCCCCAATACCATCCACAATACCAGCCCCAATACCATCCACAATACCGTCCACAATACCAGCCCAAACACCATCCACAATACAAGACCCAATACCAGCCCCAATACCATCCACAATACCGTCCACAATACCAGCCCAAACACCATCCACAATACAAGACCCAATACCATCCCCAATACCATCCCCAATACCAGCCCCAATACCAGCCCCAATAACGTTCGCAATACCGTCCGCAATACCATCCACAATACCATCCACAATACCATCCACAATACCATCCACAATACCAGCCCCAATACCATCCCAAATACGAGTTCCAATACCAGCCCCAATACCATCCACAATACGAGTCCCAATAACATCCACAATAAGAGTCCCTATATCATCCACAATACCAGCCCCAATACCAGCCCCAATACCATCCACAATACCAGCCCCAATACCATCCACAATACCAGCCCCAATACCATCCACAATACAAGCCCCAATACCAGCCCCAATACCATCTACAATACCAGCCCCAATACCAGCTCCAATACAATCCACAATACCATCCACAATACAAGCCCCAATACCAGCCCCAATACCAGTCCCAATACCAGCCCCAATACCATCCCCAATACAAGCCCCAATACCATCCCCAATACCATCCCCAATACCATCCACAATACCATCCACAATACCAGCCCCAATACCAGCCCCAATACCCTCCACAATACCAGTCCCAATACCATCCACAATACAAGCCCCAATACCAGTCCCAATACCAGTCCCAATACCATCCACATTACCAGCCCCAATACCATCCACAATACTATACACAATACCAGCCCCAATACCATCCACAATACCATCCACAATACCATCCACAATACCATCCACAATACAAGCCCCAATACCAGTCCCAATACCAGTCCCAATACCATCCACAATACCATCCACAATACCATCCCCAACACCATCCCCAATACCATCCACAATACCAGCCCCAATACCGTCCACAATACCAGCCCCAATACCAGCCCCTATACCAGCCCCTATACCAGCCCCTATACCAGCCCCTATACCAGCCCCAATACCGTCCGCAATACCATCCACAATACCATCCACAATACCGTCCACAATACCAGCCCCAATACCAGCCCCAATACGAGTCCCAATACCAGCCCCAATACCATCCACAATACGAGTCCCAATAACATCCACAATAACATCCACAATATGAGTCCCAATAACATCCACAATAACATCCACAATATGAGTCCCTATATCATCCACAATACCAGCCCCAATACCATCCACAATACCATCCCCAATACCATCCCCAATACCAGCCCCAATACCATCCACAATACAAGCCCCAATACCAGCCCCAATACAAGCCCCAATACCATCTACAATACCAGCCCCAATACCAGCTCCAATACCAGTCCCAGTACAATCCACAATACCAGCCCCAATACCAGCACCAATACCAGCCCCAATTCCAGCCCCAATTCCAGCCCCAATACCAGCCACAATACCATCCACAATACCAGTCCAAATACCATCTACAATACCATCCACAATACCATCCACAATACCAGCCCCAATACCATCTACAATACCAGTCCCATTACCATCCACAATACCAGTCCCAAATACCATCGACAATACCATCCACAATACCAGTCACAATACCATCCACAATACCAGTCCCAAATACCATCCACAATACCATCCCCAACACCATCCCCAACACCATCCCCAATACCATCCCCAATACCAGCCCCTATACCAGCCCCTATACCAGCCCCTATACCAGCCCCTATACCAGCCCCTATACCAGCCCCAATACCGTCCGCAATACCGTCCACAATACCATCCACAATACCATCCACAATACCAGCCCCAATACCATCCCCAATACGAGTCCCAATACCAGCCCCAATACCATCCACAATACGAGTCCCAATAACATCCACAATAACATCCACAATATGAGTCCCTATATCATCCACAATACCAGCCCCAATACCATCCACAATACCATCCCCAATACCATCCCCAATACCAGCCCCAATACCATCCACAATACCAGCCCCAATACCAGCCCCAATACAAGCCCCAATACCATCTACAATACCAGCCCCAATACCAGCTCCAATACCAGTCCCAGTACAATCCACAATACCAGCCCCAATACCAGCACCAATACCAGCCCCAATTCCAGCCCCAATTCCAGCCCCAATACCAGCCACAATACCATCCACAATACCAGTCCAAATACCATCTACAATACCATCCACAATACCAGCCCCAATACCAGCCCCAATACCATCTACAATACCAGTCCCATTACCATCCACAATACCAGTCCCAAATACCATCGACAATACCATCCACAATACCAGTCACAATACCATCCACAATACCAGTCCCAAATACCATCCACAATACCAGCCCCAATACCAGTCCAAATACCATCCACAATACCAGCCCCAATACCATCCACAATACCATTCCCAAATACCATCGACAATACCATCCACAATACCAGTCACAATACCATCCACAATACCAGTCCCAAATACCATCCACAATAACAGCCCCAATACCATACACAGTACCATCCACAACACCATCCACAATACCAGTCCCAATACCACCCACAATACCATCTACAATAAAATCTACAATACCATACACAATACCATCCACAATACCATCCACAATACCAGCCCGAATACCATCCACAACACCATCCACAATACCATCCACAACACCATCCACAATAACATCTACAATACCATCCACAATACCAGCCACAATACCATCCACAATACCATCCACAATACCATCCACAATACCATCCACAATACCATCCGCAATACCATCCACAATACCATCCACAATACCAGCCCAAATACCATCCATAATACCAGCCCCAATACCATCCACAATACCATCCTCATTACCAGCCCCAATACCATCCACAATACCATCCACAATACCAGCCCCAATACCATCCACAATACCATCCACAATATAATCCACAACACAAGTCCCAATACCAGCCCCAATACCATCCACAATGCCAGCCCCAATACCAGCCCAAATACCATCCATAATACCAGCCCCAATACCATCCACAATACCATCCACAATACCATCCACAATACCAGCCACAATACCAGCCACAATACCAGTCCCAATACCATCCACAATACCAGTCCCAATACCAGTCCCAATACCAGTCCCAATACCATCCACAATACAAGCCCCAACACCCTCCACAATACCATCCACAATACCAGTCCCAATACCATCCACAATACAAGCCCCAATACCAGTCCCAAACCAGTCGCAATACCATCCACATTACCAGCCCCAATACCATAAACAATACTATACACAATACCAGCCCCAATACCATAAACAATACTATACACAACACCAGCCCCAATACCATCCACAATACCATCCACAATACCAGTCCCAATACCAGTCCCAATACCAGTCCCAATACCATCCACATTACCAGCCCCAATACCATCCACAATACTATACACAATACCAGCCCCAATACCATCCACAATACCATCCACAATACCAGCCCCAATACCAGCCACAATACCAGCCCCAATACCAGCCCCAATACCAGCCCCAATACCATCCCCAATAGCAGCCCCAATACCATCCACAATACCATCCACAATACCAGTCCCAATACCATCCACAATACCAGCCCAAATACCAGCCCAAATACCAGCCCAAATACCATCCACAATACCAGTCCCAATACCAGTCCAAATACCAGCCCAAATACCATCCACAATACCATCCACAATACAAGCCCCAATACCAGCCCCATTACCATCCACAATAACAGCCCCAATACCATCCACAATACCATCCACAATACCATCCACAATACCATCCACAATACCAGTCCCAATACCATCCACAATACCATCCACAATACCAGTCCCAATACCATCCACAATACCATCCACAATACCATCCCCAATACCAGTCCCAATACCAGTCCCAATACCAGCCCCAATACCATCCACAATACCCTCCACAATACCATCCACAATACCCTCCACAATACCAGTCCCAATACCAGTCCCAATACCATCCACAATACAAGCCCCAATACCAGTCCCAATACCAGTCCCAATACCAGTCCCAATACCATCCACATTACCAGCCCCAATACCATCCACAATACTATACACAATACCAGCCCCAATACCATCCACAATACCATCCACAATACCAGTCCCAATACCATCCACAATACCAGCCCCAATACCAGTCCCAATACCATCCACAATACCAGCCCCAATACCATCCACAATACCAGCCCCAATACCAGCCCCAATACCAGCCCCAATACCAGCCCCAATACCATCCACAATACCATCCCCAATACCAGCCCCAATACCATCCACAATACAAGCCCCAATACCAGCCCCAATACCATCCACAATACCATCCCCAATACCAGCCCAAACACCATCCACAATACAAGACCCAATACCATCCCCAATACCAGCCCCAATACCGTCCACAATACCGTCCACAATACCAGCCCCAATACCAGCCCCAATACCAGCCCCAATACCAGCCCCTTTACCAGCCCCAATACCAGCCCCAATACCAGCCCCAATACCAGCCCCAATACCAGCCCCAATACCAGCCCCAATACCGTCCGCAATACCATCCACAATACCAGCCCCAATACCATCCCCAATACGAGTCCCAATACCATCCCCAATACGAGTCCCAATACCAGCCCCAATACGAGTCCCAATAACATCCACAATAACATCCACAATATGAGTCCCTATATCATCCACAATACCAGCCCCAATACCAGCCCCAAAACCAGCCCCAATACCATCCACAATACATTCCCCAATACCATCCACAATACCAGCCCCAATACCATCCACAATACAAGCCCCAATACCAGCCCCAATACAAGCCCCAATACCATCTACAACACCAGCCCCAATACCAGCTCCAATACCAGTCCCAGTACCATCCACAATACCATCCACAATACCATCCACAATACCAGTCCCAATACCAGTCCCAATACCAGCCCCAATACCAGCCCCAATACCAGCCCCAATACCAGCCCCAATACCATCCACAATACCATCCACAATACCATCCCCAACACCATCCACAATACAAGACCCAATACCATCCCCAATACCATCCCCAATACCATCCACAATACCAGCCCCAATACCAGCCCCAATACCAGCCCCAATACCAGCCCCAATACCAGCCCCAATACCAGCCCCAATACCAGCCCCAATACCAGCCCCAATACCGTCCGCAATACCATCCACAATACCAGCCCCAATACCATCCCCAATACGAGTCCCAATACCATCCCCAATACGAGTCCCAATACCAGCCCCAATACCATCCACAATACGAGTCCCAATAACATCCACAATAACATCCACAATATGAGTCCCTATATCATCCACAATACCAGCCCCAATACCAGCCCCAAAACCAGCCCCAATACCATCCACAATACCATCCCCAATACCATCCACAATACCAGCCCCAATACCATCCACAATACAAGCCCCAATACCAGCCCCAATACAAGCCCCAATACCATCTACAACACCAGCCCCAATACCAGCTCCAATACCAGTCCCAGTACCATCCACAATACCATCCACAATACCATCCACAATACCAGTCCCAATACCAGCCCCAATACCAGCCCCAATACCAGCCACAATACCAGCCCCAATACAAGCCCCAATACCAGCCCCAATACCATCCACAATACCATCCACAATACCATCCCCAACACCATCCACAATACAAGACCCAATACCATCCCCAATACCATCCCCAATACCATCCACAATACCAGCCCCAATACCATCCACAATACCGTCCACAATACCAGCCCAAACACCATCCACAATACCATCCCCAATACCATCCCCTATACCAGCCCCTATACCAGCCCCTATACCAGCCCCTATACCAGCCCCTATTCCAGCCCCAATACCGTCCGCAATACCATCCACAATACCATCCACAATACAAGCCCCAATACCATCCCCAATACGAGTCCCAATACCAGCCCCAATACCATCCACAATACGAGTCCCAATAACATCCACAATAACATCCACAATATGAGTCCCTATATCATCCACAATACCAGCCCCAATACCATCCACAATACCATCCCCAATACCATCCACAATACCAGCCCCAATACCATCCACAATACCAGCCCCAATACAAGCCCCAATACAAGCCCCAATACCATCTACAATACCAGCCCCAATACCAGCTCCAATACCAGTCCCAGTACAATCCACAATACCAGCCCCAATACCAGCCCCAATACCAGCCCCAATACCAGCCCCAATACCAGCCCCAATACCAGCCCCAATACCATCCACAATACCAGTCCAAATACCATCTACAATACCATCCACAATACCAGTCCCAATACCATCCACAATACCAGCCCCAATACCAGTCCAAATACCATCTACAATACCAGTCCCATTACCATCCACAATACCAGTCCCAAATACCATCAACAATACCATCCACAATACCAGTCACAATACCATCCACAATACCAGTCCCAAATACCATCCACAATACCAGCCCCAATACCAGTCCAAATACCATCCACAATACCAGCCCCAATACCATCCACAATACCAGTCCCAAATACCATCGACAATACCATCCACAATACCATCGACAATACCATCCACAATACCAGTCACAATACCATCTACAATAAAATCTACAATACCATACACAATACCATGCACAATACCATCCACAATACCATCCACAATACCAGCCCGAATACCATCCACAACACCAGCCCCAATATCATCCACAATAACATCTACAATACCATCTACAATACCATCCACAATACCAGCCCGAATACCATCCACAATACCATCCACAATACCATCCACAATACCATCCACAATACCAGCCACAATACCAGCCACAATACCAGCCACAATACCAGCCACAATACCATCCCCAATACCATCCCCAATACCAGTCCCAATTCCATCCACAATACCAGTCCCAATACCATCCACAATACCATCCACAATACCATCCACAATACCAGCCCAAATATCAGCCCCAATACCATCCTCATTACCATCCTCATTACCATCCACAATACCATCCACAATACCATCCACAATACCATCCACAATACCAGCCCCAATACCATCCACAATACCAGCCCCAATACCAGCCCCAATACCATCCACAATACCATCCACAATATAATCCACAACACAAGTCCCAATACCAGCCCCAATACCATCCACAATGCCAGCCCCAATACCAGCCCAAATACCATCCATAATACCATCCCCAATACCATCCCCAATACCATCCACAATACCATCCACAATACCATCCACAATACCATCCACAATACCAGTCCCAATACCATCCACAATACAAGCCCCAACACCATCCACAATACCAGTCCCAATACCATCCACAATACAAGCCCCAATACAAGCCCCAACACAAGCCCCAATACCAGTCCCAAACCAGTCGCAATACCATCCACATTACCAGCCCCAATACCATAAACAATACTATACACAATACCAGCCCCAATACCATCCACAATACCATCCACAATACCATCCACAATACCAGTCCCAATACCAGTCCCAAACCAGTCCCAATACCATCCACATTACCAGCCCCAATACCATCCACAATACTATACACAATACCAGCCCCAATACCATCCCCAATACCAGCCCCAATTCCATCCACAATACCAGCCCCAATACCATCCACAATACCATCCACAATACCATCCCCAATACCAGCCCCAATACCATCCCCAATACCATCCCCAATACCAGCCCCAATACCATCCCCAATACCAGCCCCAATACCAGCCCCAATACCAGCCCCAATACCATCCCCAATACCATCCACAATACCAGCCCCAATACCAGCCCCAATACCATCCACAATACCAGCCCCAATACCAGCCCCAATACCAGCCACAATACCAGCCACAATACCAGCCACAATACCATCCCCAATACCATCCACAATACCATCCACAATACAAGCCCCAATACCCTCCACAATATCATCCACAATACCAGTCCCAATACCATCCACAATACAAGCCCCAATACAAGCCCCAATACCAGTCCCAATACCAGTCCCAAACCAGTCCCAATACCATCCACATTACCGTCCACAATATAATCCACAACACAAGTCCCAATACCAGCCCCAATACCATCCACAATACCATCCACAATACCATCCACAATACCATCCACAATACCATCCACAATAGCATCCCCAATACCAGCCCCAATACCAGCCCCAATACCAGTCCCAATACCATCCACAATACAAGCCCCAATACCCTCCACAATACCATCCACAATACCAGTCCCAATACCATCCACAAAACAAGCCCCAATACCAGTCCCAATACCAGTCCCAATACCAGTCCCAATACCATCCACATTACCAGCCCCAATACCATCCACAATACTATACACAATACCAGCCCCAATACCATCCACAATACCATCCACAATACCATCCACAATACCAGCCCCAATACCAGCCCCAATACCAGCCCCAATACCATCCACAATAACATCCCCAATACCATCCACAATACCAGCCCCAATACCATCCCCAATACCATCCACAATACCATCCACAATACCAGCCCCAATACCAGCCCCAATACCAGCCCCAATACCAGCCCCAATACCAGCCCCTATACCAGCCCCTATACCAGCCCCAATACCATCCACAATACCATCCACAATACCAGCCCCTATACCAGCCCCTATACCATCCACAATACCATCCACAATACGAGTCCCAATAACATCCACAATACCATCCACAATACCAGCCCCAATACCATCCACAATACCATCCCCAATACCAGTCCCAATACCAGTCCCAATACCTGCCACAATACGAATCCCAATACCATCCCCAATACCAGCCCCAATACCATCCCCAATACCATCCACAATACCTGCCCCAATACCATCCCCAATACCAGTCCCAATACCATCCACAATACCATCCACAATACAAGCCCCAATACCCTCCACAATACCATCCACAATACCAGTCCCAATACCAGTCCCAATACAAGCCCCAAAACAAGCCCCAATACCAGTCCCAATACCAGTCCCAATACCATCCACATTACCAGCCCCAATACCATCCACAATACTATACACAATACCAGCCCCAATACCATCCACAATACCATCCACAATACAAGCCCCAATACCAGCCCCAATTCCATCCACAATACCATCCACAATAACATCCCCAATACCATCCACAATACCAGCCCCAATACCAGCCCCTATACCAGCCCCTATACCAGCCCCTATACCAGCCCCTATACCAGCCACAATACCATCCACAATACCATCCACAATACCATCCACAATACCAGCCCCTATACCAGCCCCAATACCATCCACAATACGAGTCCCAATAACATCCACAATACCATCCACAATACCATCCACAATACCTGCCCCAATACCAGCCACAATACGAGTCCCATTACCATCCATAATACCATCCACAATACCATCCACAATACCATCCACTATACCAGCCCCTATACCAGCCCCTATACCAGCCCCTATACCAGCCCCTATACCATCCACAATACGAGTCCCAATAACATCCACAATACCATCCACAATACCAGCCCCAATACCATCCACAATACCATCCCCAATACCATCCACAATACCATCCACAATACGAGTCCCAATACCATCCCCAATACCAGCCCCAATACCATCCCCAATACCATCCACAATACCTGCCCCAATACCATCCACAATACCAGCCACAATACGAGTTCCATTACCATCCATAATACCAGCCCCAATACCATCCACAATACCATCCACAGTATGAGTCCCAATATCATCCACAATACCAGCCCCAATACCAGCCCCAATACCATCCACAATACCATCCCCATTACCATATACAATACCAGCCCCAATATCATCCCCAATACCAGCCCCAATACCATCCCCAATACCAGCCCCAATACCAGCCCCAATACCATCCACAATACCAGCCCCAATACCATCCACAATACCAGCCCCAATACCAGCCACAATACGAGTCCCATTACCATCCATAATACCAACCCCAATACCATCCACAATACCATCCACAGTATGAGTCCCAATATCATCCACAATACCAGCCCCAATACCAGCCCCAATACCATCCACAATACCATCCACAATACCAGTCCCAGTTCCATCCACAATACCATCCACAATACCATCCACAATACCATCCCCAATACCATCCCCAATACCATCCACAATACCATCCACAATACCAGCCCAATACCGTCCGCAATACCATCCGCTATACAAGCCCCAATTCCAGCCCCAATTCCAGCCCCAATTCCAGCCCCAATTCCAGCCCCAATTCCATCCACAATACCATCCACAATACCATCCACAATACCATCCACAATACCAGCCCCAATACCAGCCCGAATACAAGCCTCAATACCATCCACAATGCCATCCACAATACCATCCCCAATACCATCCACAATGCCAGCCCCAATACCAGCCCAAATACCATCCATAATACCAGCCCCAATACCATCCACAATACCATCCTCATTACCAGCCCCAATACCATCCACAATACCATCCTTGTAGTGGCTTCCTTTCCTCTTTACCATAGCCACTGCCCAAGCCTGAAGCGGGGTTGTTTGGTACGCATACAGTCCACACTCAAGGTTTCCAAAAAGCCAAACATTCAATGTGATCCAGGGATATGGTGCAACAAAAATGTTTATTCTTCTTATATCTAACAGGAAAATGAATATCCAATCAACTTAAAACATAGGTTACTTGATATGGAAAATACACAATATGACCTGTCTGTATGTCTGTATGTCTGTATGGTCAAAAAACTATACCGCTCCCGCGTCTAGCAAGGACTCCTCCCCCCAAAGGCCCAACTTCCTGCTTTTATCCTAACACACTTACTGCAGTACAATGAATGGGCAAGAGGGGGGGGGGACAAAACTAAGTTACACTAACAACAAATGAATACATCTCAAACAGGTAAATATAAATCATAAAGGTACGTACCTAATATTTCATCATATACATTCATATTTACACAAATATACATGGAGCTCTGAATGTTCTGTCTTTTATACAAATATGTCCAAATAGGCTCTAACATACCGGCCCCTAATTGTTGACTGCACTGAATGGACAACAATTACTTAATATTCAAACGTAGAGCCAATACACAAAACATTCTATACCAGAGCACTATTACAGTTCATAGCTATATACAAATATACAAGGTGCCATATAGGAAAATAGTCCGTAGATCTCAGTCTGAGTTGAAGTGTTCAGGTGTTCAACTTCCAAAAATGTCAAGAGTATGACGTCCAAAAAATGTATGACTACGACATCAAAGAATGTAAGAGTACAACATCAACGAATCAGAGGTGCACGTGATTCAAAGATGGAGCACTGTGTATGTGTGTGTGTGTGTGTGTGTGTGTGTGTGTGTGTGTGTGTGTGTGTGTGTGTGTCTCACTACGCTGCCTCCAGGAGCAGACAGAGTTTATTGATAGGTCTCTGTAAGATATTGGTCTTGGTCTTAACCAAGACGCTCCGGACAAGACCTTTGGCCCCTGGCAAAGCCTCCACCACACGCCCCATTAGCCAAGAGTTCCTAGGGGCGGTGTCGTCGACGATGACCACAAGGTCACCAGGACTGAAGTTTCTCTTAGTTTTGTTCCACTTGTTCCGTTCCTGCATAAGTGGAAGATACTCCCTGATCCATCTCTTCCAGAAGAGGTCAGTAATATATTGTACTTGCTTCCATCTCCTTCGTGAGTATAGGTCGCTTCTCTGGAATAGTCCTGGTGGCAGGACTGGCTTTGCTTTCAGATGAAGCAGATGGTTCGGAGTCAGGGGTTCTAGATCATTAGGGTCATTTGTTACAGTTGTGATTGGTCTGTCGTTCATGATTGCCTCAACTTCACACAAGGCTGTCTGCAAAGCCTCATCATCCAGTACTTGCTCTTTAAGGACTGAATAGAGGATCTTTTTTACTAGTCTGATCAACCTCTCCCATACCCCGCCATGGTGGGCTCCAGAGGGAGGATTGAATGACCATGTCACTCCTTCCTTCAGTAATTCATTTTGAATCTTGTTGTGATCCAGCTCTTTCAGAGCTTCTCCGAGCTCTCTGTGTGTTCCAACAAAGTTGGTGCCATTGTCTGTTCTGATACTTGTGACTGGGCCCCTTCGACAGATGAACCTGCGCAGGGCATTGATGCAGGAATCAGTATCCAGATAACTAGCAACTTCTAGATGGACAGCTCGACTCACAAGGCAAGTAAAGATCACACCATACCGCTTCACATGAACGCGGCCTCGCTTCACCTCTATGGGGCCGAAGTAATCTATGCCCACATGGGTGAAAGGCGGCAAATCAGGTGACACCCGATCTTGTGGAAGGTCGGCCATCTTCTGTTCTCCAGCTCTAGCTTGCATCCGCCTGCAGAAGACACAGCTCTTAAGGATCTTCCTTGCTAAGGAGTTGGCACAGGGTATCCAATATCGCTGGCGAAGTCTAGAAAGCATGTGCCCTCTCCCAGAGTGGCCAACCTGCTCATGGATGTGGAGTAAGAACAGTCTGGAGATGTAGGAGTCTTTGGGTAGGATCATAGGATTCTTTAGTTCCGTAGGCATAGCAGCTTTGCTTAACCTTCCTCCCACTCTCAGAATGCCATTGTCAACAATTGGATCAAGCTTACAGATTGAGCCATTTCTCTTGGCACATTGTTTTCCTTTCACAACTAGTGCAATTTCTTGTTTATAGTGCTGTAGTTGCTCAAATCGAATGATGGCCTTTTCTGCTTCATCTAGGTCATCCACAGACAGACTTTCTTTTCCAAATGTCAGTTTGAACTTGTCAATTTGTTCCTTCAGTGAGTTTGTCAGACTCTGATCTGAACCTGGATCAGTTTGTGTGAGAACTTTCCTTTTCTGGCTTAACTGTATAAGAAGTCTCTTCAGTTTCAGCATCCAGGCAACTGCTTTCTTCAAGCTGTTCCATGTTGAATAGTACTCGATCAGTTTGCTGGTCGGACTCTTTTCTTCCACACATGTACTGTTTACGATGACGTCTTTTCTCACCTCTGGATCATCTGAAGGGATGGAGCCAAGCTCCTCGGGGACTTCTGGCCATTGTGTTTCTGTTTTCTCCAGGAATTCTGGTCCTTTGCGCCATCTCTTTGAGTTCAGGAAAATTTCAACATGTAATCCTCTTGAAGCATCATCGGCTGGGTTGTGTTTGGAGTTCAAATACCTCCACTGTTTTGCTTTCGATAGGTCACGGATCATAGCAACCCTATTAGCCACAAAGGTATGGAATCTCTTGGTATCGTTGCGGATGTATTTTAGCACAGACTGGCTGTCTGTCCAGAAAGTTGACTCCTCAAGTTCAATCTGGAGCTCCAACCTTAACATCCTGTCCACTCTCACTGCCAATGTTGCTGCAGCAAGTTCCAGCCTGGGGATCGTCATCTGCTTGAGTGGAGTGACCCTTGATTTCCCCAGTATGAATGCAATGTGGACCTTTTCCATACCGTTTGTGAACCTAAGGTAGCTTGCCGTGCCATAACCTTGCTCACTTGCGTCACCGAAGTGATGCAGCTGTGCGGTCTTGACTTGACCAAAGTTCTCAGGCATCATACACCTGTCTATCTGGAATCTAGAAAGCTGGTCTAGCTCTGAGAGCCATCTCTTCCATGAAATAGAGTGTTCTTCGGGGATGACTTCGTCCCATCCACACTTTAGCTTGCAGAGCACTTGAAGAATTTGCTTTGCCTTTAATACGAATGGTGCGAGGAAACCTAATGGATCATAAACAGAGCTGACAGTAGAGAGAATACCTCTTCTTGTAAGGGGTCTGTTCTTGACAATGACTCGGAAGGTAAACACATCTCTTTCAATGTTCCATCGGATTCCAAGTGCCCTTTCAACAGGCAGCTTTTCTCTGTCCAGGTCCAGTTCTTTTATCTGCTTGGCTTTGTGTTCATCAGGGATAGAAGTCAGCACAGCACGGCTGTTGCCGACCCACTTGGTCAATTTGAACCCACCCTGAGAGCACACATCCCTGAGGTTTTTTTGTGAGAGCTATGGCTTGTTCTTCTGTGGCCACTGACTTGAGGCAGTCATCAACGTAGAAGTTGGACTTCACTGTTTGAATCACCTCTTCATCGTACCTCTCACAGTTGTCTTCTGCAGTCTTTCGTAGTGCAAAATTTGCACAACTTGGAGAGGATATAGCACCGAAAAGATGTACTGTCATTCTGTACTCCTCCAATCTTTTGTTAGTGTCACCACCGGCCACCATAGGAATCGCAGGAAGTCCAAGTCATCTTCGTGGACACGTACTTGATGGAACATTCCTTCGATGTCTGCCATCATGGCAATGTGCTCTTGCCGAAATCTTAGCAAGACTCCTATAAGCGTGTTTGCCAGGTCAGGGCCTTGAAGGAGTTCACTGTTAAGAGATGTACCTTTATAGGATGATGAACAGTCAAACACCACTCGTATTGTTCCTTTGCGCTTATGGTGAACGCCATGGTGTGGTATGTACCATACCTTGCCTTTCTCTCTGAGAAGCCGTTCTTGTGGTACCTTCTCGGCATAACCTTTTGTTATCATCTCTTCCATGAAGCCTTTGTACTCTGCAGCGTAACCTTCATCCTTCTTAAACTTCCTTATGATATTTAGAGCCCGCTGCTTTGCCATGTCACGATTGTTCGGCAGGACTACCTGTTTGTTGCGAAAGGGCAACGGTAAGTAATAGTGATGGTCTTTGAGGGTTATGGAGCTTGATACTATCTCCATAAACTTACGATCCTCAGCTGACATCTCACTCTTCTCTTCATACTCTCTCTCAGGGAAGTCATGGTTGTATTGATTTACAAGAAGAACCCCCAGGTCGGCCATTGAGATACGATTGGCCATCACCGTAGGACATCCAGATTCTTCTGCCATGGTACAATTGTTAAGAGGACCGTTCATCACCCATCCAAAGATGGTTTTCACTGCATACGGTCCGTTGCCTTGGCTATTTATGATTTGCCAGGGTTCCATTGCCTTTGGAGCATTTACGCCAATGAGGAGTTCGACGTCGGCATCAATTTCCTTCAACTGAACCCCTTTCAGGTATGGCCACCTTTTGAGATCTTTCTGAGTGGGAATGTTCTCTCTTGTCACTGGGATCTTATTTTGGGTGTAGACCTTTGGTAATGCAAGAAATGTGTTGCCTTCCACGTTGCCAATCTCTAATCCAGATATCTCAAAGCTCTTGGTAGGACTCTCCTGCCCCATTGTGCGTAGCAGAATTTCAGTCTCACTGCATTTAGCATTCAGCTGCCTCATGAGTCTCTCCGTACAAAATGTTGCCGAGCTACCAGAATCGAGAAACGCATAGGTTAACACAGACTTGCTTCCATTTGCCACCTTTACTTGAACTGGCACAATTGCAAGTGCACAATCTGTACCGGCCCCGGTATCGTCACCAGCTTCCAGTGAGACAATAGCACTGCTGACAGTCTCCTCCCGCTTTACTGCTACACCACTCATATCTGCCTTTTGAGATCTAAATCTCTCTCTTCCTTCAATGTGCAGGATAGTGGGGTGCTTTCTTTGACAGCTCTGACAGGTCATCCTTCTTTTACATTCTTTGCTTAAGTGTCCTCTCATCAAACAGCCAAAACAAAGGCCTTTTGATCTCAGAAACTCAACCTTGGATTCGTGTGGCTGTGCCTTCACCTGTTGGCAGTCAACCAATAAATGCTCTCCAGCACAAAATACGCATGAGGTACTGGGAGCGTCAGAAGGATAGGTGCCTGGTCTCCTTACTTTTAATGTTTGTTCTTTTAGAGGTTTTTCAGAGTCACAATCTGCCACTACAGCTACTGCAGTGGCAAAGCTGCTTCCCCTACTCTTGGACTTGAACTGCTGTTTAAAGTCAGCTTCTGTTCTGGTTTTTAAAAACTTTTTGTTGAACAGGGGATCTTGAATATCTCCATACAACGGATCCTGCAGTATTTTGGCCTGTTTTTCCATGAACGTCACAAGGTCACTGAACTGGGCCCTCAGGTGTCTTCTCTCTAAAATATCACATGCCGTAGACCTCCATTTTTCCCTTAGTTTGTAGGGAAGTTTTGACATGATCAACTTTATGTTGGAGGGAAGATTAAGCTCTTCCATGTTCTGTAGGTCTTGCATAGCATTACAGCAACCTCTAAGATAGAGTGCATAGCCACCCAGTCCCTTTCCATCATCCGGTTTGATGTTTGTCCAGTTCCAAGCTTTTTCCATGTAAGCAGTGGTGACTTTGATTTCATTGCCAAAGTGTTCCTTTAACAACCTCTTAGCCTCTGCATAGCCTCTTCTGGCTTCCATATGCAGACAACTACGTACCAGATCCTTGGGCTGACCAGTGGTGTACTGTTCCAGGTAATAGAGCCTATCCTGGTGACTGCTCGTCTTATCTTCTATACCATGTTCAAATGCACGCATGAATGGCCTAAAGTTTAGAGGATCACCGTCAAACATAGGTATCTCCCTAACAGGGAGTGTGGCCTGTTTGTGCTGTAGTACAAGGAGGTCAGCAATTTCATTCTGCCTTTGCATGACAGTAGAGAGGTTATCATGGCTGGCATTATCGCTGATACCTGCAGTGTTGATTCTGTGTTGATTGCTAGACCTTGCTGTTGGCTGCTGAAGGGTGTGGTTCATGACTGTATTCTGAATAGGTTTTGATGGCTTTGTTGTCGGTTGTTGTAAAACCCTTTGTAGTGGGGTATTTGGAACTGCACCTAATGCAGCAAACTCAACAGGTGATGTTTCAGGTTCCACATAGACCTCAGGTACCTGGTTCTCAAAATAAGAGTTCATTCCATCTTCTTGGCTTAGTAAATGGGCTGCCACAGCATGGGATTGAGAAGTTGACTCAACACTCTCCAGGACCTTCAGTTTGGCATTATATGCTGCTATGTCCGTTTCCAGTGCCATTTTCTCCATCCTAACATTCAGTTGAGCTCTCTCCAGTTCCAGTGCATGCTTGTCCTGTAATGATGCTTGGCGAGCTAGTAGAGCTGCTCGTTCTGCCTCAGCTTTTAGGCGTGCAGACGACACTGAGGAAGCCGTCTTAGAATACTTTGTTTTACTTGATGTTTTTGACACATTGGAAATGCTGTCGTGTGGTTCAATGAGCGTTTGTGGCTCAACTTCAGCTTTTTTCCATATTTCCACCTCTTTCAGGAAATGTTCATAAGTTCTCATTCTTGGTTGATAATAGTTCATGCTCTCCTGTTCTTGTTCCTCCTCTGTGACCAGCTCTAGCACAGATTCATGAGCATTCTTAAAGTCATTGAGAACAGCATCAAATGCTTCAAGACTCTCATTCACAGTTTCAATGTTTCCTCCATCAACAAGAAGGACTTTTATTTCATTCATTTTGCGTGTACACGCTCCAAGTTTGCCTCTCCGGGCTGCATATAGTGAATTTAAATGATCCTCTGCCCTCTCTAGTGGAGTCTTATTTGGGATTTCATCCTCCATCATTCACTTTTAGTTCACTCAATTTACAATGACACAGTTGTTGGTTTGATTGTTAAACGTAATGCCCCTTTAGACCTCCTTTAATGCTTTAAAACACAGTCATCCATTTCAGCATATTGACCCATTTTGAATTGAACATGTGCAAGTTCGGCATTTTAGTTGCGTTTTAAACATTTCATCCCTTTATACGTTTTGTCCCTTTAATGAAGTTTGAACACGCAGTATCATTCGTTGCGTGGATGCATTGCATTTCCACGTTAGGCCAAATATTAGACATATGATTAGGTTACATTGTGCATAGGATCTCAGTGTTTCCCAAACTTAAACATCTTAATTGTTTTCACAGCGCTGTGTTTTGAATTCCATTCCCAAGTTTATCAAACATTCCAATTATAAGCACATTTGCGCTTCCATAATATGCATGATCAAACGATCGCATTGAACAGGGCAGCTCATTCATTCGCAGTGGTTACTCACGGCTGGCGAATTCTAGGAGTTCAAGTCCTTCCAAGCGAGCTGTCCTTATGGTACGAATGCAATTACAAATAGAATAATATCCAGTGTGTGTCCAAAACCGGAGATTTCCTTCCGATAGGATTGCTTCACGGAGTTTTTTGACTTGATTGTAGTGGCTTCCTTTCCTCTTTACCATAGCCACTGCCCAAGCCTGAAGAGGGGTTGTTTGGTACGCATTCAGTCCACACTCAAGGTTTCCAAAAAGCCAAACATTCAATGTGATCCAGGGATATGGTGCAACAAAAATGTTTATTCTTCTTATATCTAACAGGAAAATGAATATCCAATCAACTTAAAACATAGGTTACTTGATATGGAAAATACACAATATGACCTGTCTGTATGGTCAAAAAACTATACCGCTCCCGCGTCTAGCAAGGACTCCTCCCCCCAAAGGCCCAACTTCCTGCTTTTATCCTAACACACTTACTGCAGTACAATGAATGGGCAAGAGGGGGGGGGGACAAAACTAAGTTACACTAACAACAAATGAATACATCTCAAACAGGTAAATATAAATCATAAAGGTACGTACCTAATTTTTCATCATATACATTCATATTTACACAAATATACATGGAGCTCTGAATGTTCTGTCTTTTATACAAATATGTCCAAATAGGCTCTAACAATCCTCATTACCAGCCCCAATACCATCCACAATACCATCCACAATACCAGCCCCAATACCATCCACAATACCATCCACAATATAATCCACAACACAAGTCCCAATACCAGCCCCAATACCAGCCACAATACCATCCACAATACCATCCACAATACCATCCACAATACCATCCACAATAGCATCCACAATACCAGCCCCAATACCAGTCCCAATACCATCCACAATACCATCCACAATACAAGCCCCAATACCCTCCACAATACCAGTCCCAATACCAGTCCCAATACCATCCACAATACAAGCCCCAATACAAGCCCCAATACCAGTCCCAATACCAGTCCCAAACCAGTCGCAATACCATCCACATTACCAGCCCCAATACCATCCACAATACTATACACAATACCAGCCCCAATACCATCCACAATACCATCCACAATACCATCCACAATACCTTCCACAATACAAGCCCCAATACCAGTCCCAATACCAGTCCCAAACCAGTCCCAATACCATCCACATTACCAGCCCCAATACCATCCACAATACTATACACAACACCAGCCCCAATACCATCCACAATACCATCCACAATACAAGCCCCAATACCAGCCCCACTACCAGCCCCAATACCAGCCCCAATTCCATCCACAATACCAGCCCCAATACCATCCACAATACCATCCCCAATACCATCCACAATACCATCCACAATACCAGCCCCAATACCATCCCCAATACCATCCACAATACCAGCCCCAATACCATCCACAATACCATCCACAATACCATCCACAATACCAGCCCCAATACCATCCACAATACCATCCACAACACCATCCACAATACCAGCCCCAATACCAGCCCCAATACCAGCCCCTATACCAGCCCCAATACCATCCACAATACCATCCACAATACCATCCACAATACCTTCCACAATACAAGCCCCAATACCAGTCCCAATACCAGTCCCAAACCAGTCCCAATACCATCCACATTACCAGCCCCAATACCATCCACAATACTATACACAATACCAGCCCCAATACCATCCACAATACCATCCACAATACCATCCACAATACCATCCACAATACCATCCACAATACAAGCCCCAATACCAGCCCCAATACCAGCCCCAATACCAGCCCCAATACCAGCCCCAATACCATCCACAATACCATCCCCAATACCATCCACAATACCATCCACAATACCATCCACAATACCATCCACAATACCATCGACAATACCATCCACAATACAAGCCCCAATACCAGCCCCAATACCAGCCCCAATACCAGCCCCAATTCCATCCACAATTCCATCAAAAATACCAGCCCCAATACCATCCACAATACCATCCACAATACCAGCCACAATACCATCCCCAATACCATCCCCAATACCATCCCCAATACCATCCACAATACCATCCACAATACCAGCCCCAATACCATCCACAATACCATCCACAACACCATCCACAATACCAGCCCCAATACCAGCCCCAATACCATCCACAATACCATCCACAATACCATCCACAATACCATCCACAATACCAGTCCCAATACCAGTCCCAATACCATCCACAATACCATCCACAATACAAGCCCCAATACCCTCCACAATACCATCCACAATACCAGTCCCAATACCAGTCCCAATACCAGTCCCAATACAAGCCCCAATACAAGCCCCAATACCAGTCCCAATACCATCCACATTACCGTCCACAATATAATCCACAACACAAGTCCCAATACCAGCCCCAATACCAGCCACAATACCATCCACAATACCATCCACAATACCATCCACAATACCATCCCCAATACCATCCCCAATACCATCCCCAATACCAGTCCCAATACCAGTCCCAATACCATCCACAATACTATCCACAATACAAGCCCTAATACCCTCCACAATACCATCCACAATACCATCCACAATACCAGTCCCAATACCAGTCCCAATAACATCCACAATACAAGCCCCAATACCAGTCCCAATACCAGTCCCAATACCAGTCCCAAACCAGTCCCAATACCATCCACATTACCAGCCTCAATACCATCCACAATACTACACACAATACCAGCCCCAATACCATCCACAATACCATCCACAATACCATCCACAATACAAGCCCCAATACCAGCCCCAATACCAGCCCCAATTCCATCCACAATACCATCCACAATACCAGCCCCAATACCATCCACAATACCATCCCCAATACCATCCACAATACCATCCACAATACCAGCCCCAATACCATCCCCAATACCATCCACAATACCAGCCCCAATACCATCCACAATACCATCCACAATACCAGCCCCAATACCATCCACAATACCATCCACAATACCAGCCCCTATACCAGCCCCTATACCAGCCCCTATACCAGCCCCAATACCATCCACAATACCATCCACAATACGAGTCCCAATACCATCCACAATACCAGCCCCAATACCATCCACAATACGAGTCCCAATACCATCCCCAATACCATCCACAATACCATCCCCAATACCATCCCCAATACCATCCCCAATACCATCCCCAATACCATCCACAATACCTGCCACAATACCATCCCCAATACCATCCCCAATACCATCCCCAATACCATCCACAATACCTGCCACAATACGAGTCCCAATACCATCCCCAATACCAGCCCCAATACCATCCACAATACCATCCACAATACCATCCCCAATACCATCCACAATACCTGCCCCAATACCATCCACAATACCTGCCCCAATACCATCCACAATACCAGCCACAATACGAGTCCCATTACCATCCATAATACCAGCCCCAATACCATCCACAATACCATCCACAGTATGAGTCCCAATATCATCCACAATACCAGCCCCAATACCAGCCCCAATACCATCTACAATACCAGCCCCAATACCAGCTCCAATACCAGCCCCAGTACAATCCACAATACCAGCCCCAATACCAGCCCCAATACCAGCCCCAATACCATCCCCAATACCATCCCCAATACCATCCCCAATACCAGCCCCAATACCAGCCCCAATACCAGCCCCAATACCAGCCCCAATTCCAGCCCCAATTCCAGCCCCAATTCCAGCCCCAATTCCAGTCCCAATACCATCCACAATACCATCCACAATACCATTCCCAATACCAGCCCCAATACCAGCCCCATCACCATCCACAATACCAGCCCCAATGCCATCCACAATACCATCCACAATACCAGTCCAAATACCATCTACAATACCATCCACAATACCAGTCCCAATACCATCCACAATACCAGCCCCAATACCATTCACAATTCCAGTCCCAATACCATCCACAATACCAGCCCCAATACCATCCACAATACCAGTCCCAAATACCATCCACAATACCATCCACAATACCAGCCCCAATACAAGCCCCTATACCAGCCCCAATACCATCCACAATACCATCCACAATACGAGTCCCAATACTATCCACAATACCAGCCCCAATACCATCCACAATACCAGTCCCAATACCATCCACAATACCATCCACAATACCATCCACAATACCATCCACAATACCAGCCCCTATACCATCCACAATACCAGCCCCAATACCATCCACAATACCAGCCCCAATACCATTCACAATACCAGTCCCAATACCATCCACAATACCATCCACAATACCATCCGCAATACCATCCACAACGCCAGCCGCAATGCCAGCCTCAATGCCAGCCTCAATGCCAGCCTCAATGCCATCCCCAGTCCAACATAAGACCAGCAACTGATCCTGTTTCTATAGAAACCCAATTTAAACCTTAGGGTCATCCATCCTTGACTGTAACAGAGGTTGTGTGTGTGTGGGTGTGCGTGTGTGTGTATTGATGGCCAAGAAAGTATCTTTGATTTACCTTGAAGGTTCTGTGTTTTCGGCTGAGTAAGAGAAACACTGACTCCACTTAAATCAAACTAAGTTCTTCTCCAACTCATATCGATGCATTCTGGGTAAATATTTGTCATATTGATTTTCTCCCTGATCCTCCTCTGAAGGCAACAGACGTTTAGTATTCATAGGGGTATCTGATAACAGTGCTTAGTATGGTAATAATGCTATCGCAAAGTGTGTGTGTGTTATAATGTTGTCTCTACCTGAATTTTAAAGACTGGCTCGTTCAAATTACACAGACTTATTTGTGTCAATGACATTGTCATGGAAATTCGCACTAAGGACTCTCTAAACTCAATGTAAATTAATCAATCTTTATTATCACGGCCGGAGAGGTTCACAGACTCAATCGAAGCTTGATGAAAACTCTGAAAAGGGCGTTCCCTCTCAGTCCTTATATACTGCTACACAAACAAGTCATATGAGCATGATTTACATAATTCATAATTCATTATTCATGTTGGTTCCTGCATGTGACCAACAAGGATTCTTCTCTCAAAGCTGGGACCTTGAAACTGAGATCATCCTTTCGGTTTTCAGAACAATGTTCTGGGCATACTACCAACTGGTCTGGTCTGAGGAGGTCACAGTCATCTGCACGAACCAAGATAGAGTGAGAGAAGATGCTGTTTACAATTCAATGCTATCGCTTCAGACAACATTTTCCCTCACATTCCTTCCTTTTATCACTCTGTGATAATTATTGTAACATGTTAAGGTAATCATTAGATTATAGCTTAAGCAATCAAAGGAGGTTCTATACTTCTATTAAAGTAAGCGAAATCAACACATAAAACCATACACTTTATCCTTTCAAACCCTTAGTTCTGAGTTGTACAATCTAACTAGTAAGTCATACAGTTACACACATGCTTCATTACACAATTTCATTTATGGAAATACTATCATCATAATAATGCTAAAATCTACAGGCAAGCTTATACTTCTATCAACGGGAGTGAATCTATCCAAAAATACACACATACAGTATACACAAGGTATCTGTAGACCAAGAGGTAAATAAATCTCTCAAGGTTTAATCATTGTTTCCATAGCTCTTACCACAATCGGGTTGCATTGACCTGTTCTGTACTAACTGTCCCTGGGACATCAACTAGTCAAAATATCAAACCTGTTGTTTAACAAATCTGCTAGGGCCTTCAAAAAGTTGGTGCTGACTTATCATTTCAATATTCAGTACCAAAAACATTTACTTGGATCTACTTCAATTTTGGACAGGTTTCCACATAATGGAAAAAGACGATTGTTTTAGATGACATTACCTTCTTATTTAAATCACTGTAATATTTCAACTATAGAATTGAGAAATAATAATTGGAAATTGTAAAAAACTGTCTTATTCGATTATTGGTACCTCTCTCCCAAATTTTCCCACTGTGTTGCTTACAGCCTGAGTTCAGTGAGTACCACTCACTTTCACTGGCAGCTTATCTATTGGTCCATAGGAAGCTTATCTTAACCCAAACACCAGATGACAGCCTCTAATATAATATCAGTCCCAAGGCTCAATCCCTCTGTTTGTCATGTGACCTTGTATTGAAACCTTTATTTCTTCAAATTACTAAGATGTTGCATTATTAGAGTGCTATCTGAAAGCCACTGAAATTACCATTCACATACTGTCAACACTCATTCAATTTGCGGTCTAAGGGTCTAAGGCACTGCATCACAGTGCTAGAAGCGTCATTACAGACCTGGGTTCGATCCCAGGCTGTGTCGCAACCAGCTGAAACCAGGAGACCTGTGAGGCAGCGCACAATTGGCCCAGCATCATCCGGGTTAGGGGAGGGTTTGGCTGGCCGGGATGTCCTTGCACCATTGCGCTCTAGCAACTCCTTGTGGAGGGCCAGGTGCATGCACACTGACTTCAGTTGTACAGTGTTTCCTCCAATACATTGGTGCGGCTGGCTTCCGGGTTAAGTGAACAGTGTGTCAAGAAGCAGTGCGGCTTGACAGGGTCATGTTTCGGAGGATGCATGGCTCTCGACCTTCACCTTTCCTGAGTCCGTACTGGAGTTGCAGCGATGGGACAAGACTGTAACTACCAATTGGGGAGAAAAAATGGTAAGAAACATTTGACATCAACTGATAGATCATGAGTGCCATGAATCTTTCCATTTTACTGGCTTTGTTACTTTCACTAGTCTCCATACTGGTTTCCTTCAACTAGGACCCCTCTACTCTTCCCAAAAAGAAAAATACTCTCATTCACTACTGCTAGTACACACGGATCACACTCAAACAATGTTCTGCTTTTACCCCTATTGTAAGGTTTTAAAACAAACAAAACAAACATAATAACTTTCTCCTTATTGGAAGGCATTGTTTGCATTTTAGTCTACCCTAACAATGTTACTCTTTTTATTACCAATTTCTGTTGGATATTCACTTTCTGCTTTGCACTCATTAAATGTCTATTATTTTGAGATTCATGTGTATTGCGCGGAAATTATAAAATACATTGGCCAATTCAGAAGGGGCGAGAGAAACTTTGGAAGGACCTTCCTTTTTAACCCTTTCATGCGTGAGTTCCAAATATCTCTAACGTTCGCCCCAGTGTGAATTTGTTTATGCACGTGATGTTAGAACGTTCTCTCCATTCCAGAATATGATTGTTACGTAACAGTACATTTAATCCGCGCTGCCCTCAAACCAAAGTACGCAGCCTGTTTTTATTTATTGGCTGTTTTCAATTAGTCAATTTCTAATTATTTTCTAAGAACAGTTTGAATTGAGGTGTGCTCCACCTCATTCGTTCATATAAAAGTTGACATTTTTACTTTTGTGGACCCGGACACAATTCCCCAATTGTTTGTGCAGTTCAAGTCCGCAGACATTTGCTCATCTCCCATCCTGCACACACGTATTCACATTTTCCGTCTGTTACCTTCATCGCAGTCAAAGTTGTTTTTGTTACCAATAATAACTTTGTAAATGTGTGCGTTTCTATCAAAGTAAGTACCTTATTACATTATAATAGTTCAAATCAAATCTATTTGTCACATACACATGGTTAGCAGGTGTTAATGCAAGTATACGAAATGCTTGTGCTTCTAGTTCCAACCATGCAGTAATATCTAACAAGTAATCTACCAATTCCACAACTACCTTGTACACACAAGTGTAAAGGAATGAATACGAATATGTACATAAAAATATATTAATGAGTGATGGCCGAACAGCATAGGCAAGATGTAGTAGATGGTTTGGAGTACAGTAAATACATATGAGATTAGTATTGTAGGGTATGAAAACATATAAAGCAGCATTGTTTAAGGTGGCTAGTGATACATTACATCGGGATGGCAAGATGCAGTAGATGGTATAGAGTACAGTACTGTAACGCCCTGGCCATAGAGAGGGGTTTTTTGTTCTTTATTTTGGTTAGGCCAGGGTGTTACATTGGGTGGGCGTTCTATGTTCATTTTCTATGTTGTCTGTTTCATTGATTTTGGCCGTGTGGCTTCCAATCAGGCACAGCTGTTGTTGGTTGTTGCTGATTGGGAGTCACACATAAGTGCCTGTTTTTCCGTTGGGGTTTTGTGGGTAATTGTTTCTGTTACGTACTGCACCTGACAGGACTGTTTTGGCTGTCGGTTTTCTTGTCTTTTGTATCGTGTTCTTACATTAATTAAATAACTATGATGAACACTAACTCCGCTGCATATTGATCCACTTTCTGAGACGATGACTTCTCTGTTTCGTCTGACGACGAAGACAGCCGTTACAAGTATATACATATGAGATGAGTAATGTAGGTTATGAAAACATTATATAAAGTGGCATTGTTTAAAGTGGCTAGTGATACATCTAATTACATCAAGATGCAGTAGATGGTATGGCGTACAGTATATACATATGAGATGAATAATGTAGGTTATGTAAACATTATCTAATATAAATAATATAAAGTGGCAAGTGATAAATTGATTACATCAATTTTCCCATTATTAAAGTGGCTTGAGTTGAGTCAGTACATTGGCAGCAGCTCTCAAAGCCACTCAATGTTAGTGATGACTGTTTAACAGTCTGATGGCCTTGAGCTAGAAGCTGTTTTTCAGTCTCTCGGTTCCAGCTTTGATGCACCTGTACTGACCTCGCCTTCTGGATGTTAGCGGGGTGAACAGGCAGTGGCTCGGGTGGTTGCTGTCCTTGATGATCTTTTTGGCCTTCCTGTGACATCGGGTGGTGTAGGTGTCCTGGAGGGCAGGTAGTTTGCACCAGGTGATGCGTTGAGCAGACCTCACTACCCTCTGGAGAGCCTTCCGGTTATGGGTGGAGCAGCTGCCGTACCAGGCGGTGATACAGCCCGACAGGATGCTCTCGATTGTGCATCTGTAAAAGTTTGTGAGTGTTTTTGGTGACAAGCCAAATTTCTTCAGCCTCCTGAGGTTGAGGAGGCGCTGCTGCGCCTTCTTCACCACACTGTCTGTGTGGGTGGACCATTTCAGTTTGTCCGTGATGTGTACATCGAGGAACTTAAAACTCTCCACCCTCTCCACTACTGTCCCATCAATGTAGATAGGGGGCTGCTCTCTCTGCTGTTTCCTGAAGTCCACAATCATCTCTTTTGTTTTGTTGACATTGAGCGCAAGGTTATTTTCCTGACACCACACTCCGAGTGCCCTCACCTCCTCCCTGTAGGCCGTCTCGTCGTTATTGGTAATCAAGCCTACCACTGTAGTGTCGTCTGCAAACTTGATGATTGAGTTGGATGCGTGCATGGCCACGCAGTCGTGGGTGAACAGGGAGTACAGAAGAGGGCTGAGAACGTACCCTTGTGGGGACCCAGTGTTGAGGATCAGTGGGGTGGAGATGTTGTTACCTACCCTCACCACCTGGGGGCAGCCCGTCAGGAAGTCCAGGACCCAGTTGCACAGGGCGGGGTCGAGACCCAGGGTGTTGAGCTTAATGACGAGTTTGGAGGGTACTATGGTGTTAAATGCTGAGCTGTAATTGATGAACAGCATTCTTACATAGGTATTCCTCTTGTCCAGATGGGTTAGGGCAGTATGCAGTGTGATGGCATTTGCGTCGTCTGTGGACCTATTGGGTCGGTAAGCAAATTGGAGTGGGTCTAGGGTGTCAGGTAGGGTGGAGGTGATATGATCCTTGACTAGTCTCTCAAAGGACTTCATTTACATTTACATTTACGTCATTTAGCAGACGCTCTTATCCAGAGAGACTTTCAAATTGGTGCATTCACCTTATGATATCCAGTGGAACAACCACTTTACAATAGTACATCTATATCTTTTTTGGGGGTGGGGGGGGGGGGGGTAGAAGGAACACTTTATCCTATCCCAGGTATTCCTTAAAGAGGTGGGGTTTCAGGTGTCTCCGGAAGGTGGTGATTGACTCCGCTGTCCTGGCGTCGTGAGGGAGCTTGTTCCACCATTGGGGTGCCAGAGCAGCGAACAGTTTTGACTGGGCTGAGCGGGAACTGTGGATGAGGTGGATGAACGCAGTGCCCTTCTTTGGGTGCAGGGACTGATCAGAGCCTGAAGGTACGGAGGTGCCGTTCCCCTCACAGCTCCGTAGGCAAGCACCATGGTCTTGTAGCAGATGCGAGCTTCAACTGGAAGCCAGTGGAGTGTGCAGAGGAGTGGGGTGACATGCGAGAACTTGGGAAGGTTGAACACCAGACGGGCTGCGGCGTTCTGGATGAGTTGTAAGGGTTTAATGGCACAGGCAGGGAGCCCCACCAGCAGTGAGTTGCAGTAATCCAGACGGGAGATGACAAGTGCCTGGATTAGGACCTGCGCCGCTTCCTGTGTAAGGCAGGGTCGTACTCTGCGAATGTTGTAGAGCATGAACCTACAGGATCGGGTCACCGCCTTGATGTTAGCTGAGAACAACAGGGTGTTGTCCAGGGTCACGCCAAGGCTCTTAGCACTCTGGGAGGAGGACACAATGGAGTTGTCAACCATGATGGCGAGATCATGGAATGGGCAGTCCTTCCCCGGGAGGAAGAACAGCTCCGTCTTGCCGAGGTTCAACTTGAAGTGATGATCCGTCATCCACACTGATATGTCTGCCAGACATGCAGAGATGCGATTCGCCACCTGGTTATCAGAAGGGGGAAAGGAGAAGATTAATTGTGTGTCGTCTGCGTAGCAATGATAGGAGAGACCATGTGAGGATATGACAGAGCCAAGTGACTTGGTGTATAGCGAGAATAGGAGAGGGCCTAGAACTGAGCCCTGGGGGACACCAGTGGTGAGAGCACGTGGTGCGGAGACGGATTCTCGCCACGCCACCTGGTAGGACCGACCTGTCAGGTAGGACGCAATCCAGGTAGGACGCAATCCAACTTCTTGATGGCTCAGGGGAGAAAGAGAGAATGTCCACTTGGGAGAGATGAGGATTCCAGTGCCACCACCCCACTGACCAGATGCTCTCGGGGTATGCGAGAACACATGGTCAGACGAGGAGAGAGCAGTAGGAGTAGCAGTGTTTTCTGTGGTAATCCATGTTTCCGTCAGCGCCAAGAAGTTGAGGGACTGGAGTGTAGCATAGGCTGAGATGAACTCTGCCTTGTTGGCCACAGACCGGCAGTTCCAGAGGCTGCCGGAGACCTGGAACTCCACGTGGGTAGTGCGCGCTGGGACCACCAGGTTAGAGTGGCAGCGGCCACGCGGTGTGAAGCGTTTGTGTGGCCTGTGCAGAGAGGAGAGAACAGGGATAGGCAGACAGATGGTTGACAGGCTACAGGAGAGGCTACGCTAATGCAAAGGAGATTAGAATGAACACTCAATGACACTCAATGACACTCAAATATAACTTTCCAACTTCCACTTTAGAAATGATAATTTATGTAAACTACAGTGGTTCAATGTTACCAGGAATAGGCTCAAGCTTAGTTTATTCAGCTAGATAACTTGGTACAGTATTTTTTCAGCTTCTTCCAGTGCACCGTGTCCTATGACGCCGTAGCTAACTAGCATGCTAGCATCCAATAACACACGGTTAGCACCAATACTTGGTTACAACAAACTACCAATGGATCATTTGTGTCCGTGTCTGGTCCCTTTCATAACGCAGAAGTGATTAAACGTTGGCTAGCTAACACAAAGTCAGTCCTGCTAGCTACACAAGTGGACTACACATCTCGAATGTTCAGAAAGTTGAGCTTACGTTGCAACAATCTTGTTGACTAAAATGATACAGTACTGCTCGCTGGTAGAGTTGGCTAGCCAGCAATGGCTGCGTTGCTGACTTTGTTTCAAAATGTAGCTGGCTAGCTAACCTCGATAGCTACTCTGTACGACACCTTTATCTATGATACAAAGACAACTATGTAGCTAGCTAACATACACTAATCAAATTGTTCCGTTGTAATGTATTTAGTTTCTACTGTACTGCTGTAGCACTCACTTCCATGATGACGGAAGTGAGTGCTACAGGGTGGTAGTCATTTAGCTCAGTTACCTTAGCTTTCTTGGGAACAGGAACAAAGGTGGCCCTCTTGAAGCATGTGGGGACAGCAGACTGGGAAAAGGATTGATTGAATATGTCTGTAAACACACCAGCCAGCTGGTCTGCGCATGCTCTGAGGACGTGGCCGGGGATGCCGTCTGGGCCTGCAGCCTTGCGAGGGTTAACACGTTTAAATGTTTTACTCACGTTGGCTGCAGTGAAGGAGAGCCCGCAGGTTTTGGTAGCGGGCCGTGTTAGTGGCACTGTATTGTCCTCAAAGTGAGCAAAACACTTGTTTAGTCTTTCTGGGAGCAAGGCATCGTGATCCGCGACGGGGCTGATTTTTCTTTTGTAGTCCGTGATTGACTGTAGACCCTGCCACATACCTCTCGTGTCTGAGCCGTTGAATTGCGACTCCACTTTGTCTCTGTACTGACGCTGAGCTTGTTTGATTGCCTTGCGGAGGGAATAGCTGCACTGTTTATATTCGGTCATGTTTCCGGTCACTTTGCCCTGATTATAAGCAGTGGTTCGCACGTTCAGTTTTGCGCGAATGCTGCCATCAATCCACGGTTTCTGGTTGGGGAATGTTTTAATAGACGCTGTTGGTACGACATCACCAATGCACTCATAATGAACTCGCACACCGAGTCAGCTCCAGCCTATAATGGCACCAGCAGTCCAGTCTATGATGGGATTGTGTCGCTGGAGCCAAGAGAATCCCAATGTCATGGGAACCTGAGGAGACTTAATCAGCATAAATTAGATTGCCTCGCTTTGGTTCCGTGCTCAGACGGCAGGGTAGCGTCCATAAAACTCTCATCGGACCCAGAGTTGATGAGTACCCAGAGAGTTTTAAACTGGTTCCCTCACAGAAAAATAGCATGGAAAGGTGTGCGAGTAAGTGGAGAGGAAAAAAGAACTCGGGTAACGTCGGATTCACTCGGACATGCAGACTTCGGTGGTCTCCAGGAGGCGAGGTGGGAATCGAGGGTGAACGAGGGCAACAGGGCATAGATTCCCTCTCCCTCCTACATTCTCGAAGCCGCCCATCGATCCGGATGGTCAAGGCTATGAGGGGTTCAAGGTTCATGGGCAGCTCCCGGGCTGCAAGCTCATCTTTGACCACCTCTGACAATCCGTGAAAGAACATGTCGAACAATGCTTCCGGGTTCCAGGCACTCTCTGTCGCCAACGTGCAAAAATCCACCACATAGTCTGCCACACTACGGGAGTCTTGACGTAGCTGGAGCAGCTTACGAGCAGCCAACAGAGAATTAAACACCTTCCAAACTTCTGCCACAAACTCCTCTAGACTGAGACAGACAGCGGGCTGTTGTTCCCACACCACTGTAGCACAGGCGAGTGCCCTCCCGGACATCAGCGTTTTGATGTACGCTATCCTCGAGCGGTCGAAGGGGAACGAAGAATGCTGCAGCTCGAAAATGAGGGAGCACTGGGAGAGAAAAGCCTGGCAGGTTCCGGAATCTCCAGCCTAGTGATCCGGAGGAAGTAAGCAAGGTTCTCGGGACACTGGGGTAGGCTGGGAGATTACGGGTGTGACCCGCTGCCCAGTCGGGAATCTGCAGAATTGCTCCAGCAAAGTCTCGAACGCCTGGTCATGGCATTCTGCCAGGGTCTGAAAGAGCTGCAAAACCTGGACCCGTACAAATCAGCTGGGTTAGACAATCTGGACCCTCTCTTTCTAAAACTATCCACTGACATTGTTGCAACCCCCAGTCTGTTCAACCTCTCTTTCGTATCGTCTGAGATCCCTAAAGATTGGAAAGCTGCCGCGGTCTTCCCCGTCTTCAAAGGGGGTGACACCCTAGACCCAAACTGTTACAGACCTATTTCCATCCTGCCCTGTCTATGCAGTATTCGAAAGCCAAGTTAACTTCTCTAGGGCCAGTGGGACGATTTCATCCCACCTACGTAACAGCCAGTGAAATCCCGTGGCGCGTTATTCAAATACCTTAGAAATGCTATTACTTCAATTTCTCAAACATATGACTATTTTACACCATTTTAAAGACAAGACTCTCGTTAATCTAACCACACTGTCCGATTTCAAAAAGGCTTTACAACGAAAGCAAAACATTAGATTATGTCAGCAGAGTACCCAGCCAGAAATAATCAGACACCCATTTTTCAAGCTAGCATATAATGTCACAAAAACCCAGAAGACAGCTAAATGCAGCACTAACCTTTGATGATCTTCATCAGATGACAACCCTAGGACATTATGTTATACAATACATGCATGTTTTGTTCAATCAAGTTCATATTTATATCAAAAACCAGCTTTTTACATTAGCATGTGACGTTCAGAACTAGCATACTTCCCCCGCAAACTTCCGGTGAATTTACTAAAAATGTACTAAATTACTCACGATAAACGTTCACAAAAAGCATAACAATTTTTTAAAGAATTATAGATATGCACTCGATATGTCCGATTTTAAAATAGCTTTTCGGTGAAAGCACATTTTGCAATAATCTAAGTAGATAGCCCGGCATCACAGGGCTAGCTATTTAGACACCCAGCAAGTTTAGCCTTCACCAAACTCCGATTTACTATTAGAAAAGTTTGATTACCTTTGGTGTTCTTCGTCAGAATGCACTCCCAGGACTTCTACTTCAATAACAAATGTTGGTTTGGTCCCAAATAATCCATAGTTATATCCAAACAGCGGTGTTTTGTTCGTGCGATCAAGACACTATCTGAAAGGGTAAAGAAGGGTGACGAGCACGGCGCATTTCGTGAAAAAAAAAATCTAAATATTCCATTACCGTACTTCGAAGCATGTCAACCGCTGTTTAAAATCAATTTTTATGCCATTTTACTCGTAAAAAAGCGATAATATTCCGACCGGGAATCTGCGTTTAGGTAAAAAGACGAAAGAAAATAAAGCACGGGGTCGACTCGTGCACGCGCCTAAGCCCATTGTCCTCTGATCGGCCACTTGCCAAAAGCGATAATGTGTTTCAGCCTGGGGCTGCCTCGATATCATTCAGCTTTTTCCCGGGCTCTGAGAGCCTATGGGAGCCGTAGGAAGTGTCACGTTACAGCAAAGATCCTCAGTCTTCAATAAACAGAGACAAGAAGAACAAGATCTTGTCAGAAAGGGCACTTCCTGTAAGGAATCTTCTCAGGTTTTTGCCTGCCATATGAGTTCTGTTATACTCACAGACACCATTCAAACAGTTTTAGAAACTTTAGGGTGTTTTCTATCCAAAGCCAATAATTATATGCATATTCTAGTTACTGGGCAGGAGTAGTAACCAGATTAAATCGGGTACGTTTTTTATCCGGCCATGTCAATACTGCCCCCTACCCCCAACAGGTTAATAAACAGATCACTGACCATTTTGAATCCCACCGTACCTTCTCCGCTGTGCAATCCGGTTTCCGAGCCGGTCACGCTCAAGGTACTAAATGATATCATAACCGCCATCGATAAAAGACAGTACTGTGCAGCCGTCTTCATCGACCTGGCCAAGGCTTTCAACTCTGTCAATCACCGTATTCTTATCGGCAGACTCAATAGCCTTGGTTTTTCTAACGACTGCCTCGCCTGGTTCACCAACTACTTTGCAGACAGAGTTCAGTGTGTCAAATCGGAGGACATGTTGTCGGGACCTCTGGCAGTCTCTATGGGGGTACCACAGGATTCAATTCTCGGGCCGACTCTTTTCTCTGTATACATCAGTGATGTCGCTCTTGCTGCGGGCGATTCCCTGATCCACCTCTACGCAAACGACACCATTCTGTATACTTCTGGCCCTTCCTTGGACACTGTGCTAACTATCCTCCAAACGAGCTTCAATGCCATACAACACTCCTTCCGTGGCCCCCAACTGCTCTTAAACACTAGTAAAACCAAATGCATGCTTTTCAACCGGTCGCTGCCCGCACCCGCCCGCCCGACTAGCATCACCACCCTGGACGTTCCGACCTAGAATATGTGGACTACTACAAATACCTAGGTGTCTGGCTAGACTATAAACTCTCCTTCCAGACAAATATCAAACATCTCCAATCCAAAATCAAATCTAGAATCGGCTTTCTATTTTGAAACAAAGCCTCCTTCACTCACGCTGCCAAACTTACCCTAGTAAAACTGACTATCCTACCGATCCTCGACTTCGGCGATGTCATCTACAAAATAGCATCCAATACTCTACTCAGCAAATTGTATGCAGTCTATCACAGTGCCATCCGTTTTGTTACCAAATCACCTTATACCACCCACCACTGCGACCTGTATGCTCTAGTCGGCTGGCCCTCGCTACATATTCGTCGCCAGACCCACTGGCTCCAGGTCATCTATAAGACTATGCTTGGTAAAGCTCCACCTTATCTCAGTTCACTGGTCACGATAACAACACTCACCCGTCGCACACGTTCCAGCAGGTATATCTCACTGATCATCCCCAAAGCCAACACCTCATTTGGCCGCCTTTCATTCCAGTTCTCTGCTGCCAGTGATTGGAACGAATTGCAAAAATCGCTGAAGTTGGAGACTTTTATTTCCCTCACCAACTTTAAAACCTCTTACATCTAGACGTTCCGCTAGCGGAACACCTGCTCCAATATCCAATGATAGGCGTGGCGCGAAATACAAAGTCCTCGAAAATCCGAAAACTTAAATTTTTCAAACATATGACTATTTTACACCATTTTAAAGACAAGACTCTCCTTTATCTAACCACACTGTCCGATTTCAAAAAGGCTTTACAGCGAAAGCAAAACATTAGATTATGTCAGCAGAGTACCCAGCCAGAAATAATCAGACACCCATTTTTCAAGCTAGCATATATTGTCAAAAAAACAAAACCACAGCTAAATGCAGCACTAACCTTTGATGATCTTCATCAGATGACACTCCTAGGACATTATGTTATACAATACATGCATGTTTTGTTCAATCAAGTTCATATTTATATCAAAAAACAGCTTTTTACATTAGCATGTGACGTTCAGAACTAGCATTCCCACCTAACACTTCCGGTGAATTTACTAAATTACTCACGATAAACGTTCACAAAAAACATAACAATTATTTTAAGAATTATAGATACAGAACTCCTTTATGCAATCGCGGTGTCCGATTTTAAAATAGCTTTTCGGTGAAAGCACATTTTGCAATATTCTGAGTAGATAGCCCGGTCATCATGGCTAGCTATTTTGACACCCACCAAGTTTGGTACTCACCAAACTCAGATTTACTATAAGAAAAATTGGATTACCTTTGCTGTTCTTCGTCAGAATGCACTCCCAGGACTTCTACTTCAATAACAAATGTTGGTTTGGTTCCAAATAATCCATAGTTATATCCAAATAGCGGCATTTTGTTGTGCGTTCAAGACACTATCCGAAGGGTAAAGAAGGGTGACGCGCCCGGCGCGTTTTGTGACAAAAAAAATCTAAATATTCCATTACCGTACTTCGAAGCATGTCAAACGCTGTTTAAAATCAATTTTTATGCCATTTTTCTCGTAAAAAAGCGATAATATTCCGACCGGGAAACCCTGTTTTCGTTCAAAGACTGAAAATAAAAACATGGAGTCTTCTCGTGCACGCGCACCACAGTCTCATTGTTCTCAGATCGACCACTATCCAAATGCGCTACTGTTTTTCAGCCATGGCCTGCAAAGTCATCATTCAACGTTCTGGCGCCTTCTGAGAGCCTATGGGAGCGTTAGAAAATGTCACGTTACAGCAGAGATCCCCTGTTTTGGATAGAGATGATCAAGAAGGCCAAGAAATAGTCAGAAAGGGCGCTTCCTGTTTGGAATCTTCTCAGGTTTTTGCCTGCCAAATGAGTTCTGTTATACTCACAGACACCTTTCAAACAGTTTTAGAAACGTTGGAGTGTTTTCTATCCAAAGCTAATAATTATATGCATATTCTAGTTTCTGGGCAGGAGTAATAATCAGATTAAATCGGGTACGTTTTTTATCCGGCCGTGAATATACTGCCCACTATCCATAACAATTTAAACATCAGCTATCTGAGCAGCTAACCGATCGCTGCAGCTGTACATAGCCCATCTGTACATTGCCCACCCTATCTACCTACCTCATCCCCTTTCTGTTTTTATTTTATTTACTTTTCTGCTCTTTTTGCACACCAGTATGTCTACATGCACATCTTCATATGCTCATTTATCACTCCAGTGTTAATCTGCTAAATTGTAATTATTTGCTCCTATGGCCTATTTATTGCCTACCTCCTCATGCCTTTTGCACACACTGTATATAGACTCTTTTTTCTACTGTATCATTGACTTGTTTATTGTGTTATTGGCTTGTTTGTTTACTCCATGTGTAACTGTGTTGTTGTCTGTGTCAAACTGCTTTGCTTTATCTTGGCCAGGTCGCAGTTGTAAATGAGAACTTGTTCTCAACTTGCCTACCTGGTTAAATAAAGGTGAAATAAAAATAAATAAAAAATAAAAGTATGGAGTCCCTCCATAAGACATTGCAGTAACCCCTTGTGTCGTCCAATGGTGGCTCCTTGCATGGAGACGACATTGTGGAGCTGGTCTGTGTCTGCTGGGTTGGTCATGGCCAGTTCGTACTATCATGTTTTAGGAAGGACCCAGATGCAGACAGTGTTGAAGTAACAAAGTGTAATACTAGAACAGGGGCAGACAAAACGACAGGTCAAGTGCAGGCAGAGGTCAGTAATCCAAATCAGAGTCAAAAGGTACAGAACGGCAGGCAGTCTCAGGGTCAGGGCAGGCAGACGTCAATAATCCAGGGTGGTGTGACAAGGTACAGAACGGCAGGCAGTCTCAGGGTCAGGGCAGGCAGACGTCAATAATCCAGGGCGGTGTGACAAGGTACAGAATGGCAGGCATGCTCAGGGTCAGGGCAGGCAGAGGTCAATAATCCAGGGTGGTGTGACAAGGTACAGAACGGCAGGTCGGCTCAGGTTCAGGGCCTGCAGAATGGTCAAAACCGGGAAAACTAGAAAACAGGAACAATAGAAAAAGAGCAAAAATGCTGATAGGCTTGACGAACAAAAGAACTGGCAATGGACAAAATAAACTGGCAACAGACGAACAGAGAACACAGGTATAAATACACAGGGGATAATTAGGGGAGATGGGAGACACCTGGTGGGGGGTTGAGACAAGCACAAAGACAGGTGAAACAGATCAGGGTATGACAATTCCTCCTTTTTGACACATATCTTGTAATACCACAGGCATGGTTTCAAAGGGAATTGGTTGTTTTCTTGGTATTGTCATTACAGTAGCACAGTATGGGTAATAGAAAGTTGCTGTTGAAGCTGACCACTCCCCCATCAATTTCTTCCATCACTTTCTTCATCCAAATACCCACATATTTCTATTGTTTTCCAGGAGCTTTTGAAAAGCAACAATGGGGAACAGAGCCAGGGACTTCATACAGATTCATCTTTGTATGCGTCAGCAACACTCCAGCTGGTAGTCTTCTCCTCCTTATATCCCATTCATGGTGAGCTCTTCTTTCTCTTTTTGTTTTGACCATCTCTGTTGGTATTCAGGGTCCTCTTCGCATGATGGAACAGCAGCAGTAGAATGTAGGTGTTCAGACACTTCCCAGGTAGCATGCAACGGGGAAGAGACGGATTGCTCTCTCAGCTCTCCCTCAACATGTTGATCATTCAGGTGCCAAGAATAGTAACAGCTCATCAGGCAAGGGAAGATTCCATTTTCTCTCGATCCCAATCCTTCTTCAGAGGGATTTCCAGACGCTCCAACTGTGTGCATTGTTTTATTTGAGGGGTGGACAGACAGGGCCAAAAATGGAATTCTATGTTTGATAAGCTAAAATGTCGATAAGGGGGTATTGGGTTCAATTTGAATAGTTGATAGGTTTCTTTTGATTCTTCATCATTGTCTTCATTAGTTTCTTCTTCTGTTTCCCCCTCATCCTATGTTTGGTAGCCCCCTTGTCCACCTCCTCTTTCAAATCAGTTGTCCACCTGCACGCCAACAGGTGGGGACGGCCACTCTCTTTGGTCTTCTCCTGCTCCAGGACAGTATCTTGTGAAATGCCCTAACTTCCCACAGTTGTAGCAGCTCCAGTCTCTCCCTCGGTCAGCTCTAGAAGGGGCCCCTCGGCCTCTACCTCTTTCTCTGCCTAGTTTTGTCTTTGCTCGTTTGCTCTGGTTCTTGTCTTGGTTGGTTGCTTTCTGTCTTCAGCTCCAGCAGCTTCTGCAGCTCCTCCAACAGCTGCTAATCCCACAGCTCCTTCATATGGCACAGGCCCACCCCAAGTTGTTATGAGCGGGTGAGAGCCCACCATCTCCGTCTGCTGGTGGAGGATTTGGCAGTGGCGGATAGTAAGGGGACCCCATGAAAGGGTTCCCCTCGGAGAAAGGCCAGCCAGGCTTCTTCTTTTCTTTTTTCCTTCTTCCTCTTGAAGTTGGCCTCTCACAGACTCCATTTTTTTCTGTGCTCACTTTCTCATCAGTAAGGAAATCTCCATCTGTCCAGTCTTCTGTTTGGTTCAGTACCCCATTACCATGTTTTTTGCAACTGCACTACACAGCCCTTTTGGTTCCCAGCACGGATCCTCCATCCTACTCTTACTATATCCCTTTCCCATACTAAATCCCTTGTTGAAATCATTAGAAAAAACTTCCAGTTTAACACATCATCCCACACTCACACAACTCTCACACCGGGGCTAAACCCCTGTTCAGTTAATTAGTCAATCACACAATACTCACATCCACATTCACTTAGTGCTATTCCCAAACACATTCATTAATCTCCCTTATTACTCCTTATGCATCTTCAACGATTCTCTTGTCGTTACCTCCTATGCATACATGAGTATCTTCAACGGTTCCTCTATAGCAGGCCTGGGTAACTCCAGTCCTCGGGGCCTGATTGGTGTCACATTTCTTCCCCAGCCCCAACTAACTCACCTGACTCCAATAATCAACGAATCATGATCTTCAGTTAAAAATGCTATTAGTTTAAATCAGGTGTGTTTACTAGGGATGGGGGGGAAGTTGTGACACCAATCAGGCCCCCGAGGACTGGAATTAACCAGGCCTGCTCTATAGTTTCTATAGTCACCAAAGTCTCTATAGTATCTATTGTATCTATAGTGTCTCAGTCTCTATAGTCTCTAAACTCTATATAGTTGTAAATGCTTTAGTCTGTATAGACTCTATAGTCTTGCCGCTTCCTGAACATATAAAATAGCACCTCGTGCTATTACCAGTGGTTCTCAGACCACGTAAACACTTCTCATAAACACCTACAGACAATTGTCAGTGGGGCTTTTCCTGCCCACACTCTAGCCTTCTCCTAAAACTAGCTAAAGCCTTCTCTTAAGACTATTGTACCTTTATTCATTTTTATGTTTAGTTTTATTGGTTTTATTATATATACAGTGTGGGAAAAAAGTATTTAATCCCCTGCTGATTTTGTACGTTTGCCCACTTACAAAGAAATGATCAGTCTATAATTTTAATGGTAGGTTTATTTGAACAGTGAGAGACTGAATAACAACAAAAAAATCCAGAAAAAAACGCATGTCAAAAATGTTATAAAATGAAGGAAAAAAGTATTTGACCCCTCTGCAAAACATGACTTAGTACTTGGTGGCAAAACCCTTGTTGGCAATCACAGAGGTCAGATGTTTCTTGTAGTTGGCCACCAGGTTTGCACACATCTCAGGAGGGATTTTGTCCCACTCCTCTTTGCAGATCTTCTCCAAGCCATTAAGGTTTCGAGGCTGACGTTTGGCAAGTCGAACCTTCATCTCCCTCCACAGATTTTCTATGGGATTGGCTAGGCCACTCCAGGACCTTAATGTGCTTCTTCTTGAGCCACTCCTTTGTTGCCGTGGCCATGTGTTTTGGGTCATTGTCATGCTGGAATACCCATCCACGACCCATTTTCAATGCCCTGGCTGAGGAAAGGATGTTCTCACCCAAGATTTGATGGTACATGGCCCCGTCCATCATCCCTTTGATGCGGTGAAGTTGTCCTGTCCCCTTAGCAGAAAAACACCCCCAAAGCATAATGTTTCCACCTCCATGTTTGACGGTGGAGATGGTGTTCTTGGGGTCATAGACAGCATTCCTCCTCCTCCAAACACGGCGAGTTGAGTTGATGCCAAAGAGCTCCATTTTGGTCTCATCTGACCACAACACTTTCACCAGTTGTCCTCTGAATCATTCAGATGTTCATTGGCAAACTTCAGACGGGCATGTATATGTATTCTTGAGCAGGGGGACCTTGCGGGCGCTGCAGGATTTCAGTCCTTCACGGCGTAGTGTGTTACCAATTGTTTTCTTGGTCACTATGGTCCCAGCTGCCTTGAGATCATTGACAAGATCCTCCCGTGTAGTTCTGGGCTGATTCCTCACCGTTCTTATGATCATTGCAACCCCACGAGGGGAGATCTTGCATGGAGCCCCAGGCCGAGGGATATTGACAGTTCTTTTGTGTTTCTTCCATTTGCGAATAATCGCACCAAATGTTATCACCTTCTCACCAAGCTGCTTGGCGATGGTCTTGTCGCCCATTCCAGCCTTGTGTAGGTCTACAATCTTGTCCCTGACATCATTGGAGAGCTCTTTGGTCTTGGCCATGGTGGAGAGTTTGGAATCTGATTGATTGATTGCTTCTGTGGACAGGTGTCTTTTTTACAGGTAACAAGCTGCGGTTAGGAGCACTCCCTTTAAGAGTGTGCTCCTAATCTCAGCTCGTTACCTGTATAAAAGACACCTTGGAGCCAGAAATCTTTCTGATTGAGAGGGGGTCAAATACTTATTTCCCTCATTAAAATGCAAATCAATTTATAACATTTTTGACATGCGTTTTTCAGGATTTTTTGTTGTTATTCTGTCTCTCACTGTTCAAATAAACCTACCATTAAAATTATAGACTGATCCTTTTTTTATCAGTGGGCAAACGTACAAAATCAGCAGGGGATTTCAGTAAGTATCAGTATCAACTGATACTTACTGAAATCAGTCGAGTTGTCCTTCTAGGTTTTGTAGATGTTGTGTTTTCTCCCAGATGCATCCCACAGTGAAGGTCTTTTATGGGCGGATCCTCGTCCTTTTTTAGTGAGAAGGGAATTTCCCTTTACGTATATATATGTATATATACTGCTAAAAAAAATAAAGAACACATCCTAGATCTCAATGAAAGAAATAATCTTATTAAATACTTTTTTCTTTACATAGTTGAATGTGCTGACAACAAAATCACACAAAAATAATCAATGGAAATCCAATTTTTCAACCCATGGAGGTCTGGATTTGGAGTCACACTCAAAATTAAAGTGGAAAACCACACTACATGCTGATCCAACTTTGATGTAATGTCCTTAAAACAAGTCAAAATGAGGCTCAGTAGTGTGTGTGGCCTCCACGTGCCTGTATGAACTCCCTACAATGCCTGGGCATGCTCCTGATGAGGTGGCGGATGGTCTCCTGAGGGATCTCCTCCCAGACCTGGACTAAAGCATCTGCCAACTCCTCTTGCAGGAACTGCTGACACACTCCAGCCACATGAGGTCTAGCATTGTCTCGCATTAGGAGGAACCCAGGGCCAACCGCACCAGCATATGGTCTCACAAGGGGTCTGAGGATCTCATCTCGGTACCTAATGGCAGTCAGGCTACCTCTAGCGAGCACATGGAGGGCTGTGCGGCCCCCCAAAGAAATGCCACCCCACACCATGACTGACCCACCGCCAAACCGGTCATGCTGGAGGATGTTTCAGGCAGCAGAACGTTCTCCACGGCGTCTCCAGACTCTGTCATGTCTGTCACGTGCTCAGTGTGAACCTGCTTTCATCTGTGAAGAGCACAGGGCGCCAGTGGCGAATTTGCCAATCTTGGTGTTCTCTGGCAAATGCCAAACGTCCTGCATGGTGTTGGGCTGTAAGCACAACCCCCACCTGTGGACGTCGGGCCCTCATACCACCCTCATGGAGTCTGTTTCTGACCGTTTGAGCAGACACATGCACATTTGTGGCCTGCTGGAGGTAATTTTGCAGGGCTCTGGCAGTGCTTCTCCTGCTCCTCCTTGCACAAAGCCGGAGGTAGCGGTCCTGCTGCTGGGTTGTTGCCCTCCTACGGCCTCCTCCACTTCTCCTGATGTACTGGCCTGTCTCCAGGTAGCGCCTCCATGCTCTGGACACTACGCTGACAGACACAGCAAACCTTCTTGCCACAGCTCGCATTGATGTGGTATCCTGGATGAGCTGCACTACCTGAGCCACTTGTGTGGGTTGTAGACTCCGTCTCATGCTACCACTAGAGTGAAAGCTCCACCAGCATTCAAAAGTGACCAAAACATCAGCCAGGAAGCATAGGAACTGAGAAGTGGTCTGTGGTCCCCACCTGCAGAACCACTCCTATATTGGGGGTGTCTTGCTAATTGCCTATAATTTCCACCTGTTGTCTATTCCATTTGTACAACAGCATGTGAAATTTATTTTCTATCAGTGTTGCTTCCTAAGTGGACAGTTTGATTTCACAGAAGTATGATTGACTTGGAGTTACATTGTGTTGTTTAAGTGTTCCCTTTATTTTTTGGAGCAGTGTATATATATATATAGATAGATAGATAGATAGATAGATAGATAGATAGATAGATAGATAGATAGATAGATATTTTTTATACAAATTAATTTAAATTGACTTACTGAAATCAGTTGAGTTGTCCTTCTAGGTTTTGTAGATGTTGTGTTTTCTCCCAGATGCATCCCACAGTGAAGGTCTTTTATGGGCGGATCCTCATCCTTTTTTAGTGAGAAGGGAATTTCCCTTTACGTATTCCCATGCATGCACCACCGGTGTTCCCTCTCAGACCTTCACTGACGGATCACGTTGAGAAATCAAACATATAATTTGTGACGCCAGAATTCTCGTCGAAATTCACCACTAAGGACTCAAACTCAGAGTAAATGAATAAATCTTTGTTATGACTGCTGGAGAGGTTCACAAACTCAATCCAAGATTGATGAAAACTCTGACGAGGGCGTTCCCCCTCAGTCCTTATATACTGTTACACAAACAAGTCATATAAGCATGATTTACAATACCAGTCAAAAGTTTGGATTAACCTACTCATTCCAGTTTTTTTCCCCCCTATTTTCTACATTGTAGAATAATAGTCAAGACATCAAAACTATGAAATAGTAACAAAAAAAAGTGTTAAACAAATATAAACAAAATATATATTTTATTTGAGATTCTTCAAAGTAGCCACCCTTTGCCTTGATGACAGCTTTGCACACTCACTATTATTCTACAATGTAGAAAATAATCAAGATAAATAAAACCCCTTGAATGAGTAGGTGTGTCCAAACTTTTGACTGGTACTGTATATTATTCATGATTCATTATTAACGTTGGTTCCTGCATGTGACTGACAAGGCTTCTTCTCTCAAAGCTGGGACCTTGAAACTGAGATACTCATTTAGATTCCCAGAACAATGTTCTAGGTGTACTGCCAATAGGTCTGAGGAGGAGGTCACAGTCACCTGCAAGAACTGAGTGAGAGGAGATGCTGTGTACAATTCAATGCTATCTCTTCAGACAGCAACGTTTTCCCTCAAAACATCAATGAATTTCACACACACACACACACACACACACACACACACACACACACTCACACACACACACACACACACACACACACACACACACACACACACACACTCTCTCTTCTCCGCTAGCTGACCCCCTGCCCCCTGTCAGATAGTGCCAAACAAGAAATTGGGAAGTGTAAACTCATTATAAACGATGATGCTTCTGTCAAATAACGACAGATCTCCACTCTGTCTCATGTTATTACTGGGTCAGGACGAGTCGCATCAGTTCATTACTGTGAGAGCAATAGAGAGCACAGACATGACAGAATGTGGACACTCAGTAGAAATAGAGAAAATTATAGACAAATAAAAAAATCTAGAAGTAGAAATATATATATATATATATATATATAGAGAGAGTGTCACGGAATTCTAGGACCAGTGGAGATGCGGAATCAGGCGCAGGAGACAGAGGGCCGGAGCAACAGTGTTTTAATGCAACGGGAAAAAACAATAGCCGAAAGGCACAGGGCGCTCAATAAAGTCCGCCAGGGAAAACACATTCCCTAAATAAACACGAGGAAAAAGCACACGGGGCGCAGCCCGGCAATAAAGCTGACACAGGCCAGCGAAACAGGCCACACACACAACTGTCCTGAGTGGACAATAAACAATCCCGCACGAGAACCCAAACTGAAAATACACACTAAATAACCCCCCACTAATGAGAGACACGAAACAGGTGCGGGATAGACAGACAAAACCAAAAGACACAGAAACATAGATCGGTGGCAGCTAATAGGCCGGCGACGACGACCGCCGAGCGCCGCCCGACCGAGGAGGGGCGCCAACTTCGTTGGATACTGTGACAGAGCCGCACGCCGACGCCGGCCGCGGGGACGGCCCGGAGGGCGAGGCGCCGGCCGATCCGGACAGCGACGGTGGAATTCCTGCAGCATAGGTGGATCCAGAACGTCCACGGCCGGAACCCAGCACCTCTCCTCCGGACCGTACCCATCCCAGTCCACGAGGTACTGCAGGCCCCCTACCCGACGTCGGGAGTCCAGGAGGGCTCGGACTGTTTTCCCCCGGGCCCCCCCGATGTCCAGGGGGGGCAGGGGGACCTCCAGCACCTCATCGTCCTGCAGCGGACCAGCTACCACCGGCCTGAGGAGAGACACATGAAACGAGGGGTTAATGCGGTAATATGAACGGAGTTGTAACCTGTAACACACCTCGTTTATCCTCCTCAGGACTTTGAACGGCCCCACAAACCGCGGACCCAGCTTCTGGCAGGGCAGGCGGAGGGGCAGGTTCCGGGTCGAGAGCCAGACTCTGTCCCCCGGTTTAAACACGGGGTTTTCACTGCGGTGGCGATCAGCGCTCTCTTTGTGTCATTCACCAGCCCTCCTTAGACACTCCTGGACCGCATTCCAGGTCTCCTTAGAGTGCTTCACCCATGCCTCCACCGCAGGAGCCTCCGTCTGGCTCTGTTGCCATGGCACCAGGACCGGCTGATACCCCAATACAACCTGGAAGGGTGACAGGTTAGTAGAGGAGTGGCGCTGAGAGTTCTGGGGCATCTCGGCCCATGGTACGAACTGCGCCCACTTCCCTGGCCGGTCCCGGCAATACGACCGCAGGAACCTGCCCACATCCTGGTTAATGCGCTCTACCTGCCCATTACTCTCGGGGTGGAAACCCGAGGTCAGGCTGACCGAGACCCCCAGCCTCTCCATAAACGATCTCCACACCCTGGACGGGAACTGGAGACCCCGATCAGATACGATGTCCTCGGGCACCCCATAGTGCCGGAAGACATGGGTGAACAGGGCCTCCGCGGTCTGCACTGCCGTAGGAAGACCGGGCAAAGGGAGCAGATGGCAGGACTTAGAGAACCGGTCCACAACGACCAGGATCGCAGTGTTCCCCTGGGACGGCGGGAGATCCGTGAGGAAATCCACCGAGAGGTGAGACCAAGGCCGTTGTGGAATGGGGAGGGGCTGTAATTTCCCTCGAGGCAGGTGTCTAGGAGCCTTGCACTGGGCGCATACCGAACAGGAAGAGACATAACGCCAACCAAGGTGGGCCACCAGTACCTCCCCTTCAGGCCCCGCACTGTCCGTTCCACCCCAGGATGACCCGAGGAGGGTAGAGTGTGGGACCATCGGATCAGGCGATCGCGAACACCAAGCGGAACGTATTTCAGGCCCACGGGACACTGAGGTGGAGTGGGTTCTGACCGACCCGCCCGCTCGATGTCCGCATCCACCTCCCATACCACCGGTGCCACCAGACAGGAGGTGGGAAGTATGGGAGTAGGATCGATGGTCCGCTCTTCGGTGTCGTAGAGACGCGACAGTGCGTCAGCCTTCCGGTTCCGGGAACCTGGAATGTACGAGAGGGTAAAGTGAAACCTCGTAAAGAACGTGGGCCACCTTGCCTGACGGGGATTAAGCCTCCTCGCTGCCTGGATATACTCCAGGTTACGGTTGTCGGTCCAGATGAGAAAAGGGTGACGTGCCCCCTCAAGCCAATGTCTCCACACCGTCAAAGCCCTGACCACGGCTAACAGCTCCCGGTCCCCCACATCATAGTTGCACTCCGCCGGGCTCAGCTTCTTGGAAAAGAATGCACATGGGCGGAGCTTCGGAGGAACGCCCGAGCGCTGCGATAGCACAGCTCCTACCCCAGCCTCGGACGCGTCCACCTCCACTATGAATGGCAAATAGGGATCCGGATGCGCCAGGACAGGAGCGTTGGTAAACAGCACCTTCAGACGATGGAAGGCTCTGTCCACCTCTGCTGACCATCATAGCCGCACCGGACCCCCCTTCATCAGTGAGGTAATGGGAGGCCAAAAGCCCGGATAAACCTCCGATAATAATTAGCGAACCCCAAGAACCGCTGCACCTCCTTCACAGTGGTTGGGGTTGGCCAATTACGCACAGCCGTAACGCGGTCACATTCCACCACCACCCCCGAGGTGGAAATGCGGTATCCCAGAAAAGAGACGGCTCGTTTGGAGAACTCACATTTCTCAGCCTTGACGTATAGGTTATGCTCCAGCAGCCGCCCAAGCACTTTACGCACCAGGGACACAAGCTCGGCGCGTGTGGCGGAGTAGATCAGGCTGTCATCGATGTACACCACCACACCCTGCCCGAGCATGTCCCTAAGGACCTCGTCCACAATGGATTGTAAGACAGCGGGAGCGTTCTTTAACCCATACGGCATGACGAGGTACTCATAATGGCCCGATGTGGTACTAAATGCGGTTTTCCACTCGTCTCCATCTCGGATACGCATCAGGTTATACGCGCTCCTGAGATCTAATTTCGTGAAGAAGCGTGCCCCGTGAAATGACTCCACTGCCGTAGCAATGAGAGGTAGCAGGTAACTGAAACCCACTGTGATAGCATTTAGACCTCTATAGTCAATGCACGGGCGCAGACCTCCCTCCTTCTTCTTCACAAAAAAAAGCTTGAGGAGACGGGGGACTTGGATGGCCGAATGTATCCCTGTCTCAAGGACTCAGTGACATATGTCTCAATAGCCGCTGTCTCCTCCTGAGACAGAGGATACACGTGACTCCTAGGAAGGACCGCGTCGGCCTGGAGGTTTATCGCACAATCCCCTCGTCGATGGGGGGGTAATAGAGTCGCCTTCGTCTTACTGAAGGCGATAGCCAAATCGGCATACTCTGAGGGAATGTGCACGGTGGAGACTTGGTCTGGACTCTCCTCCATAGTCGCACCGATGGAAACTCCTATGCACCTACCTGAGCACTCCCTCGACCACCCCGTAAGAGCCCTCTGCCTCCATGAAATCTGAGGGTTGTGAGTGGCTAGCCAGGGGATTCCCAGTACCACCGGAAACGCCGGGGAGTCAATGAGGAACAGGCTGATACGTTCCTCATGACCCCCCCACGTCTGCATAAGCAATGGCACTGTGACCTCCCCTACTTGGCCTGACCCTAGCGGTCGACTGTCTAGGGCGTGCACGGGGAAGGGGTGGTCCAGCTGAACCAGGGGAATCCCTAACCTCTTAGCTAACCCATGGTCCATAAAACTCCCATCTGCACCTGAATCGACTAGTGCCCTATACTGGAAGTGAGGGGAAAAAATCAGGAAAACAAACGGAGGTGTACATGTGGTCGACAGGGGGCTCTGGGTGTGGCTGGTGCGGACTCACCTGGGGGGTCGAAGTAGTGCTCTGCCTGCTCTCCGAACTCCCGAGTGGACCTCTCCAGCACCGGTCCACAGTGTGTCCTCTGCGCCCACAGCGGGTGCAGGAGAGACTCCCCCCTCCGGTCCTCCTCGACGCAGCCCCCCCCTATCTCCATGGGCTGTGGAGCAGGAGGACTGGGAGGCGGAACGAACAGGCCCCGACTGGAACGTCCCCGGGCAGCCAGTAGGTTGTCCAATCTAATGGACAAATCCACCAGTTGGTCTAGGGTGGAGGTGTTGTCCCTACAAGCCAGCTCCCGGCGGACGTCCTCGCGAAGACTACACCTATAGTGGTCTATCAGGGCCCGCTCGTTCCACCCCGATCCAGCGGCAAGAGTCCGGAATTCCAGGGCGAAATCCTGAGCGCTCCTCGTCTCCTGTCTCAGATGAAATAGCCGCTCACCCGCCGCCCTGCCCACCGGGGATGATCGAAAACCGCCCGGAAGCTGCGGGTGAACTCAGGGTCGTCGCCCCGAGCCGAGTCTGGACCATCCCAGACCGCATTGGCTCATTCCAGGGCTCGACCCGTGAGACACGAGACGAGGACGCTCACCCTCTCTTCGTCGGAGGGGGGGGGGGGGGGGGGGCGGACGGTCGCCAGGTACAGTTCCAACTGGAGCAAGAACCCCTTGCACCCAGCGGCCGTCCCATCGAACTCCCTGGGAGGTGTGATCCGGATACCGCCGGCGCCCGCTTCAGTGGGTGTGGGTAGGGGCGCAGGGTGAGGGACCGAAGCTGGTCTGGCTGGGGAAGCACCTCTCTCCCAGCTCTCCAACCGGGCCAACACCTGGTCCATGGCCGAGCCTAGGCGGTGGAGGAGGCTGGCGTGTTGAGAGACCTGCTCAGCCATGGACGGCGCTTCTGCTCCTGCTGACTCCATGAAGGTGCGGGATTCTGTCACGGAATTCTAGGACCAGTGGAGATGCGGAATCAGGTGCAGGAGACAGAGGGCCGGAGCAACAGTGTTTTAATGCAACAGGAAAAAACACAATAGCCGAAAGGCACAGGGCGCTCAATAAAGTCCGCCAGGGAAAACACATTCCCAAAATAAACACGAGGAAAAAGCGCACGGGGCGCAGTCCGGCAATAAAGCTGACACAGGCCAGCGAAACAGGCCACACACACAACTGTCCTGAGTGGACAATAAACAATCCCGCACAAGAACCCAAACTGAATAACCCCCCACTAATGACAGACACGAAACAGGTGCGGGATAGACAGACAAAACCAAAAGACACAGAAACATAGATCGGTGGCAGCTAATAGGCCGGCGACGACGACCGCCGAGCGCCGCCCGACCGAGGAGGGGCGCCACCTTCGTTGGATACTGTGACAGAGAGAGAGAAAGGAGAGCTGGATAGAGAGAGATAGACGGAGAAAGAGAGAGAAAGAGAGGGGGAAAAAGAAAGAAAAACAGAGACAAAGAGATGGGAGAGAGAACGAGAGAGAGAGAAAAAAAGAGAGCCAGTGAGCGAGATGAAGAAAGATAAGGAAAAGAGAAAGGGGGAGAGAGACCTAAACAAGTCTTAATACACTCCTCGTTAGTGTAGCGGCAGGCGAGCTACAAGCTGAGGTCAACTATTCCCTCCACTTCCCTAAATAGATCTATTTTTTCTCTTCATCTCCTTTCCCTCCCATCTTCCAATTTTCCCTCTATGGCTTTTTAACTGTGTTGTTGTTACAGAGCCGCTCCTCTCTGGTAGAATTATGCTTTATAAATGTTTAATAGCGGGCCGTACATGAGTCTCTCTGCTTTAGCCTTTCATACTTTGTCTTATAAAACACACACCCACAGAAACACACACACACATACACACTCACTCTCTCTCTCTCTCTCTCTCTGCGTCCAACTGTAAGTCTTGTCAGGAGCTCTGGTGTCTGTGAATGGCAAAGTCCTGCATTCAGATTTAGGAGAGGCTGCAGGAAAGAGAGTAGATTGCTGTTTTAAATCATATGTTATGCTGCTACAGTTGATCATGTTGGTTGTCATAGTTCTATCTTAATAACAATGTTATTAATGGCATGATATCAAGTTGCTGTTGGGGAGAGAGTAGCGTGGGACGTAGACACTGTTCCAACCAGCTCTCACAGTCTCACCTCAGAATTAGACGTTCATCCATGTTTCACAAAAGTACAATTTAGAAGTTCTTGCAAACGTCAAATTTATAAGAGTTTAAGGTTACGGTTAGGCATTAACTCCTAATGATTAAGGTAAGGGTTAAGGTTTGGGATAGGCTTATAACAAAAATCTCAAAAACAACTGTTGCTGGATTCAAACTGGCATCCTTTGGAATCAGAGGCAGATGCTTACGCCCAAACTTGCTTGAAAGTAACAGCGCTCACTGTTGCCCCTAGTGACAGGTTTCCACGTCATCTCCCGACGTCCTCAGACATGGATGGACGTCGAATACTTACTTGTATCACGGTGACCTGGCTGCACTGTTCAGCTTTCTGTTCTTTCCCTTTCATTAAGTCCTGAATAGTACTTCTGGAGAAGGGACCACATTATTCAGGGTTTGATTAAGCGGTGAACAGAGAGAAGAGAGGACTGCTTTGTTGTCTTTCCACTTGTGTTGTTTATTCTAGAGGATTCTGAGGCCGAGGAGACATCAACCGGAGTTACAGCTTGTTGGTAGAACCATAGCTCACTGAATAATTGGATTGTGGTGTGTGTGTGTGAGTGTTTTAAAATACTTGAATTGAATGGTGCCTAGGGTGTATTTACCTGCTACTCCTCCCCTCCCCTCCCCCTCTCCTCTCCTCTCCGCCTCTCCTCTCCTCTAAAGCGTGTGTCTGATCTACCTCCACAATCAATACTCCTAACAAGGGTAAGTGAGCCACCCTGATGAATCGGTGTATGTGTTGTGTGTATTGTGTGTGTGTGCGTGTCATCCTGATGAATCAGTGTGTGTGTGATGTGTGTGTGCATGCATGTGTGTCTGTGTTTGTGTGTGTGGTCCTGATAAACCGGTGTGTGTGTGTTTTGTTAACGCCACTCGTTCAGGAGTAATGAGCAAGTTGCCCCTGGTGTAACCCCTGCAGAGTCAGTTAGGGAGATGGATGTGGCCCGTGTGTGTGTGAGCATGAGCGTGTGTGTGTGTGTGCATCATGTGATGAATGTGCCCAGACAGGGTCATCTAGTGGACTGTACCAGATGATCTATCTCTCTGGTCAGTATACATGGGAGGCAGTGGTAGTGGCTGGATGTCAGTGGTGTACTGTTGAACATTTACAAAACATCAGCTCTGGACTCAACAGGTATAGAGGCTAATGTCCCCAAAATAAACAGAGAGAGAGAGAGAGAGAGAGAGAGAGAGAATCAATTCTCCCTAAAATACACAGTCGACAGGCTACTTGAAACCTTCTCTGTTACTTGATGGTAATTGAGATGTGTCAGTTTGGCTGTAACCCTGTGAGCTTCAGCTCATTTTCGGTCCGGAAATGATAGAAATGCCATAACAGAAAAAATATGTTTCGATTTTCAGTTATGTATAGTTACTGAGAGTGTATACGTCTGCCTATAGTTACTTAGTGTGTATGTCTGCCTATAGTTACTTAGAGTGTGTACGTCTGCCTAAAGTTACTTAGTGTGTACGTCTGCCTATAGTTACTTAGTGTGTACGTCTGTCTATAGTTACTTAGTGTGTACGTCTGCCTATAGTTACTTAGTGTGTATACGTCTGCCTATAGTTACTTAGTGTGTACGTCTGCCTATAATTAATTAGTGTGTATACGTCTGCCTATAGTTACTTAGTGTGTACGTCTGCCTAAAGTTACTTAGTGTGGACGTCTGCCTATAGTTACTTAGTGTGTATACGTCTGCCTATAGTTACTTAGTGTGTACGTCTGCCTATAGTTACTTAGTGTGTATACGTCTGCCTATAGTTACTTAGTGTGTACGTCTACCTATAGTTACTTAGTGTGTATAAGTCTGCCTATAGTTACTTAGTGTCTATACGTCTGCCTATAGTTACTTAGTGTATACGTCTGCCTATAGTTACTTAGTGTGTACATCTGCCTATAGTTACTTAGTGTGTATACGTCTGCCTATAGTTAGTTAGTGTGTATACGTCTGCCTATAGTTACTTAGAGTGTATACGTCTGCCTATAGTTACTTAGAGTGTATACGTCTGCCTATAGTTACTTAGTGTGTACGTCTGCCTATAGTTACTTAGTGTGTATACGTCTGCCTATAGTTACTTAGTGTGTACATCTGCCTATAGTTACTTAGTGTGTACGTCTGCCTATTGTTACTTAGTGTGCACATCTGCCTATAGTTACTTAGAGTGTATACGTCTGCCTATAGTTACTTAGTGTGTATACGTCTGCCTATAGTTACTTAGTGTGTATACGTCTGCCTATAGTTACTTAGTGTGTACGTCTGCCTATAGTTACTTAGTGTGTATACGTCTGCCTATAGTTACTTAGTGTGTATACGTCTGCCTATAGTTAGTTAGTGTGTATACGTCTGCCTATAGTTACTTAGAGTGTATACGTCTGCCTATAGTTACTTAGAGTGTATACGTCTGCCTATAGTTACTTAGTGTGTACATCTGCCTATAGTTACTTAGTGTGTATACGTCTGCCTATAGTTACTTAGTGTGTATACGTCTGCCTATAGTTACTTAGTGTGTATACGTCTGCCTATAGTTACTTAGTGTGTATACGTCTGCCTATAGTTACTTAGTGTGTATGTCTGCCTATAGTTACTTAGAGTGTGTATGTCTGCCTATAGTTACTTAGAGTGTGAACGTCTGCCTATAGTTACTTAGTGTGTACGTCTGCCTATAGTTACTTAGTGTGTACGTCTGCCTATAGTTACTTAGAGTGTATACCTCTGCCTATAGTTACTTAGAGTGTACGTCTGCCTATAGTTACTTAGAGTGTGAACGTCGGCCTATAGTTACTTAGTGTGTACGTCTGCCTATAGTTACTTAGAGTGTGTACGTCTGCCTAAAGTTACTTAGTGTGTACGTCTGCCTATAGTTACTTAGTGTGTACGTCTGCCTATAGTTACTTAGTGTGTACGTCTGCCTATAGTTACTTAGTGTGTATACGTCTGCCTATAGTTACTGAGTGTGTACGTCTGCCTATAGTTACTTAGTGTGTATACGTCTGCCTATAGTTACTTAGTGTGTACGTCTGCCTAAAGTTACTTAGTGTGGACGTCTGCCTATAGTTACTTAGTGTGTATACGTTGCCTATAGTTACTTAGTGTGTACGTCTGCCTATAGTTACTTAGTGTGTACGTCTGCCTATAGTTACTTAGTGTGTATACGTCTGCCTATAGTTACTTAGTGTGTACATCTGCCTATAGTTACTTAGTGTGTACGTCTGCCTATTGTTACTTAGTGTGCACATCTGCCTATAGTTACTTAGAGTTTATACGTCTGCCTATAGTTACTTAGTGTGTATAAGTCTGCCTATAGTTACTTAGTGTGTATACGTCTGCCTATAGTTACTTAGTGTGTACGTCTGCCTATAGTTACTTAGTGTGTATACGTCTGCCTATAGTTACTTAGTGTGTATACGTCTGCCTATAGTTAGTTAGTGTGTATACGTCTGCCTATAGTTACTTAGAGTGTATACATCTGCCTATAGTTACTTAGAGTGTATACGTCTGCCTATAGTTACTTAGTGTGTACGTCTGCCTATAGTTACTTAGTGTGTATACGTCTGCCTATAGTTACTGAGTGTGTACGTCTGCCTATAGTTACTTAGTGTGTATACGTCTGCCTATAGTTACTTAGTGTGTACGTCTGCCTAAAGTTACTTAGTGTGGACGTCTGCCTATAGTTACTTAGTGTGTATACGTTGCCTATAGTTACTTAGTGTGTACGTCTGCCTATAGTTACTTAGTGTGTACGTCTGCCTATAGTTACTTAGTGTGTATACGTCTGCCTATAGTTACTTAGTTTGTACATCTGCCTATAGTTACTTAGTGTGTACGTCTGCCTATTGTTACTTAGTGTGCACATCTGCCTATAGTTACTTAGAGTGTATACGTCTGCCTATAGTTACTTAGTGTGTATACGTCTGCCTATAGTTACTTAGTGTGTATACGTCTGCCTATAGTTACTTAGTGTGTACGTCTGCCTATAGTTACTTAGTGTGTATAAGTCTGCCTATAGTTACTTAGTGTCTATACGTCTGCCTATAGTTACTTAGTGTATACGTCTGCCTATAGTTACTTAGTGTGTACGTCTGCCTATTGTTACTTAGTGTGTATACGTCTGCCTATAGTTAGTTAGTGTGTATACGTCTGCCTATAGTTACTTAGTGTGTATACGTCTGCCTATAGTTACTTAGTGTGTATACGTCTGCCTATAGTTACTTAGTGTGTACGTCTGCCTATAGTTACTTAGTGTGTATACGTCTGCCTATAGTTACTTAGTGTGTATACGTCTGCCTATAGTTAGTTAGTGTGTATACGTCTGCCTATAGTTACTTAGAGTGTATACGTCTGCCTATAGTTACTTAGAGTGTATACGTCTGCCTATAGTTACTTAGAGTGTATACGTCTGCCTATAGTTACTTAGTGTGTACGTAGTTACTTAGTGTGTATACGTCTGCCTATAGTTACTTAGTGTGTATACGTCTGCCTATAGTTACTTAGAGTGTATACGTCTGCCTATAGTTACTTAGTGTGTACGTCTGCCTATAGTTACTTAGTGTGTATACGTCTGCCTATAGTTACTTAGTGTGTATACGTCTGCCTATAGTTACTTAGTGTGTATACGTCTGCCTATAGTTACTTAGTGTGTATACGTCTGCCTATAGTTACTTAGTGTGTATGTCTGCCTATAGTTACTTAGAGTGTGTATGTCTGCCTATAGTTACTTAGAGTGTGAACGTCTGCCTATAGTTACTTAGTGTGTACGTCTGCCTATAGTTACTTAGTGTGTACGTCTGCCTATAGTTACTTAGAGTGTATACCTCTGCCTATAGTTACTTAGAGTGTACGTCTGCCTATAGTTACTTAGAGTGTGAACGTCGGCCTATAGTTACTTAGTGTGTACGTCTGCCTATAGTTACTTAGAGTGTGTACGTCTGCCTAAAGTTACTTAGTGTGTACGTCTGCCTATAGTTACTTAGTGTGTACGTCTGCCTATAGTTACTTAGTGTGTACGTCTGCCTATAGTTACTTAGTGTGTATACGTCTGCCTATAGTTACTGAGTGTGTACGTCTGCCTATAGTTACTTAGTGTGTATACGTCTGCCTATAGTTACTTAGTGTGTACGTCTGCCTAAAGTTACTTAGTGTGGACGTCTGCCTATAGTTACTTAGTGTGTATACGTTGCCTATAGTTACTTAGTGTGTACGTCTGCCTATAGTTACTTAGTGTGTACGTCTGCCTATAGTTACTTAGTGTGTATACGTCTGCCTATAGTTACTTAGTGTGTACATCTGCCTATAGTTACTTAGTGTGTACGTCTGCCTATTGTTACTTAGTGTGCACATCTGCCTATAGTTACTTAGAGTGTATACGTCTGCCTATAGTTACTTAGTGTGTATACGTCTGCCTATAGTTACTTAGTGTGTATACGTCTGCCTATAGTTACTTAGTGTGTACGTCTGCCTATAGTTACTTAGTGTGTATAAGTCTGCCTATAGTTACTTAGTGTCTATACGTCTGCCTATAGTTACTTAGTGTATACGTCTGCCTATAGTTACTTAGTGTGTAATTCTGCCTATAGTTACTTAGTGTGTATATGTCTGCCTATAGTTAGTTAGTGTGTATACGTCTGCCTATAGTTACTTAGAGTGTATACGTCTGCCTATAGTTACTTAGAGTGTATACGTCTGCCTATAGTTACTTAGTGTGTACGTCTGCCTATAGTTACTTAGTGTGTATACGTCTGCCTATAGTTACTTAGTGTGTACATCTGCCTATAGTTACTTAGTGTGTACGTCTGCCTATTGTTACTTAGTGTGCACATCTGCCTATAGTTACTTAGAGTGTATACGTCTGCCTATAGTTACTTAGTGTGTATACGTCTGCCTATAGTTACTTAGTGTGTATACGTCTGCCTATAGTTACTTAGAGTGTATACATCTGCCTATAGTTACTTAGAGTGTATACGTCTGCCTATAGTTACTTAGTGTGTACGTAGTTACTTAGTGTGTATACGTCTGCCTATAGTTACTTAGTGTGTATACGTCTGCCTATAGTTACTTAGTGTGTATACGTCTGCCTAAAGTTACTTAGTGTGTACGTCTGCCTATAGTTACTTAGTGTGTATACGTCTGCCTATAGTTACTTAGTGTGTACGTCTGCCTATAGTTACTTAGTGTGTATACGTCTGGCTATAGTTACTTAGTGTGTACGTCTGCCTATAGTTACTTAGTGTGTATACGTCTGCCTAAAGTTACTTAGTGTGTACGTCTGCCTATAGTTACTTAGTGTGTATACGTCTGCCTATAGTTAGTTAGTGTGTACGTCTGCCTATAGTTTCTTAGTGTGTATACGTCTGCCTATAGTTACTTAGTGTGTACGTCTGCCTATAGTTACTTAGTGTGTATACGTCTGCCTATAGTTACTGAGTGTGTACGTCTGCCTATAGTTACTTAGTGTGTATACGTCTGCCTATAGTTACTTAGTGTGTACGTCTGCCTAAAGTTACTTAGTGTGGACGTCTGCCTATAGTTACTTAGTGTGTATACGTTGCCTATAGTTACTTAGTGTGTACGTCTGCCTATAGTTACTTAGTGTGTACGTCTGCCTATAGTTACTTAGTGTGTATACGTCTGCCTATAGTTACTTAGTGTGTACATCTGCCTATAGTTACTTAGTGTGTACGTCTGCCTATTGTTACTTAGTGTGCACATCTGCCTATAGTTACTTAGAGTGTATACGTCTGCCTATAGTTACTTAGTGTGTATACGTCTGCCTATAGTTACTTAGTGTGTATACGTCTGCCTATAGTTACTTAGTGTGTACGTCTGCCTATAGTTACTTAGTGTGTATAAGTCTGCCTATAGTTACTTAGTGTCTATACGTCTGCCTATAGTTACTTAGTGTATACGTCTGCCTATAGTTACTTAGTGTGTACGTCTGCCTATAGTTACTTAGTGTGTATACGTCTGCCTATAGTTAGTTAGTGTGTATACGTCTGCCTATAGTTACTTAGAGTGTATACGTCTGCCTATAGTTACTTAGAGTGTATACGTCTGCCTATAGTTACTTAGTGTGTACGTCTGCCTATAGTTACTTAGTGTGTATACGTCTGCCTATAGTTACTTAGTGTGTACATCTGCCTATAGTTACTTAGTGTGTACGTCTGCCTATTGTTACTTAGTGTGCACATCTGCCTATAGTTACTTAGAGTGTATACGTCTGCCTATAGTTACTTAGTGTGTATACGTCTGCCTATAGTTACTTAGTGTGTATACGTCTGCCTATAGTTACTTAGTGTGTACGTCTGCCTATAGTTACTTAGTGTGTATACGTCTGCCTATAGTTACTTAGTGTGTATACGTCTGCCTATAGTTAGTTAGTGTGTATACGTCTGCCTATAGTTACTTAGAGTGTATACATCTGCCTATAGTTACTTAGAGTGTATACGTCTGCCTATAGTTACTTAGTGTGTACGTAGTTACTTAGTGTGTATACGTCTGCCTATAGTTACTTAGTGTGTATACGTCTGCCTATAGTTACTTAGTGTGTATACGTCTGCCTAAAGTTACTTAGTGTGTACGTCTGCCTATAGTTACTTAGTGTGTATACGTCTGCCTATAGTTACTTAGTGTGTACGTCTGCCTATAGTTACTTAGTGTGTATACGTCTGGCTATAGTTACTTAGTGTGTACGTCTGCCTATAGTTACTTAGTGTGTATACGTCTGCCTAAAGTTACTTAGTGTGTACGTCTGCCTATAGTTACTTAGTGTGTATACGTCTGCCTATAGTTAGTTAGTGTGTACGTCTGCCTATAGTTTCTTAGTGTGTATACGTCTGCCTATAGTTACTTAGTGTGTACGTCTGCATATAGTTACTTAGTGTGTATACGTCTGCCTATAGTTACTGAGTGTGTACGTCTGCCTATAGTTACTGAGTGTGTACGTCTGCCTATAGTTACTTAGTGTGTATACGTCTGCCTATAGTTACTTAGTGTGTACGTCTGCCTAAAGTTACTTAGTGTGGACGTCTGCCTATAGTTACTTAGTGTGTATACGTTGCCTATAGTTACTTAGTGTGTACGTCTGCCTATAGTTACTTAGTGTGTACGTCTGCCTATAGTTACTTAGTGTGTATACGTCTGCCTATAGTTACTTAGTTTGTACATCTGCCTATAGTTACTTAGTGTGTACGTCTGCCTATTGTTACTTAGTGTGCACATCTGCCTATAGTTACTTAGAGTGTATACGTCTGCCTATAGTTACTTAGTGTGTATACGTCTGCCTATAGTTACTTAGTGTGTATACGTCTGCCTATAGTTACTTAGTGTGTACGTCTGCCTATAGTTACTTAGTGTGTATAAGTCTGCCTATAGTTACTTAGTGTCTATACGTCTGCCTATAGTTACTTAGTGTATACGTCTGCCTATAGTTACTTAGTGTGTACGTCTGCCTATTGTTACTTAGTGTGTATACGTCTGCCTATAGTTAGTTAGTGTGTATACGTCTGCCTATAGTTACTTAGTGTGTATACGTCTGCCTATAGTTACTTAGTGTGTATACGTCTGCCTATAGTTACTTAGTGTGTACGTCTGCCTATAGTTACTTAGTGTGTATACGTCTGCCTATAGTTACTTAGTGTGTATACGTCTGCCTATAGTTAGTTAGTGTGTATACGTCTGCCTATAGTTACTTAGAGTGTATACGTCTGCCTATAGTTACTTAGAGTGTATACGTCTGCCTATAGTTACTTAGTGTGTACGTAGTTACTTAGTGTGTATACGTCTGCCTATAGTTACTTAGTGTGTATACGTCTGCCTATAGTTACTTAGTGTGCATACGTCTGCCTAAAGTTACTTAGTGTGTACGTCTGCCTATAGTTACTTAGTGTGTATACGTCTGCCTATAGTTACTTAGTGTGTAGGTCTGCCTATAGTTACTTAGTGTGTATACGTCTGGCTATAGTTACTTAGTGTGTACGTCTGCCTATAGTTACTTAGTGTGTATACGTCTGCCTAAAGTTACTTAGTGTGTACGTCTGCCTATAGTTACTTAGTGTGTATACGTCTGCCTATAGTTAGTTAGTGTGTACGTCTGCCTATAGTTTCTTAGTGTGTATACGTCTGCCTATAGTTACTTAGTGTGTACGTCTGCCTAAAGTTACTTAGTGTGTACGTCTGCGTATAGTTACTTAGTGCGTACACGTCTGCCTATAGTTACTTAGTGTGTACGTCAGCCTATAGTTACTTAGTGTGTAAGTCTGCCTATAGTTACTTAGTGTGTATACGTCTGCCTATAGTTACTTAGTGTGTATACGTCTGCCTATAGTTACTTTGTGTGTATACGTCTGCCTATAGTTACTTAGAGTGTATACGTCTGCCTATAGTTACTTAGTGTGTACGTCTGCCTATAGTTACTTAGTGTGTATACGTCTGCCTATAGTTACTTAGTGTGTACGTCTACCTATAGTTACTTAGTGTGTATAAGTCTGCCTATAGTTACTTAGTGTCTATACGTCTGCCTATAGTTACTTAGTGTATACGTCTGCCTATAGTTACTTAGTGTGTACATCTGCCTATAGTTACTTAGTGTGTATACGTCTGCCTATAGTTAGTTAGTGTGTATACGTCTGCCTATAGTTACTTAGAGTGTATACGTCTGCCTATAGTTACTTAGAGTGTATACGTCTGCCTATAGTTACTTAGTGTGTACGTCTGCCTATAGTTACTTAGTGTGTATACGTCTGCCTATAGTTACTTAGTGTGTACATCTGCCTATAGTTACTTAGTGTGTACGTCTGCCTATTGTTACTTAGTGTGCACATCTGCCTATAGTTACTTAGAGTGTATACGTCTGCCTATAGTTACTTAGTGTGTATACGTCTGCCTATAGTTACTTAGTGTGTATACGTCTGCCTATAGTTACTTAGTGTGTACGTCTGCCTATAGTTACTTAGTGTGTATACGTCTGCCTATAGTTACTTAGTGTGTATACGTCTGCCTATAGTTAGTTAGTGTGTATACGTCTGCCTATAGTTACTTAGAGTGTATACGTCTGCCTATAGTTACTTAGAGTGTATACGTCTGCCTATAGTTACTTAGTGTGTACATCTGCCTATAGTTACTTAGTGTGTATACGTCTGCCTATAGTTACTTAGTGTGTATACGTCTGCCTATAGTTACTTAGTGTGTATACGTCTGCCTATAGTTACTTAGTGTGTATACGTCTGCCTATAGTTACTTAGTGTGTATGTCTGCCTATAGTTACTTAGAGTGTGTATGTCTGCCTATAGTTACTTAGAGTGTGAACGTCTGCCTATAGTTACTTAGTGTGTACGTCTGCCTATAGTTACTTAGTGTGTACGTCTGCCTATAGTTACTTAGAGTGTATACCTCTGCCTATAGTTACTTAGAGTGTACGTCTGCCTATAGTTACTTAGAGTGTGAACGTCGGCCTATAGTTACTTAGTGTGTACGTCTGCCTATAGTTACTTAGAGTGTGTACGTCTGCCTAAAGTTACTTAGTGTGTACGTCTGCCTATAGTTACTTAGTGTGTACGTCTGCCTATAGTTACTTAGTGTGTACGTCTGCCTATAGTTACTTAGTGTGTATACGTCTGCCTATAGTTACTGAGTGTGTACGTCTGCCTATAGTTACTTAGTGTGTACGTCTGCCTATAGTTACTTAGTGTGTATACGTCTGCCTATAGTTACTTAGTGTGTACATCTGCCTATAGTTACTTAGTGTGTACGTCTGCCTATTGTTACTTAGTGTGCACATCTGCCTATAGTTACTTAGAGTGTATACGTCTGCCTATAGTTACTTAGTGTGTATACGTCTGCCTATAGTTACTTAGTGTGTATACGTCTGCCTATAGTTACTTAGTGTGTACGTCTGCCTATAGTTACTTAGTGTGTATAAGTCTGCCTATAGTTACTTAGTGTCTATACGTCTGCCTATAGTTACTTAGTGTATACGTCTGCCTATAGTTACTTAGTGTGTACGTCTGCCTATAGTTACTTAGTGTGTATACGTCTGCCTATAGTTAGTTAGTCTGTATACGTCTGCCTATAGTTACTTAGAGTGTATACGTCTGCCTATAGTTACTTAGAGTGTATACGTCTGCCTATAGTTACTTAGTGTGTACGTCTGCCTATAGTTACTTAGTGTGTATACGTCTGCCTATAGTTACTTAGTGTGTACATCTGCCTATAGTTACTTAGTGTGTACGTCTGCCTATTGTTACTTAGTGTGCACATCTGCCTATAGTTACTTAGAGTGTATACGTCTGCCTATAGTTACTTAGTGTGTATACGTCTGCCTATAGTTACTTAGTGTGTATACGTCTGCCTATAGTTACTTAGTGTGTACGTCTGCCTATAGTTACTTAGTGTGTATACGTCTGCCTATAGTTACTTAGTGTGTATACGTCTGCCTATAGTTAGTTAGTGTGTATACGTCTGCCTATAGTTACTTAGAGTGTATACATCTGCCTATAGTTACTTAGAGTGTATACGTCTGCCTATAGTTACTTAGTGTGTACGTAGTTACTTAGTGTGTATACGTCTGCCTATAGTTACTTAGTGTGTATACGTCTGCCTATAGTTACTTAGTGTGTATACGTCTGCCTAAAGTTACTTAGTGTGTACGTCTGCCTATAGTTACTTAGTGTGTATACGTCTGCCTATAGTTACTTAGTGTGTACGTCTGCCTATAGTTACTTAGTGTGTATACGTCTGGCTATAGTTACTTAGTGTGTACGTCTGCCTATAGTTACTTAGTGTGTATACGTCTGCCTAAAGTTACTTAGTGTGTACGTCTGCCTATAGTTACTTAGTGTGTATACGTCTGCCTATAGTTAGTTAGTGTGTACGTCTGCCTATAGTTTCTTAGTGTGTATACGTCTGCCTATAGTTACTTAGTGTGTACGTCTGCCTATAGTTACTTAGTGTGTATACGTCTGCCTATAGTTACTGAGTGTGTACGTCTGCCTATAGTTACTTAGTGTGTATACGTCTGCCTATAGTTACTTAGTGTGTACGTCTGCCTAAAGTTACTTAGTGTGGACGTCTGCCTATAGTTACTTAGTGTGTATACGTTGCCTATAGTTACTTAGTGTGTACGTCTGCCTATAGTTACTTAGTGTGTACGTCTGCCTATAGTTACTTAGTGTGTATACGTCTGCCTATAGTTACTTAGTGTGTATACGTCTGCCTATAGTTACTTAGTGTGTACGTCTGCCTATAGTTACTTAGTGTGTATAAGTCTGCCTATAGTTACTTAGTGTCTATACGTCTGCCTATAGTTACTTAGTGTATACGTCTGCCTATAGTTACTTAGTGTGTACGTCTGCCTATTGTTACTTAGTGTGTATACGTCTGCCTATAGTTAGTTAGTGTGTATACGTCTGCCTATAGTTACTTAGTGTGTATACGTCTGCCTATAGTTACTTAGTGTGTATACGTCTGCCTATAGTTACTTAGTGTGTACGTCTGCCTATAGTTACTTAGTGTGTATACGTCTGCCTATAGTTACTTAGTGTGTATACTTCTGCCTATAGTTAGTTAGTGTGTATACGTCTGCCTATAGTTACTTAGAGTGTATACGTCTGCCTATAGTTACTTAGAGTGTATACGTCTGCCTATAGTTACTTAGTGTGTACGTAGTTACTTAGTGTGTATACGTCTGCCTATAGTTACTTAGTGTGTATACGTCTGCCTATAGTTACTTAGTGTGTATACGTCTGCCTAAAGTTACTTAGTGTGTACGTCTGCCTATAGTTACTTAGAGTGTGAACGTCTGCCTATAGTTACTTAGTGTGTACGTCTGCCTATAGTTACTTAGTGTGTACGTCTGCCTATAGTTACTTAGAGTGTATACCTCTGCCTATAGTTACTTAGAGTGTACGTCTGCCTATAGTTACTTAGAGTGTGAACGTCGGCCTATAGTTACTTAGTGTGTACGTCTGCCTATAGTTACTTAGAGTGTGTACGTCTGCCTAAAGTTACTTAGTGTGTACGTCTGCCTATAGTTACTTAGTGTGTACGTCTGCCTATAGTTACTTAGTGTGTACGTCTGCCTATAGTTACTTAGTGTGTATACGTCTGCCTATAGTTACTGAGTGTGTACGTCTGCCTATAGTTACTTAGTGTGTATACGTCTGCCTATAGTTACTTAGTGTGTACGTCTGCCTAAAGTTACTTAGTGTGGACGTCTGCCTATAGTTACTTAGTGTGTATACGTTGCCTATAGTTACTTAGTGTGTACGTCTGCCTATAGTTACTTAGTGTGTACGTCTGCCTATAGTTACTTAGTGTGTATACGTCTGCCTATAGTTACTTAGTGTGTACATCTGCCTATAGTTACTTAGTGTGTACGTCTGCCTATTGTTACTTAGTGTGCACATCTGCCTATAGTTACTTAGAGTGTATACGTCTGCCTATAGTTACTTAGTGTGTATACGTCTGCCTATAGTTACTTAGTGTGTATACGTCTGCCTATAGTTACTTAGTGTGTACGTCTGCCTATAGTTACTTAGTGTGTATAAGTCTGCCTATAGTTACTTAGTGTCTATACGTCTGCCTATAGTTACTTAGTGTATACGTCTGCCTATAGTTACTTAGTGTGTACGTCTGCCTATAGTTACTTAGTGTGTATACGTCTGCCTATAGTTACTTAGTGTGTATACGTCTGCCTATAGTTACTGAGTGTGTACGTCTGCCTATAGTTACTTAGTGTGTATACGTCTGCCTATAGTTACTTAGTGTGTACGTCTGCCTAAAGTTACTTAGTGTGGACGTCTGCCTATAGTTACTTAGTGTGTATACGTTGCCTATAGTTACTTAGTGTGTACGTCTGCCTATAGTTACTTAGTGTGTACGTCTGCCTATAGTTACTTAGTGTGTATACGTCTGCCTATAGTTACTTAGTGTGTACATCTGCCTATAGTTACTTAGTGTGTACGTCTGCCTATTGTTACTTAGTGTGCACATCTGCCTATAGTTACTTAGAGTGTATACGTCTGCCTATAGTTACTTAGTGTGTATACGTCTGCCTATAGTTACTTAGTGTGTATACGTCTGCCTATAGTTACTTAGTGGGTACGTCTGCCTATAGTTACTTAGTGTGTATAAGTCTGCCTATAGTTACTTAGTGTCTATACGTCTGCCTATAGTTACTTAGTGTATACGTCTGCCTATAGTTACTTAGTGTGTACGTCTGCCTATAGTTACTTAGTGTGTATACGTCTGCCTATAGTTAGTTAGTGTGTATACGTCTGCCTATAGTTACTTAGAGTGTATACGTCTGCCTATAGTTACTTAGAGTGTATACGTCTGCCTATAGTTACTTAGTGTGTACGTCTGCCTATAGTTACTTAGTGTGTATACGTCTGCCTATAGTTACTTAGTGTGTACATCTGCCTATAGTTACTTAGTGTGTACGTCTGCCTATTGTTACTTAGTGTGCACATCTGCCTATAGTTACTTAGAGTGTATACGTCTGCCTATAGTTACTTAGTGTGTATACGTCTGCCTATAGTTACTTAGTGTGTATACGTCTGCCTATAGTTACTTAGTGTGTACGTCTGCCTATAGTTACTTAGTGTGTATACGTCTGCCTATAGTTACTTAGTGTGTATACGTCTGCCTATAGTTAGTTAGTGTGTATACGTCTGCCTATAGTTACTTAGAGTGTATACATCTGCCTATAGTTACTTAGAGTGTATACGTCTGCCTATAGTTACTTAGTGTGTACGTAGTTACTTAGTGTGTATACGTCTGCCTATAGTTACTTAGTGTGTATACGTCTGCCTATAGTTACTTAGTGTGTATACGTCTGCCTAAAGTTACTTAGTGTGTACGTCTGCCTATAGTTACTTAGTGTGTATACGTCTGCCTATAGTTACTTAGTGTGTACGTCTGCCTATAGTTACTTAGTGTGTATACGTCTGGCTATAGTTACTTAGTGTGTACGTCTGCCTATAGTTACTTAGTGTGTATACGTCTGCCTAAAGTTACTTAGTGTGTACGTCTGCCTATAGTTACTTAGTGTGTATACGTCTGCCTATAGTTAGTTAGTGTGTACGTCTGCCTATAGTTTCTTAGTGTGTATACGTCTGCCTATAGTTACTTAGTGTGTACGTCTGCCTATAGTTACTTAGTGTGTATACGTCTGCCTATAGTTACTGAGTGTGTACATCTGCCTATAGTTACTTAGTGTGTATACGTCTGCCTATAGTTACTTAGTGTGTACGTCTGCCTAAAGTTACTTAGTGTGGACGTCTGCCTATAGTTACTTAGTGTGTATACGTTGCCTATAGTTACTTAGTGTGTACGTCTGCCTATAGTTACTTAGTGTGTACGTCTGCCTATAGTTACTTAGTGTGTATACGTCTGCCTATAGTTACTTAGTGTGTATACGTCTGCCTATAGTTACTTAGTGTGTACGTCTGCCTATAGTTACTTAGTGTGTATAAGTCTGCCTATAGTTACTTAGTGTCTATACGTCTGCCTATAGTTACTTAGTGTATACGTCTGCCTATAGTTACTTAGTGTGTACGTCTGCCTATTGTTACTTAGTGTGTATACGTCTGCCTATAGTTAGTTAGTGTGTATACGTCTGCCTATAGTTACTTAGTGTGTATACGTCTGCCTATAGTTACTTAGTGTGTATACGTCTGCCTATAGTTACTTAGTGTGTACGTCTGCCTATAGTTACTTAGTGTGTATACGTCTGCCTATAGTTACTTAGTGTGTATACGTCTGCCTATAGTTAGTTAGTGTGTATACGTCTGCCTATAGTTACTTAGAGTGTATACGTCTGCCTATAGTTACTTAGAGTGTATACGTCTGCCTATAGTTACTTAGTGTGTACGTAGTTACTTAGTGTGTATACGTCTGCCTATAGTTACTTAGTGTGTATACGTCTGCCTATAGTTACTTAGTGTGTATACGTCTGCCTAAAGTTACTTAGTGTGTACGTCTGCCTATAGTTACTTAGTGTGTATACGTCTGCCTATAGTTACTTAGTGTGTACGTCTGCCTATAGTTACTTAGTGTGTATACGTCTGGCTATAGTTACTTAGTGTGTACGTCTGCCTATAGTTACTTAGTGTGTATACGTCTGCCTAAAGTTACTTAGTGTGTACGTCTGCCTATAGTTACTTAGTGTGTATACGTCTGCCTATAGTTAGTTAGTGTGTACGTCTGCCTATAGTTTCTTAGTGTGTATACGTCTGCCTATAGTTACTTAGTGTGTACGTCTGCCTAAAGTTACTTAGTGTGTACGTCTGCGTATAGTTACTTAGTGCGTACACGTCTGCCTATAGTTACTTAGTGTGTACGTCAGCCTATAGTTACTTAGTGTGTAAGTCTGCCTATAGTTACTTAGTGTGTATACGTCTGCCTATAGTTACTTAGTGTGTATACGTCTGCCTATAGTTACTTTGTGTGTATACGTCTGCCTATAGTTACTTAGAGTGTATACGTCTGCCTATAGTTACTTAGAGTGTATACGTCTGCCTATAGTTACTTAGTGTGTACGTCTGCCTATAGCTACTTAGTGTGTATATTTCTGCCTATAGTTACTTAGTGTGTACATCTGCCTATAGTTACTTAGTGTGTACGTCTGCCTATAGTTACTTAGTGTGTATACGTCTGCCTATAGTTAGTTAGTGTGTACGTCTGCCTATAGTTACTTAGTGTGTATACGTCTGCCTATAGTTACTTAGTGTGTACGTCTGCCTAAAGTTACTTAGTGTGTACGTCTGCCTATAGTTACTTAGTGCGTACACGTCTGCCTATAGTTACTTAGTGTGTACGTCTGCCTATAGTTACTTAGTGTGTATACGTCTGCCTATAGTTAGTTAGTGTGTACGTCTGCCTATAGTTTCTTAGTGTGTATACGTCTGCCTATAGTTACTTAGTGTGTACGTCTGCCTATAGTTACTTAGTGTGTATACGTCTGCCTATAGTTACTGAGTGTGTACGTCTGCCTATAGTTACTTAGTGTGTATACGTCTGCCTATAGTTACTTAGTGTGTACGTCTGCCTAAAGTTACTTAGTGTGGACGTCTGCCTATAGTTACTTAGTGTGTATAAGTCTGCCTATAGTTACTTAGTGTCTATACGTCTGCCTATAGTTACTTAGTGTATACGTCTGCCTATAGTTACTTAGTGTGTACGTCTGCCTATAGTTACTTAGTGTGTATACGTCTGCCTATAGTTAGTTAGTGTGTATACGTCTGCCTATAGTTACTTAGAGTGTATACGTCTGCCTATAGTTACTTAGAGTGTATACGTCTGCCTATAGTTACTTAGTGTGTACGTCTGCCTATAGTTACTTAGTGTGTATACGTCTGCCTATAGTTACTTAGTGTGTACATCTGCCTATAGTTACTTAGTGTGTACGTCTGCCTATTGTTACTTAGTGTGCACATCTGCCTATAGTTACTTAGAGTGTATACGTCTGCCTATAGTTACTTAGTGTGTATACGTCTGCCTATAGTTACTTAGTGTGTATACGTCTGCCTATAGTTACTTAGTGTGTACGTCTGCCTATAGTTACTTAGTGTGTATACGTCTGCCTATAGTTACTTAGTGTGTACGTCTGCCTATTGTTACTTAGTGTGCACATCTGCCTATAGTTACTTAGAGTGTATACGTCTGCCTATAGTTACTTAGTGTGTATACGTCTGCCTATAGTTACTTAGTGTGTATACGTCTGCCTATAGTTACTTAGTGTGTACGTCTGCCTATAGTTACTTAGTGTGTATAAGTCTGCCTATAGTTACTTAGTGTCTATACGTCTGCCTATAGTTACTTAGTGTATACGTCTGCCTATAGTTACTTAGTGTGTACGTCTGCCTATAGTTACTTAGTGTGTATACGTCTGCCTATAGTTAGTTAGTGTGTATACGTCTGCCTATAGTTACTTAGAGTGTATACGTCTGCCTATAGTTACTTAGAGTGTATACGTCTGCCTATAGTTACTTAGTGTTTACATCTGCCTATAGTTACTTAGTGTGTACGTCTGCCTATTGTTACTTAGTGTGCACATCTGCCTATAGTTACTTAGAGTGTATACGTCTGCCTAAAGTTACTTAGTGTGTACGTCTGCCTATAGTTACTTAGTGTGTATACGTCTGCCTAAAGTTACTTAGTGTGTACGTCTGCCTATAGTTACTTAGTGTGTATACGTCTGCCTATAGTTACTTAGTGTGTACGTCTGCCTATAGTTACTTAGTGTGTATACGTCTGGCTATAGTTACTTAGTGTGTACGTCTGCCTATAGTTACTTAGTGTGTATACGTCTGCCTAAAGTTACTTAGTGTGTACGTCTGCCTATAGTTACTTAGTGTGTATACGTCTGCCTATAGTTAGTTAGTGTGTACGTCTGCCTATAGTTTCTTAGTGTGTATACGTCTGCCTATAGTTACTTAGTGTGTACGTCTGCCTAAAGTTACTTAGTGTGTACGTCTGCGTATAGTTACTTAGTGCGTACACGTCTGCCTATAGTTACTTAGTGTGTACGTCAGCCTATAGTTACTTAGTGTGTAAGTCTGCCTATAGTTACTTAGTGTGTATATGTCTGCCTATAGTTACTTAGTGTGTATACGTCTGCCTATAGTTACTTTGTGTGTATACGTCTGCCTATAGTTACTTAGAGTGTATACGTCTGCCTATAGTTACTTAGAGTGTATACGTCTGCCTATAGTTACTTAGTGTGTACGTCTGCCTATAGCTACTTAGTGTGTATATTTCTGCCTATAGTTACTTAGTGTGTACATCTGCCTATAGTTACTTAGTGTGTACGTCTGCCTATAGTTACTTAGTGTGTATACGTCTGCCTATAGTTAGTTAGTGTGTACGTCTGCCTATAGTTACTTAGTGTGTATACGTCTGCCTATAGTTACTTAGTGTGTACGTCTGCCTAAAGTTACTTAGTGTGTACGTCTGCCTATAGTTACTTAGTGCGTACACGTCTGCCTATAGTTACTTAGTGTGTACGTCTGCCTATAGTTACTTAGTGTGTATACGTCTGCCTATAGTTAGTTAGTGTGTACGTCTGCCTATAGTTTCTTAGTGTGTATACGTCTGCCTATAGTTACTTAGTGTGTACGTCTGCCTATAGTTACTTAGTGTGTATACGTCTGCCTATAGTTACTGAGTGTGTACGTCTGCCTATAGTTACTTAGTGTGTATACGTCTGCCTATAGTTACTTAGTGTGTACGTCTGCCTAAAGTTACTTAGTGTGGACGTCTGCCTATAGTTACTTAGTGTGTATACGTTGCCTATAGTTACTTAGTGTGTACGTCTGCCTATAGTTACTTAGTGTGTACGTCTGCCTATAGTAACTTAGTGTGTATACGTCTGCCTATAGTTACTTAGTGTGTACATCTGCCTATAGTTACTTAGTGTGTACGTCTGCCTATTGTTACTTAGTGTGCACATCTGCCTATAGTTACTTAGAGTGTATACGTCTGCCTATAGTTACTTTGTGTGTATACGTCTGCCTATAGTTACTTAGTGTGTATACGTCTGCCTATAGTTACTTAGTGTGTACGTCTGCCTATAGTTACTTAGTGTGTATAAGTCTGCCTATAGTTACTTAGTGTCTATACGTCTGCCTATAGTTACTTAGTGTATACGTCTGCCTATAGTTACTTAGTGTGTACGTCTGCCTATAGTTACTTAGTGTGTATACGTCTGCCTATAGTTAGTTAGTGTGTATACGTCTGCCTATAGTTACTTAGAGTGTATACGTCTGCCTATAGTTACTTAGAGTGTATACGTCTGCCTATAGTTACTTAGTGTGTACGTCTGCCTATAGTTACTTAGTGTGTATACGTCTGCCTATAGTTACTTAGTGTGTACATCTGCCTATAGTTACTTAGTGTGTACGTCTGCCTATTGTTACTTAGTGTGCACATCTGCCTATAGTTACTTAGAGTGTATACGTCTGCCTATAGTTACTTAGTGTGTATACGTCTGCCTATAGTTACTTAGTGTGTATACGTCTGCCTATAGTTACTTAGTGTGTACGTCTGCCTATAGTTACTTAGTGTGTATACGTCTGCCTATAGTTACTTAGTGTGTATACGTCTGCCTATAGTTAGTTAGTGTGTATACGTCTGCCTATAGTTACTTAGAGTGTATACGTCTGCCTATAGTTACCTAGAGTGTATACGTCTGCCTATAGTTACTTAGTGTGTACGTAGTTACTTAGTGTGTATACGTCTGCCTATAGTTACTTAGTGTGTATACGTCTGCCTATAGTTACTTAGTGTGTATACGTCTGCCTAAAGTTACTTAGTGTGTACGTCTGCCTATAGTTACTTAGTGTGTATACGTCTGCCTATAGTTACTTAGTGTGTACGTCTGCCTATAGTTACTTAGTGTGTATACGTCTGGCTATAGTTACTTAGTGTGTACGTCTGCCTATAGTTACTTAGTGTGTATACGTCTGCCTTAAGTTACTTAGTGTGTACGTCTGCCTATAGTTACTTAGTGTGTATACGTCTGCCTATAGTTAGTTAGTGTGTACGTCTGCCTATAGTTTCTTAGTGTGTATACGTCTGCCTATAGTTACTTAGTGTGTACGTCTGCCTAAAGTTACTTAGTGTGTACGTCTGCGTATAGTTACTTAGTGAGTACACGTCTGCCTATAGTTACTTAGTGTGTACGTCAGCCTATAGTTACTTAGAGTGTGTAAGTCTGCCTATAGTTACTTAGTGTGTATACGTCTGCCTATAGTTACTTAGTGTGTATACGTCTGCCTATAGTTACTTTGTGTGTATACGTCTGCCTATAGTTACTTAGAGTGTATACGTCTGCCTATAGTTACTTAGAGTGTATACGTCTGCCTATAGTTACTTAGTGTGTACGTCTGCCTATAGCTACTTAGTGTGTATATTTCTGCCTATAGTTACTTAGTGTGTACATCTGCCTATAGTTACTTAGTGTGTACGTCTGCCTATAGTTACTTAGTGTGTATACTTCTGCCTATAGTTAGTTAGTGTGTACGTCTGCCTATAGTTACTTAGTGTGTATACGTCTGCCTATAGTTACTTAGTGTGTACGTCTGCCTAAAGTTACTTAGTGTGTACGTCTGCCTATAGTTACTTAGTGCGTACACGTCTGCCTATAGTTACTTAGTGTGTACGTCTGCCTATAGTTACTTAGTGTGTACGTCTGCATATAGTTACTTAGTGTGTATATGTCTGCCTATAGTTACTTAGTGTGTATACGTCTGCCTATAGTTACTTAGTGTGTATACGTCTGCCTATAGTTAGTTAGTGTGTATACGTCTGCCTATAGTTACTTAGCGTGTATACGTCTGCCTATAGTTACTTAGTGTGTATACGTCTGCCTATAGTTACTTAGTGTGTACATCTGCCTATAGTTACTTAGTGTGTACGTCTGCCTATTGTTACTTAGGGCCCTGCCTGCGGGTACATCTGCCTATAGTTACTTAGGGACGCTGCCTAGTACGGGACGTCTGCCTATAGTTACGGTGTACGCTGCCTGCAGGGTATACGTCTGCCTATAGTTACTTAGTGTGTATACGTCTGCCTATAGTTAGTTAGTGTGTATACGTCTGCCTATAGTTACTTAGTGTATACGTCTGCCTATAGTTACTTAGAGTGTATACGTCTGCCTATAGTTACTTAGTGTGTATACGTCTGCCTATAGTTACTTAGTGTGTATACGTCTGCCTATAGTTACTTAGTGTGTACGTCTGCCTATAGTTACTTAGTGTGTATACGTCTGCCTATAGTTACTTAGTGTGTATACGTCTGCCTATAGTTAGTTAGTGTGTATACGTCTGCCTATAGTTACTTAGAGTGTATACGTCTGCCTATAGTTACTTAGAGTGTATACGTCTGCCTATAGTTACTTAGTGTGTACCTCTGCCTATAGTTACTTAGTGTGTATACGTCTGCCTATAGTTACTTAGTGTGTATACGTCTGCCTATAGTTACTTAGTGTGTATACGTCTGCCTATAGTTACTTAGTGTGTACATCTGCCTATAGTTACTTAGTGTGTACGTCTGCCTATTGTTACTTAGTGTGCACATCTGCCTATAGTTACTTAGAGTGTATACGTCTGCCTATAGTTACTTAGTGTGTACGTCTGCCTATAGTTACTTAGTGTGTATACGTCTGCCTATAGTTACTTAGTGTGTACATCTGCCTATAGTTACTTAGTGTGTACGTCTGCCTATTGTTACTTAGTGTGCACATCTGCCTATAGTTACTTAGAGTGTATACGTCTGCCTAAAGTTACTTAGTGTGTACGTCTGCCTATAGTTACTTAGTGTGTATACGTCTGCCTAAAGTTACTTAGTGTGTACGTCTGCCTATAGTTACTTAGTGTGTATACGTCTGCCTATAGTTACTTAGTGTGTACGTCTGCCTATAGTTACTTAGTGTGTATACGTCTGGCTATAGTTACTTAGTGTGTACGTCTGCCTATAGTTACTTAGTGTGTATACGTCTGCCTAAAGTTACTTAGTGTGTACGTCTGCCTATAGTTACTTAGTGTGTATACGTCTGCCTATAGTTAGTTAGTGTGTACGTCTGCCTATAGTTTCTTAGTGTGTATACGTCTGCCTATAGTTACTTAGTGTGTACGTCTGCCTAAAGTTACTTAGTGTGTACGTCTGCCTATAGTTACTTAGTGCGTACACGTCTGCCTATAGTTACTTAGTGTGTACGTCTGCCTATAGTTACTTAGTGTGTACGTCTGCATATAGTTACTTAGTGTGTATATGTCTGCCTATAGTTACTTAGTGTGTATACGTCTGCCTATAGTTACTTAGTGTGTATACGTCTGCCTATAGTTAGTTAGTGTGTATACGTCTGCCTATAGTTACTTAGCGTGTATACGTCTGCCTATAGTTACTTAGTGTGTATACGTCTGCCTATAGTTACTTAGTGTGTACATCTGCCTATAGTTACTTAGTGTGTACGTCTGCCTATTGTTACTTAGTGTGCACATCTGCCTATAGTTACTTAGAGTGTATACATCTGCCTATAGTTACTTAGTGTGTATACGTCTGCCTATAGTTACTTAGTGTGTATACGTCTGCCTATAGTTACTTAGTGTGTACGTCTGCCTATAGTTACTTAGTGTGTATACGTCTGCCTATAGTTACTTAGTGTGTATACGTCTGCCTATAGTTAGTTAGTGTGTATACGTCTGCCTATAGTTACTTAGTGTATACGTCTGCCTATAGTTACTTAGAGTGTATACGTCTGCCTATAGTTACTTAGTGTGTATACGTCTGCCTATAGTTACTTAGTGTGTATACGTCTGCCTATAGTTACTTAGTGTGTACGTCTGCCTATAGTTACTTAGTGTGTATACGTCTGCCTATAGTTACTTAGTGTGTACGTCTGCCTATAGTTACTTAGTGTGTATACGTCTGGCTATAGTTACTTAGTGTGTACGTCTGCCTATAGTTACTTAGTGTGTATACGTCTGCCTAAAGTTACTTAGTGTGTACGTCTGCCTATAGTTACTTAGTGTGTATACGTCTGCCTATAGTTAGTTAGTGTGTACGTCTGCCTATAGTTTCTTAGTGTGTATACGTCTGCCTATAGTTACTTAGTGTGTACGTCTGCCTAAAGTTACTTAGTGTGTACGTCTGCCTATAGTTACTTAGTGCGTACACGTCTGCCTATAGTTACTTAGTGTGTACGTCTGCCTATAGTTACTTAGTGTGTACGTCTGCATATAGTTACTTAGTGTGTATATGTCTGCCTATAGTTACTTAGTGTGTATACGTCTGCCTATAGTTACTTAGTGTGTATACGTCTGCCTATAGTTAGTTAGTGTGTATACGTCTGCCTATAGTTACTTAGCGTGTATACGTCTGCCTATAGTTACTTAGTGTGTATACGTCTGCCTATAGTTACTTAGTGTGTACGTCTGCCTATAGTTACTTAGTGTGTATACGTCTGGCTATAGTTACTTAGTGTGTACGTCTGCCTATAGTTACTTAGTGTGTATACGTCTGCCTAAAGTTACTTAGTGTGTACGTCTGCCTATAGTTACTTAGTGTGTATACGTCTGCCTATAGTTAGTTAGTGTGTACGTCTGCCTATAGTTTCTTAGTGTGTATACGTCTGCCTATAGTTACTTAGTGTGTACGTCTGCCTAAAGTTACTTAGTGTGTACGTCTGCCTATAGTTACTTAGTGCGTACACGTCTGCCTATAGTTACTTAGTGTGTACGTCTGCCTATAGTTACTTAGTGTGTACGTCTGCATATAGTTACTTAGTGTGTATATGTCTGCCTATAGTTACTTAGTGTGTACATCTGCCTATAGTTACTTAGTGTGTATACGTCTGCCTATAGTTAGTTAGTGTGTACGTCTGCCTATAGTTTCTTAGTGTGTATACGTCTGCCTATAGTTACTTAGTGTGTACGTCTGCCTATAGTTACTTAGTGTGTATACGTCTGCCTATAGTTACTGAGTGTGTACGTCTGCCTATAGTTACTTAGTGTGTATACGTCTGCCTATAGTTACTTAGTGTGTACGTCTGCCTAAAGTTACTTAGTGTGGACGTCTGCCTATAGTTACTTAGTGTGTATACGTTGCCTATAGTTACTTAGTGTGTACGTCTGCCTATAGTTACTTAGTGTGTACGTCTGCCTATAGTAACTTAGTGTGTATACGTCTGCCTATAGTTACTTAGTGTGTACATCTGCCTATAGTTACTTAGTGTGTACGTCTGCCTATTGTTACTTAGTGTGCACATCTGCCTATAGTTACTTAGAGTGTATACGTCTGCCTATAGTTACTTTGTGTGTATACGTCTGCCTATAGTTACTTAGTGTGTATACGTCTGCCTATAGTTACTTAGTGTGTACGTCTGCCTATAGTTACTTAGTGTGTATAAGTCTGCCTATAGTTACTTAGTGTCTATACGTCTGCCTATAGTTACTTAGTGTATACGTCTGCCTATAGTTACTTAGTGTGTACGTCTGCCTATAGTTACTTAGTGTGTATACGTCTGCCTATAGTTAGTTAGTGTGTATACGTCTGCCTATAGTTACTTAGAGTGTATACGTCTGCCTATAGTTACTTAGAGTGTATACGTCTGCCTATAGTTACTTAGTGTGTACGTCTGCCTATAGTTACTTAGTGTGTATACGTCTGCCTATAGTTACTTAGTGTGTACATCTGCCTATAGTTACTTAGTGTGTACGTCTGCCTATTGTTACTTAGTGTGCACATCTGCCTATAGTTACTTAGAGTGTATACGTCTGCCTATAGTTACTTAGTGTGTATACGTCTGCCTATAGTTACTTAGTGTGTATACGTCTGCCTATAGTTACTTAGTGTGTACGTCTGCCTATAGTTACTTAGTGTGTATACGTCTGCCTATAGTTACTTAGTGTGTATACGTCTGCCTATAGTTAGTTAGTGTGTATACGTCTGCCTATAGTTACTTAGAGTGTATACGTCTGCCTATAGTTACCTAGAGTGTATACGTCTGCCTATAGTTACTTAGTGTGTACGTAGTTACTTAGTGTGTATACGTCTGCCTATAGTTACTTAGTGTGTATACGTCTGCCTATAGTTACTTAGTGTGTATACGTCTGCCTAAAGTTACTTAGTGTGTACGTCTGCCTATAGTTACTTAGTGTGTATACGTCTGCCTATAGTTACTTAGTGTGTACGTCTGCCTATAGTTACTTAGTGTGTACGTCAGCCTATAGTTACTTAGTGTGTAAGTCTGCCTATAGTTACTTAGTGTGTATACGTCTGCCTATAGTTACTTAGTGTGTATACGTCTGCCTATAGTTACTTTGTGTGTATACGTCTGCCTATAGTTACTTAGAGTGTATACGTCTGCCTATAGTTACTTAGAGTGTATACGTCTGCCTATAGTTACTTAGTGTGTACGTCTGCCTATAGCTACTTAGTGTGTATATTTCTGCCTATAGTTACTTAGTGTGTACATCTGCCTATAGTTACTTAGTGTGTACGTCTGCCTATAGTTACTTAGTGTGTATACGTCTGCCTATAGTTAGTTAGTGTGTACGTCTGCCTATAGTTACTTAGTGTGTATACGTCTGCCTATAGTTACTTAGTGTGTACGTCTGCCTAAAGTTACTTAGTGTGTACGTCTGCCTATAGTTACTTAGTGCGTACACGTCTGCCTATAGTTACTTAGTGTGTACGTCTGCCTATAGTTACTTAGTGTGTACGTCTGCATATAGTTACTTAGTGTGTATATGTCTGCCTATAGTTACTTAGTGTGTATACGTCTGCCTATAGTTACTTAGTGTGTATACGTCTGCCTATAGTTAGTTAGTGTGTATACGTCTGCCTATAGTTACTTAGCGTGTATACGTCTGCCTATAGTTACTTAGTGTGTATACGTCTGCCTATAGTTACTTAGTGTGTACATCTGCCTATAGTTACTTAGTGTGTACGTCTGCCTATTGTTACTTAGTGTGCACATCTGCCTATAGTTACTTAGAGTGTATACATCTGCCTATAGTTACTTAGTGTGTATACGTCTGCCTATAGTTACTTAGTGTGTATACGTCTGCCTATAGTTACTTAGTGTGTACGTCTGCCTATAGTTACTTAGTGTGTATACATCTGCCTATAGTTACTTAGTGTGTATACGTCTGCCTATAGTTAGTTAGTGTGTATACGTCTGCCTATAGTTACTTAGTGTATACGTCTGCCTATAGTTACTTAGAGTGTATACGTCTGCCTATAGTTACTTAGTGTGTATACGTCTGCCTATAGTTACTTAGTGTGTATACGTCTGCCTATAGTTACTTAGTGTGTACGTCTGCCTATAGTTACTTAGTGTGTATACGTCTGCCTATAGTTACTTAGTGTGTATACGTCTGCCTATAGTTAGTTAGTGTGTATACGTCTGCCTATAGTTACTTAGAGTGTATACGTCTGCCTATAGTTACTTAGAGTGTATACGTCTGCCTATAGTTACTTAGTGTGTACCTCTGCCTATAGTTACTTAGTGTGTATACGTCTGCCTATAGTTACTTAGTGTGTATACGTCTGCCTATAGTTACTTAGTGTGTATACATCTGCCTATAGTTACTTAGTGTGTATACCTCTGCCTATAGTTACTTAGTGTGTATACGTCTGCCTAAAGTTACTTAGTGTGTACGTCTGCCTATAGTTACTTAGTGTGTATACGTCTGCCTATAGTTACTTAGTGTGTACGTCTGCCTATAGTTACTTAGTGTGTATACGTCTGGCTATAGTTACTTAGTGTGTACGTCTGCCTATAGTTACTTAGTGTGTATACGTCTGCCTAAAGTTACTTAGTGTATACGTCTGCCTATAGTTACTTAGAGTGTATACGTCTGCCTATAGTTACTTAGTGTGTACGTCTGCCTATAGTTACTTAGTGTGTATACGTCTGCCTATAGTTACTTAATGTGTACATCTGCCTATAGTTACTTAGTGTGTACGTCTGCCTATTGTTACTTAGTGTGCACATCTGCCTATAGTTACTTAGAGTGTATACGTCTGCCTATAGTTACTTAGTGTGTATACGTCTGCCTATAGTTACTTAGTGTGTATACGTCTGCCTATAGTTACTTAGTGTGTACGTCTGCCTATAGTTACTTAGTGTGTATACGTCTGCCTATAGTTACTTAGTGTGTATACGTCTGCCTATAGTTAGTTAGTGTGTATACGTCTGCCTATAGTTACTTAGAGTGTATACGTCTGCCTATAGTTACCTAGAGTGTATACGTCTGCCTATAGTTACTTAGTGTGTACGTAGTTACTTAGTGTGTATACGTCTGCCTATAGTTACTTAGTGTGTATACGTCTGCCTATAGTTACTTAGTGTGTATACGTCTGCCTAAAGTTACTTAGTGTGTACGTCTGCCTATAGTTACTTAGTGTGTATACGTCTGCCTATAGTTACTTAGTGTGTACGTCTGCCTATAGTTACTTAGTGTGTATACGTCTGGCTATAGTTACTTAGTGTGTACGTCTGCCTATAGTTACTTAATGTGTATACGTCTGCCTTAAGTTACTTAGTGTGTACGTCTGCCTATAGTTACTTAGTGTGTATACGTCTGCCTATAGTTAGTTAGTGTGTACGTCTGCCTATAGTTTCTTAGTGTGTATACGTCTGCCTATAGTTACTTAGTGTGTACGTCTGCCTAAAGTTACTTAGTGTGTACGTCTGCGTATAGTTACTTAGTGAGTACACGTCTGCCTATAGTTACTTAGTGTGTACGTCAGCCTATAGTTACTTAGTGTGTAAGTCTGCCTATAGTTACTTAGTGTGTATACGTCTGCCTATAGTTACTTAGTGTGTATACGTCTGCCTATAGTTACTTTGTGTGTATACGTCTGCCTATAGTTACTTAGAGTGTATACGTCTGCCTATAGTTACTTAGAGTGTATACGTCTGCCTATAGTTACTTAGTGTGTACGTCTGCCTATAGCTACTTAGTGTATATATTTCTGCCTATAGTTACTTAGTGTGTACATCTGCCTATAGTTACTTAGTGTGTACGTCTGCCTATAGTTACTTAGTGTGTATACGTCTGCCTATAGTTAGTTAGTGTGTACGTCTGCCTATAGTTACTTAGTGTGTATACGTCTGCCTATAGTTACTTAGTGTGTACGTCTGCCTAAAGTTACTTAGTGTGTACGTCTGCCTATAGTTACTTAGTGCGTACACGTCTGCCTATAGTTACTTAGTGTGTACGTCTGCCTATAGTTACTTAGTGTGTACGTCTGCATATAGTTACTTAGTGTGTATATGTCTGCCTATAGTTACTTAGTGTGTATACGTCTGCCTATAGTTACTTAGTGTGTATACGTCTGCCTATAGTTAGTTAGTGTGTATACGTCTGCCTATAGTTACTTAGCGTGTATACGTCTGCCTATAGTTACTTAGTGTGTATACGTCTGCCTATAGTTACTTAGTGTGTACATCTGCCTATAGTTACTTAGTGTGTACGTCTGCCTATTGTTACTTAGTGTGCACATCTGCCTATAGTTACTTAGAGTGTATACATCTGCCTATAGTTACTTAGTGTGTATACGTCTGCCTATAGTTACTTAGTGTGTATACGTCTGCCTATAGTTACTTAGTGTGTACGTCTGCCTATAGTTACTTAGTGTGTATACGTCTGCCTATAGTTACTTAGTGTGTATACGTCTGCCTATAGTTAGTTAGTGTGTATACGTCTGCCTATAGTTACTTAGTGTATACGTCTGCCTATAGTTACTTAGAGTGTATACGTCTGCCTATAGTTACTTAGTGTGTATACGTCTGCCTATAGTTACTTAGTGTGTATACGTCTGCCTATAGTTACTTAGTGTGTACGTCTGCCTATAGTTACTTAGTGTGTATACGTCTGCCTATAGTTACTTAGTGTGTATACGTCTGCCTATAGTTAGTTAGTGTGTATACGTCTGCCTATAGTTACTTAGAGTGTATACGTCTGCCTATAGTTACTTAGAGTGTATACGTCTGCCTATAGTTACTTAGTGTGTACCTCTGCCTATAGTTACTTAGTGTGTATACGTCTGCCTATAGTTACTTAGTGTGTATACGTCTGCCTATAGTTACTTAGTGTGTATACGTCTGCCTATAGTTACTTAGTGTGTATACCTCTGCCTATAGTTACTTAGTGTGTATACGTCTGCCTAAAGTTACTTAGTGTGTACGTCTGCCTATAGTTACTTAGTGTGTATACGTCTGCCTATAGTTACTTAGTGTGTACGTCTGCCTATAGTTACTTAGTGTGTATACGTCTGGCTATAGTTACTTAGTGTGTACGTCTGCCTATAGTTACTTAGTGTGTATACGTCTGCCTAAAGTTACTTAGTGTGTACGTCTGCCTATAGCTACTTAGTGTGTATATGTCTGCCTATAGTTAGTTAGTGTGTACGTCTGCCTATAGTTACTTAGTGTGTATACGTCTGCCTATAGTTACTTAGTGTGTACGTCTGCCTAAAGTTACTTAGTGTGTACGTCTGCCTATAGTTACTTAGTGCGTACACGTCTGCCTATAGTTACTTAGTGTGTACGTCTGCCTATAGTTACTTAGTGTGTACGTCTGCCTATTGTTACTTAGTGTGTATACGTCTGCCTATAGTTACTTAGTGTGTATACTTCCTCCTATAGTTACTTAGTGTGTACGTCTGCCTAAAGTTACTTAGTGTGTATACGTCTGATTATAGTTACTTAGTGTGTATACGTCTGCCTATAGTTACTTAGAGTGTATACGTCTGCCTATAGTTACTAAGAGTGTGTACGTCTGCCTATAGTTACTTAGTGTGTACGTCTGCCTATAGTTACTTAGAGTGTATACGTCTGATTATAGTTACTTAGTGTGTATACGTCTGGCTATAGTTACTTAGTGTGTACGTCTGCCTATAGTTACTTAATGTGTATACGTCTGCCTTAAGTTACTTAGTGTGTACGTCTGCCTATAGTTACTTAGTGTGTATACGTCTGCCTATAGTTAGTTAGTGTGTACGTCTGCCTATAGTTTCTTAGTGTGTATACGTCTGCCTATAGTTACTTAGTGTGTACGTCTGCCTAAAGTTACTTAGTGTGTACGTCTGCGTATAGTTACTTAGTGAGTACACGTCTGCCTATAGTTACTTAGTGTGTACGTCAGCCTATAGTTACTTAGTGTGTAAGTCTGCCTATAGTTACTTAGTGTGTATACGTCTGCCTATAGTTACTTAGTGTGTATACGTCTGCCTATAGTTACTTTGTGTGTATACGTCTGCCTATAGTTACTTAGAGTGTATACGTCTGCCTATAGTTACTTAGAGTGTATACGTCTGCCTATAGTTACTTAGTGTGTACGTCTGCCTATAGCTACTTAGTGTATATATTTCTGCCTATAGTTACTTAGTGTGTACATCTGCCTATAGTTACTTAGTGTGTACGTCTGCCTATAGTTACTTAGTGTGTATACGTCTGCCTATAGTTAGTTAGTGTGTACGTCTGCCTATAGTTACTTAGTGTGTATACGTCTGCCTATAGTTACTTAGTGTGTACGTCTGCCTAAAGTTACTTAGTGTGTACGTCTGCCTATAGTTACTTAGTGCGTACACGTCTGCCTATAGTTACTTAGTGTGTACGTCTGCCTATAGTTACTTAGTGTGTACGTCTGCATATAGTTACTTAGTGTGTATATGTCTGCCTATAGTTACTTAGTGTGTATACGTCTGCCTATAGTTACTTAGTGTGTATACGTCTGCCTATAGTTAGTTAGTGTGTATACGTCTGCCTATAGTTACTTAGCGTGTATACGTCTGCCTATAGTTACTTAGTGTGTATACGTCTGCCTATAGTTACTTAGTGTGTACATCTGCCTATAGTTACTTAGTGTGTACGTCTGCCTATTGTTACTTAGTGTGCACATCTGCCTATAGTTACTTAGAGTGTATACATCTGCCTATAGTTACTTAGTGTGTATACGTCTGCCTATAGTTACTTAGTGTGTATACGTCTGCCTATAGTTACTTAGTGTGTACGTCTGCCTATAGTTACTTAGTGTGTATACGTCTGCCTATAGTTACTTAGTGTGTATACGTCTGCCTATAGTTAGTTAGTGTGTATACGTCTGCCTATAGTTACTTAGTGTATACGTCTGCCTATAGTTACTTAGAGTGTATACGTCTGCCTATAGTTACTTAGTGTGTATACGTCTGCCTATAGTTACTTAGTGTGTATACGTCTGCCTATAGTTACTTAGTGTGTACGTCTGCCTATAGTTACTTAGTGTGTATACGTCTGCCTATAGTTACTTAGTGTGTATACGTCTGCCTATAGTTAGTTAGTGTGTATACGTCTGCCTATAGTTACTTAGAGTGTATACGTCTGCCTATAGTTACTTAGAGTGTATACGTCTGCCTATAGTTACTTAGTGTGTACCTCTGCCTATAGTTACTTAGTGTGTATACGTCTGCCTATAGTTACTTAGTGTGTATACGTCTGCCTATAGTTACTTAGTGTGTATACGTCTGCCTATAGTTACTTAGTGTGTATACCTCTGCCTATAGTTACTTAGTGTGTATACGTCTGCCTAAAGTTACTTAGTGTGTACGTCTGCCTATAGTTACTTAGTGTGTATACGTCTGCCTATAGTTACTTAGTGTGTACGTCTGCCTATAGTTACTTAGTGTGCATACGTCTGGCTATAGTTACTTAGTGTGTACGTCTGCCTATAGTTACTTAGTGTGTATACGTCTGCCTAAAGTTACTTAGTGTGTACGTCTGCCTATAGCTACTTAGTGTGTATATGTCTGCCTATAGTTAGTTAGTGTGTACGTCTGCCTATAGTTACTTAGTGTGTATACGTCTGCCTATAGTTACTTAGTGTGTACGTCTGCCTAAAGTTACTTAGTGTGTACGTCTGCCTATAGTTACTTAGTGCGTACACGTCTGCCTATAGTTACTTAGTGTGTACGTCTGCCTATAGTTACTTAGTGTGTACGTCTGCCTATTGTTACTTAGTGTGTATACGTCTGCCTATAGTTACTTAGTGTGTATACTTCCTCCTATAGTTACTTAGTGTGTACGTCTGCCTAAAGTTACTTAGTGTGTATACGTCTGATTATAGTTACTTAGTGTGTATACGTCTGCCTATAGTTACTTAGAGTGTATACGTCTGCCTATAGTTACTAAGAGTGTGTACGTCTGCCTATAGTTACTTAGTGTGTACGTCTGCCTATAGTTACTTAGAGTGTATACGTCTGATTATAGTTACTTAGTGTGTATACGTCTGCCTATAGTTTCTTAGAGTGTATACGTCTGCCGATAGTTACTTAGTGTGTACCTCTGCATATAGTTACTTAGTGTGTATACGTCTGCCTATAGTTACTTAGTGTGTACGTCTGCCTAAAGTTACTTAGTGTGTACGTCTGCCTATAGTTACTTAGTGTGTACACGTCTGCCTATAGTTACTTAGTGTGTACGTCTGCCTATAGTTACTTAGTGTGTACGTCTGCCTATAGTTACTTAGAGTGTATACGTCTGCCTATAGTTACTTAGTGTGTACGTCTGCCTATAGCTACTTAGTGTGTATATTTCTGCCTATAGTTACTTAGTGTGTACATCTGCCTATAGTTACTTAGTGTGTACGTCTGCCTATAGTTACTTAGTGTGTATACGTCTGCCTATAGTTAGTTAGTGTGTACGTCTGCCTATAGTTACTTAGTGTGTATACGTCTGCCTATAGTTACTTAGTGTGTACGTCTGCCTAAAGTTACTTAGTGTGTACGTCTGCCTATAGTTACTTAGTGCGTACACGTCTGCCTATAGTTACTTAGTGTGTACGTCTGCCTATAGTTACTTAGTGTGTATACGTCTGCCTATAGTTAGTTAGTGTGTACGTCTGCCTATAGTTTCTTAGTGTGTATACGTCTGCCTATAGTTACTTAGTGTGTATACGTCTGCCTATAGTTACTTAGTGTGTATACGTCTGCCTAAAGTTACTTAGTGTGTACGTCTGCCTATAGTTACTTAGTGTGTATACGTCTGCCTATAGTTACTTAGTGTGTATACGTCTGCCTATAGTTACTTAGTGTGTACGTCTGCCTAAAGTTACTTAGTGTGTACGTCTGCCTATAGTTACTTAGTGCGTACACGTCTGCCTATAGTTACTTAGTGTGTACGTCTGCCTATAGTTACTTAGTGTGTATACGTCTGCCTATAGTTAGTTAGTGTGTACGTCTGCCTATAGTTTCTTAGTGTGTATACGTCTGCCTATAGTTACTTAGTGTGTATACGTCTGCCTATAGTTACTTAGTGTGTATACGTCTGAATAAAGTTACTTAGTGTGTACGTCTGCCTATAGTTACTTAGTGTGTATACGTCTGCCTATAGTTACTTAGTGTGTACGTCTGCCTATAGTTACTTAGTGTGTATACGTCTGGCTATAGTTACTTAGTGTGTACGTCTGCCTATAGTTACTTAGTGTGTATACGTCTGCCTTAAGTTACTTAGTGTGTACGTCTGCCTATAGTTACTTAGTGTGTATACGTCTGCCTATAGTTAGTTAGTGTGTACGTCTGCCTATAGTTTCTTAGTGTGTATACGTCTGCCTATAGTTACTTAGTGTGTACGTCTGCCTAAAGTTACTTAGTGTGTACGTCTGCGTATAGTTACTTAGTGAGTACACGTCTGCCTATAGTTACTTAGTGTGTACGTCAGCCTATAGTTACTTAGTGTGTAAGTCTGCCTATAGTTACTTAGTGTGTATACGTCTGCCTATAGTTACTTAGTGTGTATACGTCTGCCTATAGTTACTTTGTGTGTATACGTCTGCCTATAGTTACTTAGAGTGTATACGTCTGCCTATAGTTACTTAGAGTGTATACGTCTGCCTATAGTTACTTAGTGTGTACGTCTGCCTATAGCTACTTAGTGTGTATATTTCTGCCTATAGTTACTTAGTGTGTACATCTGCCTATAGTTACTTAGTGTGTACGTCTGCCTATAGTTACTTAGTGTGTATACGTCTGCCTATAGTTAGTTAGTGTGTACGTCTGCCTATAGTTACTTAGTGTGTATACGTCTGCCTATAGTTACTTAGTGTGTACGTCTGCCTAAAGTTACTTAGTGTGTACGTCTGCCTATAGTTACTTAGTGCGTACACGTCTGCCTATAGTTACTTAGTGTGTACGTCTGCCTATAGTTACTTAGTGTGTACGTCTGCATATAGTTACTTAGTGTGTATATGTCTGCCTATAGTTACTTAGTGTGTATACGTCTGCCTATAGTTACTTAGTGTGTATACGTCTGCCTATAGTTAGTTAGTGTGTATACGTCTGCCTATAGTTACTTAGCGTGTATACGTCTGCCTATAGTTACTTAGTGTGTATACGTCTGCCTATAGTTACTTAGTGTGTACATCTGCCTATAGTTACTTAGTGTGTACGTCTGCCTATTGTTACTTAGTGTGCACATCTGCCTATAGTTACTTAGAGTGTATACATCTGCCTATAGTTACTTAGTGTGTATACGTCTGCCTATAGTTACTTAGTGTGTATACGTCTGCCTATAGTTACTTAGTGTGTACGTCTGCCTATAGTTACTTAGTGTGTATACGTCTGCCTATAGTTACTTAGTGTGTATACGTCTGCCTATAGTTAGTTAGTGTGTATACGTCTGCCTATAGTTACTTAGTGTATACGTCTGCCTATAGTTACTTAGAGTGTATACGTCTGCCTATAGTTACTTAGTGTGTATACGTCTGCCTATAGTTACTTAGTGTGTATACGTCTGCCTATAGTTACTTAGTGTGTACGTCTGCCTATAGTTACTTAGTGTGTATACGTCTGCCTATAGTTACTTAGTGTGTATACGTCTGCCTATAGTTAGTTAGTGTGTATACGTCTGCCTATAGTTACTTAGAGTGTATACGTCTGCCTATAGTTACTTAGAGTGTATACGTCTGCCTATAGTTACTTAGTGTGTACCTCTGCCTATAGTTACTTAGTGTGTATACGTCTGCCTATAGTTACTTAGTGTGTATACGTCTGCCTATAGTTACTTAGTGTGTATACGTCTGCCTATAGTTACTTAGTGTGTATACCTCTGCCTATAGTTACTTAGTGTGTATACGTCTGCCTAAAGTTACTTAGTGTGTACGTCTGCCTATAGTTACTTAGTGTGTATACGTCTGCCTATAGTTACTTAGTGTGTACGTCTGCCTATAGTTACTTAGTGTGTATACGTCTGGCTATAGTTACTTAGTGTGTACGTCTGCCTATAGTTACTTAGTGTGTATACGTCTGCCTAAAGTTACTTAGTGTATACGTCTGCCTATAGTTACTTAGAGTGTATACGTCTGCCTATAGTTACTTAGTGTGTACGTCTGCCTATAGTTACTTAGTGTGTATACGTCTGCCTATAGTTACTTAGTGTGTACATCTGCCTATAGTTACTTAGTGTGTACGTCTGCCTATTGTTACTTAGTGTGCACATCTGCCTATAGTTACTTAGAGTGTATACGTCTGCCTATAGTTACTTAGTGTGTATACGTCTGCCTATAGTTACTTAGTGTGTATACGTCTGCCTATAGTTACTTAGTGTGTACGTCTGCCTATAGTTACTTAGTGTGTATACGTCTGCCTATAGTTACTTAGTGTGTATACGTCTGCCTATAGTTAGTTAGTGTGTATACGTCTGCCTATAGTTACTTAGAGTGTATACGTCTGCCTATAGTTACCTAGAGTGTATACGTCTGCCTATAGTTACTTAGTGTGTACGTAGTTACTTAGTGTGTATACGTCTGCCTATAGTTACTTAGTGTGTATACGTCTGCCTATAGTTACTTAGTGTGTATACGTCTGCCTAAAGTTACTTAGTGTGTACGTCTGCCTATAGTTACTTAGTGTGTATACGTCTGCCTATAGTTACTTAGTGTGTACGTCTGCCTATAGTTACTTAGTGTGTATACGTCTGGCTATAGTTACTTAGTGTGTACGTCTGCCTATAGTTACTTAGTGTGTATACGTCTGCCTTAAGTTACTTAGTGTGTACGTCTGCCTATAGTTACTTAGTGTGTATACGTCTGCCTATAGTTAGTTAGTGTGTACGTCTGCCTATAGTTTCTTAGTGTGTATACGTCTGCCTATAGTTACTTAGTGTGTACGTCTGCCTAAAGTTACTTAGTGTGTACGTCTGCGTATAGTTACTTAGTGAGTACACGTCTGCCTATAGTTACTTAGTGTGTACGTCAGCCTATAGTTACTTAGTGTGTAAGTCTGCCTATAGTTACTTAGTGTGTATACGTCTGCCTATAGTTACTTAGTGTGTATACGTCTGCCTATAGTTACTTTGTGTGTATACGTCTGCCTATAGTTACTTAGAGTGTATACGTCTGCCTATAGTTACTTAGAGTGTATACGTCTGCCTATAGTTACTTAGTGTGTACGTCTGCCTATAGCTACTTAGTGTATATATTTCTGCCTATAGTTACTTAGTGTGTACATCTGCCTATAGTTACTTAGTGTGTACGTCTGCCTATAGTTACTTAGTGTGTATACGTCTGCCTATAGTTAGTTAGTGTGTACGTCTGCCTATAGTTACTTAGTGTGTATACGTCTGCCTATAGTTACTTAGTGTGTACGTCTGCCTAAAGTTACTTAGTGTGTACGTCTGCCTATAGTTACTTAGTGCGTACACGTCTGCCTATAGTTACTTAGTGTGTACGTCTGCCTATAGTTACTTAGTGTGTACGTCTGCATATAGTTACTTAGTGTGTATATGTCTGCCTATAGTTACTTAGTGTGTATACGTCTGCCTATAGTTACTTAGTGTGTATACGTCTGCCTATAGTTAGTTAGTGTGTATACGTCTGCCTATAGTTACTTAGCGTGTATACGTCTGCCTATAGTTACTTAGTGTGTATACGTCTGCCTATAGTTACTTAGTGTGTACATCTGCCTATAGTTACTTAGTGTGTACGTCTGCCTATTGTTACTTAGTGTGCACATCTGCCTATAGTTACTTAGAGTGTATACATCTGCCTATAGTTACTTAGTGTGTATACGTCTGCCTATAGTTACTTAGTGTGTATACGTCTGCCTATAGTTACTTAGTGTGTACGTCTGCCTATAGTTACTTAGTGTGTATACGTCTGCCTATAGTTACTTAGTGTGTATACGTCTGCCTATAGTTAGTTAGTGTGTATACGTCTGCCTATAGTTACTTAGTGTATACGTCTGCCTATAGTTACTTAGAGTGTATACGTCTGCCTATAGTTACTTAGTGTGTATACGTCTGCCTATAGTTACTTAGTGTGTATACGTCTGCCTATAGTTACTTAGTGTGTACGTCTGCCTATAGTTACTTAGTGTGTATACGTCTGCCTATAGTTACTTAGTGTGTATACGTCTGCCTATAGTTAGTTAGTGTGTATACGTCTGCCTATAGTTACTTAGAGTGTATACGTCTGCCTATAGTTACTTAGAGTGTATACGTCTGCCTATAGTTACTTAGTGTGTACCTCTGCCTATAGTTACTTAGTGTGTATACGTCTGCCTATAGTTACTTAGTGTGTATACGTCTGCCTATAGTTACTTAGTGTGTATACGTCTGCCTATAGTTACTTAGTGTGTATACCTCTGCCTATAGTTACTTAGTGTGTATACGTCTGCCTAAAGTTACTTAGTGTGTACGTCTGCCTATAGTTACTTAGTGTGTATACGTCTGCCTATAGTTACTTAGTGTGTACGTCTGCCTATAGTTACTTAGTGTGTATACGTCTGGCTATAGTTACTTAGTGTGTACGTCTGCCTATAGTTACTTAGTGTGTATACGTCTGCCTAAAGTTACTTAGTGTGTACGTCTGCCTATAGCTACTTAGTGTGTATATGTCTGCCTATAGTTAGTTAGTGTGTACGTCTGCCTATAGTTACTTAGTGTGTATACGTCTGCCTATAGTTACTTAGTGTGTACGTCTGCCTAAAGTTACTTAGTGTGTACGTCTGCCTATAGTTACTTAGTGCGTACACGTCTGCCTATAGTTACTTAGTGTGTACGTCTGCCTATAGTTACTTAGTGTGTACGTCTGCCTATTGTTACTTAGTGTGTATACGTCTGCCTATAGTTACTTAGTGTGTATACTTCCTCCTATAGTTACTTAGTGTGTACGTCTGCCTAAAGTTACTTAGTGTGTATACGTCTGATTATAGTTACTTAGTGTGTATACGTCTGCCTATAGTTACTTAGAGTGTATACGTCTGCCTATAGTTACTAAGAGTGTGTACGTCTGCCTATAGTTACTTAGTGTGTACGTCTGCCTATAGTTACTTAGAGTGTATACGTCTGATTATAGTTACTTAGTGTGTATACGTCTGCCTATAGTTTCTTAGAGTGTATACGTCTGCCGATAGTTACTTAGTGTGTACCTCTGCATATAGTTACTTAGTGTGTATACGTCTGCCTATAGTTACTTAGTGTGTACGTCTGCCTAAAGTTACTTAGTGTGTACGTCTGCCTATAGTTACTTAGTGTGTACACGTCTGCCTATAGTTACTTAGTGTGTACGTCTGCCTATAGTTACTTAGTGTGTACGTCTGCCTATAGTTACTTAGAGTGTATACGTCTGCCTATAGTTACTTAGTGTGTACGTCTGCCTATAGCTACTTAGTGTGTATATTTCTGCCTATAGTTACTTAGTGTGTACATCTGCCTATAGTTACTTAGTGTGTACGTCTGCCTATAGTTACTTAGTGTGTATACGTCTGCCTATAGTTAGTTAGTGTGTACGTCTGCCTATAGTTACTTAGTGTGTATACGTCTGCCTATAGTTACTTAGTGTGTACGTCTGCCTAAAGTTACTTAGTGTGTACGTCTGCCTATAGTTACTTAGTGCGTACACGTCTGCCTATAGTTACTTAGTGTGTACGTCTGCCTATAGTTACTTAGTGTGTATACGTCTGCCTATAGTTAGTTAGTGTGTACGTCTGCCTATAGTTTCTTAGTGTGTATACGTCTGCCTATAGTTACTTAGTGTGTACGTCTGCCTATAGTTACTTAGTGTGTATACGTCTGCCTATAGTTACTGAGTGTGTACGTCTGCCTATAGTTACTTAGTGTGTATACGTCTGCCTATAGTTACTTAGTGTGTACGTCTGCCTAAAGTTACTTAGTGTGGACGTCTGCCTATAGTTACTTAGTGTGTATACGTTGCCTATAGTTACTTAGTGTGTACGTCTGCCTATAGTTACTTAGTGTGTACGTCTGCCTATAGTAACTTAGTGTGTATACGTCTGCCTATAGTTACTTAGTGTGTACATCTGCCTATAGTTACTTAGTGTGTACGTCTGCCTATTGTTACTTAGTGTGCACATCTGCCTATAGTTACTTAGAGTGTATACGTCTGCCTATAGTTACTTTGTGTGTATACGTCTGCCTATAGTTACTTAGTGTGTATACGTCTGCCTATAGTTACTTAGTGTGTACGTCTGCCTATAGTTACTTAGTGTGTATAAGTCTGCCTATAGTTACTTAGTGTCTATACGTCTGCCTATAGTTACTTAGTGTATACGTCTGCCTATAGTTACTTAGTGTGTACGTCTGCCTATAGTTACTTAGTGTGTATACGTCTGCCTATAGTTAGTTAGTGTGTATACGTCTGCCTATAGTTACTTAGAGTGTATACGTCTGCCTATAGTTACTTAGAGTGTATACGTCTGCCTATAGTTACTTAGTGTGTACGTCTGCCTATAGTTACTTAGTGTGTATACGTCTGCCTATAGTTACTTAGTGTGTACATCTGCCTATAGTTACTTAGTGTGTACGTCTGCCTATTGTTACTTAGTGTGCACATCTGCCTATAGTTACTTAGAGTGTATACGTCTGCCTATAGTTACTTAGTGTGTATACGTCTGCCTATAGTTACTTAGTGTGTATACGTCTGCCTATAGTTACTTAGTGTGTACGTCTGCCTATAGTTACTTAGTGTGTATACGTCTGCCTATAGTTACTTAGTGTGTATACGTCTGACTATAGTTAGTTAGTGTGTATACGTCTGCCTATAGTTACTTAGAGTGTATACGTCTGCCTATAGTTACCTAGAGTGTATACGTCTGCCTATAGTTACTTAGTGTGTACGTAGTTACTTAGTGTGTATACGTCTGCCTATAGTTACTTAGTGTGTATACGTCTGCCTATAGTTACTTAGTGTGTATACGTCTGCCTAAAGTTACTTAGTGTGTATGTCTGCCTATAGTTACTTAGTGTGTATACGTCTGCCTATAGTTACTTAGTGTGTACGTCTGCCTATAGTTACTTAGTGTGTATACGTCTGGCTATAGTTACTTAGTGTGTACGTCTGCCTATAGTTACTTAGTGTGTATACGTCTGCCTTAAGTTACTTAGTGTGTACGTCTGCCTATAGTTACTTAGTGTGTATACGTCTGCCTATAGTTAGTTAGTGTGTACGTCTGCCTATAGTTTCTTAGTGTGTATACGTCTGCCTATAGTTACTTAGTGTGTACGTCTGCCTAAAGTTACTTAGTGTGTACGTCTGCGTATAGTTACTTAGTGAGTACACGTCTGCCTATAGTTACTTAGTGTGTACGTCAGCCTATAGTTACTTAGTGTGTAAGTCTGCCTATAGTTACTTAGTGTGTATACGTCTGCCTATAGTTACTTAGTGTGTATACGTCTGCCTATAGTTACTTTGTGTGTATACGTCTGCCTATAGTTACTTAGAGTGTATACGTCTGCCTATAGTTACTTAGAGTGTATACGTCTGCCTATAGTTACTTAGTGTGTACGTCTGCCTATAGCTACTTAGTGTGTATATTTCTGCCTATAGTTACTTAGTGTGTACATCTGCCTATAGTTACTTAGTGTGTACGTCTGCCTATAGTTACTTAGTGTGTATACGTCTGCCTATAGTTAGTTAGTGTGTACGTCTGCCTATAGTTACTTAGTGTGTATACGTCTGCCTATAGTTACTTAGTGTGTACGTCTGCCTAAAGTTACTTAGTGTGTACGTCTGCCTATAGTTACTTAGTGCGTACACGTCTGCCTATAGTTACTTAGTGTGTACGTCTGCCTATAGTTACTTAGTGTGTACGTCTGCATATAGTTACTTAGTGTGTATATGTCTGCCTATAGTTACTTAGTGTGTATACGTCTGCCTATAGTTACTTAGTGTGTATACGTCTGCCTATAGTTAGTTAGTGTGTATACGTCTGCCTATAGTTACTTAGCGTGTATACGTCTGCCTATAGTTACTTAGTGTGTATACGTCTGCCTATAGTTACTTAGTGTGTACATCTGCCTATAGTTACTTAGTGTGTACGTCTGCCTATTGTTACTTAGTGTGCACATCTGCCTATTGTTACTTAGAGTGTATACATCTGCCTATAGTTACTTAGTGTGTATACGTCTGCCTATAGTTACTTAGTGTGTATACGTCTGCCTATAGTTACTTAGTGTGTACGTCTGCCTATAGTTACTTAGTGTGTATACGTCTGCCTATAGTTACTTAGTGTGTATACGTCTGCCTATAGTTAGTTAGTGTGTATACGTCTGCCTTTAGTTACTTAGTGTATACGTCTGCCTATAGTTACTTAGAGTGTATACGTCTGCCTATAGTTACTTAGTGTGTATACGTCTGCCTATAGTTACTTAGTGTGTATACGTCTGCCTATAGTTACTTAGTGTGTACGTCTGCCTATAGTTACTTAGTGTGTATACGTCTGCCTATAGTTACTTAGTGTGTATACGTCTGCCTATAGTTAGTTAGTGTGTATACGTCTGCCTATAGTTACTTAGAGTGTATACGTCTGCCTATAGTTACTTAGAGTGTATACGTCTGCCTATAGTTACTTAGTGTGTACCTCTGCCTATAGTTACTTAGTGTGTATACGTCTGCCTATAGTTACTTAGTGTGTATACGTCTGCCTATAGTTACTTAGTGTGTATACGTCTGCCTATAGTTACTTAGTGCGTACACGTCTGCCTATAGTTACTTAGTGTGTACGTCTGCCTATAGTTACTTAGTGTGTACGTCTGCCTATTGTTACTTAGTGTGTATACGTCTGCCTATAGTTACTTAGTGTGTATACTTCCTCCTATAGTTACTTAGTGTGTACGTCTGCCTAAAGTTACTTAGTGTGTATACGTCTGATTATAGTTACTTAGTGTGTATACGTCTGCCTATAGTTACTTAGAGTGTATACGTCTGCCTATAGTTACTAAGAGTGTGTACGTCTGCCTATAGTTACTTAGTGTGTACGTCTGCCTATAGTTACTTAGAGTGTATACGTCTGCTTATAGTTACTTAGTGTGTATACGTCTGCCTATAGTTTCTTAGAGTGTATACGTCTGCCGATAGTTACTTAGTGTGTACCTCTGCATATAGTTACTTAGTGTGTATACGTCTGCCTATAGTTACTTAGTGTGTACGTCTGCCTAAAGTTACTTAGTGTGTACGTCTGCCTATAGTTACTTAGTGTGTACACGTCTGCCTATAGTTACTTAGTGTGTACGTCTGCCTATAGTTACTTAGTGTGTACGTCTGCCTATAGTTACTTAGAGTGTATACGTCTGCCTATAGTTACTTAGTGTGTACGTCTGCCTATAGCTACTTAGTGTGTATATTTCTGCCTATAGTTACTTAGTGTGTACATCTGCCTATAGTTACTTAGTGTGTACGTCTGCCTATAGTTACTTAGTGTGTATACGTCTGCCTATAGTTAGTTAGTGTGTACGTCTGCCTATAGTTACTTAGTGTGTATACGTCTGCCTATAGTTACTTAGTGTGTACGTCTGCCTAAAGTTACTTAGTGTGTACGTCTGCCTATAGTTACTTAGTGCGTACACGTCTGCCTATAGTTACTTAGTGTGTACGTCTGCCTATAGTTACTTAGTGTGTACGTCTGCCTATAGTTACTTAGAGTGTATACGTCTGCCTATAGTTACTTAGTGTGTACGTCTGCCTATAGCTACTTAGTGTGTATATTTCTGCCTATAGTTACTTAGTGTGTACATCTGCCTATAGTTACTTAGTGTGTACGTCTGCCTATAGTTACTTAGTGTGTATACGTCTGCCTATAGTTAGTTAGTGTGTACGTCTGCCTATAGTTACTTAGTGTGTATACGTCTGCCTATAGTTACTTAGTGTGTACGTCTGCCTAAAGTTACTTAGTGTGTACGTCTGCCTATAGTTACTTAGTGCGTACACGTCTGCCTATAGTTACTTAGTGTGTACGTCTGCCTATAGTTACTTAGTGTGTATACGTCTGCCTATAGTTAGTTAGTGTGTACGTCTGCCTATAGTTTCTTAGTGTGTATACGTCTGCCTATAGTTACTTAGTGTGTACGTCTGCCTATAGTTACTTAGTGTGTATACGTCTGCCTATAGTTACTGAGTGTGTACGTCTGCCTATAGTTACTTAGTGTGTATACGTCTGCCTATAGTTACTTAGTGTGTACGTCTGCCTAAAGTTACTTAGTGTGGACGTCTGCCTATAGTTACTTAGTGTGTATACGTTGCCTATAGTTACTTAGTGTGTACGTCTGCCTATAGTTACTTAGTGTGTACGTCTGCCTATAGTAACTTAGTGTGTATACGTCTGCCTATAGTTACTTAGTGTGTACATCTGCCTATAGTTACTTAGTGTGTACGTCTGACTATTGTTACTTAGTGTGCACATCTGCCTATAGTTACTTAGAGTGTATACGTCTGCCTATAGTTACTTTGTGTGTATACGTCTGCCTATAGTTACTTAGTGTGTATACGTCTGCCTATAGTTACTTAGTGTGTACGTCTGCCTATAGTTACTTAGTGTGTATAAGTCTGCCTATAGTTACTTAGTGTCTATACGTCTGCCTATAGTTACTTAGTGTATACGTCTGCCTATAGTTACTTAGTGTGTACGTCTGCCTATAGTTACTTAGTGTGTATACGTCTGCCTATAGTTAGTTAGTGTGTATACGTCTGCCTATAGTTACTTAGAGTGTATACGTCTGCCTATAGTTACTTAGAGTGTATACGTCTGCCTATAGTTACTTAGTGTGTACGTCTGCCTATAGTTACTTAGTGTGTATACGTCTGCCTATAGTTACTTAGTGTGTACATCTGCCTATAGTTACTTAGTGTGTACGTCTGCCTATTGTTACTTAGTGTGCACATCTGCCTATAGTTACTTAGAGTGTATACGTCTGCCTATAGTTACTTAGTGTGTATACGTCTGCCTATAGTTACTTAGTGTGTATACGTCTGCCTATAGTTACTTAGTGTGTACGTCTGCCTATAGTTACTTAGTGTGTATACGTCTGCCTATAGTTACTTAGTGTGTATACGTCTGACTATAGTTAGTTAGTGTGTATACGTCTGCCTATAGTTACTTAGAGTGTATACGTCTGCCTATAGTTACCTAGAGTGTATACGTCTGCCTATAGTTACTTAGTGTGTACGTAGTTACTTAGTGTGTATACGTCTGCCTATAGTTACTTAGTGTGTATACGTCTGCCTATAGTTACTTAGTGTGTATACGTCTGCCTAAAGTTACTTAGTGTGTATGTCTGCCTATAGTTACTTAGTGTGTATACGTCTGCCTATAGTTACTTAGTGTGTACGTCTGCCTATAGTTACTTAGTGTGTATACGTCTGGCTATAGTTACTTAGTGTGTACGTCTGCCTATAGTTACTTAGTGTGTATACGTCTGCCTTAAGTTACTTAGTGTGTACGTCTGCCTATAGTTACTTAGTGTGTATACGTCTGCCTATAGTTAGTTAGTGTGTACGTCTGCCTATAGTTTCTTAGTGTGTATACGTCTGCCTATAGTTACTTAGTGTGTACGTCTGCCTAAAGTTACTTAGTGTGTACGTCTGCGTATAGTTACTTAGTGAGTACACGTCTGCCTATAGTTACTTAGTGTGTACGTCAGCCTATAGTTACTTAGTGTGTAAGTCTGCCTATAGTTACTTAGTGTGTATACGTCTGCCTATAGTTACTTAGTGTGTATACGTCTGCCTATAGTTACTTTGTGTGTATACGTCTGCCTATAGTTACTTAGAGTGTATACGTCTGCCTATAGTTACTTAGAGTGTATACGTCTGCCTATAGTTACTTAGTGTGTACGTCTGCCTATAGCTACTTAGTGTGTATATTTCTGCCTATAGTTACTTAGTGTGTACATCTGCCTATAGTTACTTAGTGTGTACGTCTGCCTATAGTTACTTAGTGTGTATACGTCTGCCTATAGTTAGTTAGTGTGTACGTCTGCCTATAGTTACTTAGTGTGTATACGTCTGCCTATAGTTACTTAGTGTGTACGTCTGCCTAAAGTTACTTAGTGTGTACGTCTGCCTATAGTTACTTAGTGCGTACACGTCTGCCTATAGTTACTTAGTGTGTACGTCTGCCTATAGTTACTTAGTGTGTACGTCTGCATATAGTTACTTAGTGTGTATATGTCTGCCTATAGTTACTTAGTGTGTATACGTCTGCCTATAGTTACTTAGTGTGTATACGTCTGCCTATAGTTAGTTAGTGTGTATACGTCTGCCTATAGTTACTTAGCGTGTATACGTCTGCCTATAGTTACTTAGTGTGTATACGTCTGCCTATAGTTACTTAGTGTGTACATCTGCCTATAGTTACTTAGTGTGTACGTCTGCCTATTGTTACTTAGTGTGCACATCTGCCTATTGTTACTTAGAGTGTATACATCTGCCTATAGTTACTTAGTGTGTATACGTCTGCCTATAGTTACTTAGTGTGTATACGTCTGCCTATAGTTACTTAGTGTGTACGTCTGCCTATAGTTACTTAGTGTGTATACGTCTGCCTATAGTTACTTAGTGTGTATACGTCTGCCTATAGTTAGTTAGTGTGTATACGTCTGCCTTTAGTTACTTAGTGTATACGTCTGCCTATAGTTACTTAGAGTGTATACGTCTGCCTATAGTTACTTAGTGTGTATACGTCTGCCTATAGTTACTTAGTGTGTATACGTCTGCCTATAGTTACTTAGTGTGTACGTCTGCCTATAGTTACTTAGTGTGTATACGTCTGCCTATAGTTACTTAGTGTGTATACGTCTGCCTATAGTTAGTTAGTGTGTATACGTCTGCCTATAGTTACTTAGAGTGTATACGTCTGCCTATAGTTACTTAGAGTGTATACGTCTGCCTATAGTTACTTAGTGTGTACCTCTGCCTATAGTTACTTAGTGTGTATACGTCTGCCTATAGTTACTTAGTGTGTATACGTCTGCCTATAGTTACTTAGTGTGTATACGTCTGCCTATAGTTACTTAGTGCGTACACGTCTGCCTATAGTTACTTAGTGTGTACGTCTGCCTATAGTTACTTAGTGTGTACGTCTGCCTATTGTTACTTAGTGTGTATACGTCTGCCTATAGTTACTTAGTGTGTATACTTCCTCCTATAGTTACTTAGTGTGTACGTCTGCCTAAAGTTACTTAGTGTGTATACGTCTGATTATAGTTACTTAGTGTGTATACGTCTGCCTATAGTTACTTAGAGTGTATACGTCTGCCTATAGTTACTAAGAGTGTGTACGTCTGCCTATAGTTACTTAGTGTGTACGTCTGCCTATAGTTACTTAGAGTGTATACGTCTGCTTATAGTTACTTAGTGTGTATACGTCTGCCTATAGTTTCTTAGAGTGTATACGTCTGCCGATAGTTACTTAGTGTGTACCTCTGCATATAGTTACTTAGTGTGTATACGTCTGCCTATAGTTACTTAGTGTGTACGTCTGCCTAAAGTTACTTAGTGTGTACGTCTGCCTATAGTTACTTAGTGTGTACACGTCTGCCTATAGTTACTTAGTGTGTACGTCTGCCTATAGTTACTTAGTGTGTACGTCTGCCTATAGTTACTTAGAGTGTATACGTCTGCCTATAGTTACTTAGTGTGTACGTCTGCCTATAGCTACTTAGTGTGTATATTTCTGCCTATAGTTACTTAGTGTGTACATCTGCCTATAGTTACTTAGTGTGTACGTCTGCCTATAGTTACTTAGTGTGTATACGTCTGCCTATAGTTAGTTAGTGTGTACGTCTGCCTATAGTTACTTAGTGTGTATACGTCTGCCTATAGTTACTTAGTGTGTACGTCTGCCTAAAGTTACTTAGTGTGTACGTCTGCCTATAGTTACTTAGTGCGTACACGTCTGCCTATAGTTACTTAGTGTGTACGTCTGCCTATAGTTACTTAGTGTGTATACGTCTGCCTATAGTTAGTTAGTGTGTACGTCTGCCTATAGTTTCTTAGTGTGTATACGTCTGCCTATAGTTACTTAGTGTGTACGTCTGCCTATAGTTACTTAGTGTGTATACGTCTGCCTATAGTTACTGAGTGTGTACGTCTGCCTATAGTTACTTAGTGTGTATACGTCTGCCTATAGTTACTTAGTGTGTACGTCTGCCTAAAGTTACTTAGTGTGGACGTCTGCCTATAGTTACTTAGTGTGTATACGTTGCCTATAGTTACTTAGTGTGTACGTCTGCCTATAGTTACTTAGTGTGTACGTCTGCCTATAGTAACTTAGTGTGTATACGTCTGCCTATAGTTACTTAGTGTGTACATCTGCCTATAGTTACTTAGTGTGTACGTCTGCCTATTGTTACTTAGTGTGCACATCTGCCTATAGTTACTTAGAGTGTATACGTCTGCCTATAGTTACTTTGTGTGTATACGTCTGCCTATAGTTACTTAGTGTGTATACGTCTGCCTATAGTTACTTAGTGTGTACGTCTGCCTATAGTTACTTAGTGTGTATAAGTCTGCCTATAGTTACTTAGTGTCTATACGTCTGCCTATAGTTACTTAGTGTATACGTCTGCCTATAGTTACTTAGTGTGTACGTCTGCCTATAGTTACTTAGTGTGTATACGTCTGCCTATAGTTAGTTAGTGTGTATACGTCTGCCTATAGTTACTTAGAGTGTATACGTCTGCCTATAGTTACTTAGAGTGTATACGTCTGCCTATAGTTACTTAGTGTGTACGTCTGCCTATAGTTACTTAGTGTGTATACGTCTGCCTATAGTTACTTAGTGTGTACATCTGCCTATAGTTACTTAGTGTGTACGTCTGCCTATTGTTACTTAGTGTGCACATCTGCCTATAGTTACTTAGAGTGTATACGTCTGCCTATAGTTACTTAGTGTGTATACGTCTGCCTATAGTTACTTAGTGTGTATACGTCTGCCTATAGTTACTTAGTGTGTACGTCTGCCTATAGTTACTTAGTGTGTATACGTCTGCCTATAGTTACTTAGTGTGTATACGTCTGCCTATAGTTAGTTAGTGTGTATACGTCTGCCTATAGTTACTTAGAGTGTATACGTCTGCCTATAGTTACCTAGAGTGTATACGTCTGCCTATAGTTACTTAGTGTGTACGTAGTTACTTAGTGTGTATACGTCTGCCTATAGTTACTTAGTGTGTATACGTCTGCCTATAGTTACTTAGTGTGTATACGTCTGCCTAAAGTTACTTAGTGTGTATGTCTGCCTATAGTTACTTAGTGTGTATACGTCTGCCTATAGTTACTTAGTGTGTACGTCTGCCTATAGTTACTTAGTGTGTATACGTCTGGCTATAGTTACTTAGTGTGTACGTCTGCCTATAGTTACTTAGTGTGTATACGTCTGCCTTAAGTTACTTAGTGTGTACGTCTGCCTATAGTTACTTAGTGTGTATACGTCTGCCTATAGTTAGTTAGTGTGTACGTCTGCCTATAGTTTCTTAGTGTGTATACGTCTGCCTATAGTTACTTAGTGTGTACGTCTGCCTAAAGTTACTTAGTGTGTACGTCTGCGTATAGTTACTTAGTGAGTACACGTCTGCCTATAGTTACTTAGTGTGTACGTCAGCCTATAGTTACTTAGTGTGTAAGTCTGCCTATAGTTACTTAGTGTGTATACGTCTGCCTATAGTTACTTAGTGTGTATACGTCTGCCTATAGTTACTTTGTGTGTATACGTCTGCCTATAGTTACTTAGAGTGTATACGTCTGCCTATAGTTACTTAGAGTGTATACGTCTGCCTATAGTTACTTAGTGTGTACGTCTGCCTATAGCTACTTAGTGTGTATATTTCTGCCTATAGTTACTTAGTGTGTACATCTGCCTATAGTTACTTAGTGTGTACGTCTGCCTATAGTTACTTAGTGTGTATACGTCTGCCTATAGTTAGTTAGTGTGTACGTCTGCCTATAGTTACTTAGTGTGTATACGTCTGCCTATAGTTACTTAGTGTGTACGTCTGCCTAAAGTTACTTAGTGTGTACGTCTGCCTATAGTTACTTAGTGCGTACACGTCTGCCTATAGTTACTTAGTGTGTACGTCTGCCTATAGTTACTTAGTGTGTACGTCTGCATATAGTTACTTAGTGTGTATATGTCTGCCTATAGTTACTTAGTGTGTATACGTCTGCCTATAGTTACTTAGTGTGTATACGTCTGCCTATAGTTAGTTAGTGTGTATACGTCTGCCTATAGTTACTTAGCGTGTATACGTCTGCCTATAGTTACTTAGTGTGTATACGTCTGCCTATAGTTACTTAGTGTGTACATCTGCCTATAGTTACTTAGTGTGTACGTCTGCCTATTGTTACTTAGTGTGCACATCTGCCTATAGTTACTTAGAGTGTATACATCTGCCTATAGTTACTTAGTGTGTATACGTCTGCCTATAGTTACTTAGTGTGTATACGTCTGCCTATAGTTACTTAGTGTGTACGTCTGCCTATAGTTACTTAGTGTGTATACGTCTGCCTATAGTTACTTAGTGTGTATACGTCTGCCTATAGTTAGTTAGTGTGTATACGTCTGCCTTTAGTTACTTAGTGTATACGTCTGCCTATAGTTACTTAGAGTGTATACGTCTGCCTATAGTTACTTAGTGTGTATACGTCTGCCTATAGTTACTTAGTGTGTATACGTCTGCCTATAGTTACTTAGTGTGTACGTCTGCCTATAGTTACTTAGTGTGTATACGTCTGCCTATAGTTACTTAGTGTGTATACGTCTGCCTATAGTTAGTTAGTGTGTATACGTCTGCCTATAGTTACTTAGAGTGTATACGTCTGCCTATAGTTACTTAGAGTGTATACGTCTGCCTATAGTTACTTAGTGTGTACCTCTGCCTATAGTTACTTAGTGTGTATACGTCTGCCTATAGTTACTTAGTGTGTATACGTCTGCCTATAGTTACTTAGTGTGTATACGTCTGCCTATAGTTACTTAGTGTGTATACGTCTGCCTATAGTTACTTAGTGTGTATACGTCTGCCTAAAGTTACTTAGTGTGTACGTCTGCCTGTAGTTACTTAGTGTGTATACGTCTGCCTATAGTTACTTAGTGTGTACGTCTGCCTATAGTTACTTAGTGTGTATACGTCTGGCTATAGTTACTTAGTGTGTACGTCTGCCTATAGTTACTTAGTGTGTATACGTCTGCCTAAAGTTACTTAGTGTGTACGTCTGCCTGTAGCTACTTAGTGTGTATATGTCTGCCTATAGTTAGTTAGTGTGTACGTCTGCCTATAGTTACTTAGTGTGTATACGTCTGCCTATAGTTACTTAGTGTGTACGTCTGCCTAAAGTTACTTAGTGTGTACGTCTGCCTATAGTTACTTAGTGCGTACACGTCTGCCTATAGTTACTTAGTGTGTACGTCTGCCTATAGTTACTTAGTGTGTACGTCTGCCTATTGTTACTTACTGTGTATACGTCTGCCTATAGTTACTTAGTGTGTATACTTCCTCCTATAGTTACTTAGTGTGTACGTCTGCCTAAAGTTACTTAGTGTGTATACGTCTGATTATAGTTACTTAGTGTGTATACGTCTGCCTATAGTTACTTAGAGTGTATACGTCTGCCTATAGTTACTAAGAGTGTGTACGTCTGCCTATAGTTACTTAGTGTGTACGTCTGCCTATAGTTACTTAGAGTGTATACATCTGATTATAGTTACTTAGTGTGTATACGTCTGCCTATAGTTTCTTAGAGTGTATACGTCTGCCGATAGTTACTTAGTGTGTACCTCTGCATATAGTTACTTAGTGTGTATACGTCTGCCTATAGTTACTTAGTGTGTACGTCTGCCTAAAGTTACTTAGTGTGTACGTCTGCCTATAGTTACTTAGTGTGTACACGTCTGCCTATAGTTACTTAGTGTGTACGTCTGCCTATAGTTACTTAGTGTGTACGTCTGCCTATATTTACTTAGAGTGTATACGTCTGCCTATAGTTACTTAGTGTGTACGTCTGCCTATAGCTACTTAGTGTGTATATTTCTGCCTATAGTTACTTAGTGTGTACATCTGCCTATAGTTACTTAGTGTGTACGTCTGCCTATAGTTACTTAGTGTGTATACGTCTGCCTATAGTTAGTTAGTGTGTACGTCTGCCTATAGTTACTTAGTGTGTATACGTCTGCCTATAGTTACTTAGTGTGTACGTCTGCCTAAAGTTACTTAGTGTGTACGTCTGCCTATAGTTACTTAGTGCGTACACGTCTGCCTATAGTTACTTAGTGTGTACGTCTGCCTATAGTTACTTAGTGTGTATACGTCTGCCTATAGTTAGTTAGTGTGTACGTCTGCCTATAGTTTCTTAGTGTGTATACGTCTGCCTATAGTTACTTAGTGTGTACGTCTGCCTATAGTTACTTAGTGTGTATACGTCTGCCTATAGTTACTTAGTGTGTATACGTCTGCCTATAGTTAGTTAGTGTGTATACGTCTGCCTATAGTTACTTAGAGTGTATACGTCTGCCTATAGTTACTTAGTGTGTATACGTCTGCCTATAGTTACTTAGTGTGTACGTCTGCCTATAGTTACTTAGTGTGTATACGTCTGCCTATAGTTACTTAGTGTGTATACGTCTGCCTATAGTTAGTTAGTGTGTATACGTCTGCCTTTAGTTACTTAGTGTATACGTCTGCCTATAGTTACTTAGAGTGTATACGTCTGCCTATAGTTACTTAGTGTGTATACGTCTGCCTATAGTTACTTAGTGTGTATACGTCTGCCTATAGTTACTTAGTGTGTACGTCTGCCTATAGTTACTTAGTGTGTATACGTCTGCCTATAGTTACTTAGTGTGTATACGTCTGCCTATAGTTAGTTAGTGTGTATACGTCTGCCTATAGTTACTTAGAGTGTATACGTCTGCCTATAGTTACTTAGAGTGTATACGTCTGCCTATAGTTACTTAGTGTGTACCTCTGCCTATAGTTACTTAGTGTGTATACGTCTGCCTATAGTTACTTAGTGTGTATACGTCTGCCTATAGTTACTTAGTGTGTATACGTCTGCCTATAGTTACTTAGTGTGTATACGTCTGCCTATAGTTACTTAGTGTGTATACGTCTGCCTAAAGTTACTTAGTGTGTACGTCTGCCTATAGTTACTTAGTGTGTATACGTCTGCCTATAGTTACTTAGTGTGTACGTCTGCCTATAGTTACTTAGTGTGTATACGTCTGGCTATAGTTACTTAGTGTGTACGTCTGCCTATAGTTACTTAGTGTGTATACGTCTGCCTAAAGTTACTTAGTGTGTACGTCTGCCTGTAGCTACTTAGTGTGTATATGTCTGCCTATAGTTAGTTAGTGTGTACGTCTGCCTATAGTTACTTAGTGTGTATACGTCTGCCTATAGTTACTTAGTGTGTACGTCTGCCTAAAGTTACTTAGTGTGTACGTCTGCCTATAGTTACTTAGTGCGTACACGTCTGCCTATAGTTACTTAGTGTGTACGTCTGCCTATAGTTACTTAGTGTGTACGTCTGCCTATTGTTACTTACTGTGTATACGTCTGCCTATAGTTACTTAGTGTGTATACTTCCTCCTATAGTTACTTAGTGTGTACGTCTGCCTAAAGTTACTTAGTGTGTATACGTCTGATTATAGTTACTTAGTGTGTATACGTCTGCCTATAGTTACTTAGAGTGTATACGTCTGCCTATAGTTACTAAGAGTGTGTACGTCTGCCTATAGTTACTTAGTGTGTACGTCTGCCTATAGTTACTTAGAGTGTATACATCTGATTATAGTTACTTAGTGTGTATACGTCTGCCTATAGTTTCTTAGAGTGTATACGTCTGCCGATAGTTACTTAGTGTGTACCTCTGCATATAGTTACTTAGTGTGTATACGTCTGCCTATAGTTACTTAGTGTGTACGTCTGCCTAAAGTTACTTAGTGTGTACGTCTGCCTATAGTTACTTAGTGTGTACACGTCTGCCTATAGTTACTTAGTGTGTACGTCTGCCTATAGTTACTTAGTGTGTACGTCTGCCTATATTTACTTAGAGTGTATACGTCTGCCTATAGTTACTTAGTGTGTACGTCTGCCTATAGCTACTTAGTGTGTATATTTCTGCCTATAGTTACTTAGTGTGTACATCTGCCTATAGTTACTTAGTGTGTACGTCTGCCTATAGTTACTTAGTGTGTATACGTCTGCCTATAGTTAGTTAGTGTGTACGTCTGCCTATAGTTACTTAGTGTGTATACGTCTGCCTATAGTTACTTAGTGTGTACGTCTGCCTATAGTTACTTAGTGTGTATACGTCTGCCTATAGTTACTTAGTGTGTATACGTCTGCCTATAGTTAGTTAGTGTGTATACGTCTGCCTATAGTTACTTAGAGTGTATACGTCTGCCTATAGTTACTTAGAGTGTATACGTCTGCCTATAGTTACTTAGTGTGTACCTCTGCCTATAGTTACTTAGTGTGTATACGTCTGCCTATAGTTACTTAGTGTGTATACGTCTGCCTATAGTTACTTAGTGTGTATACGTCTGCCTATAGTTACTTAGTGTGTATACGTCTGCCTATAGTTACTTAGTGTGTATACGTCTGCCTAAAGTTACTTAGTGTGTACGTCTGCCTATAGTTACTTAGTGTGTATACGTCTGCCTATAGTTACTTAGTGTGTACGTCTGCCTATAGTTACTTAGTGTGTATACGTCTGGCTATAGTTACTTAGTGTGTACGTCTGCCTATAGTTACTTAGTGTGTATACGTCTGCCTAAAGTTACTTAGTGTGTACGTCTGCCTGTAGCTACTTAGTGTGTATATGTCTGCCTATAGTTAGTTAGTGTGTACGTCTGCCTATAGTTACTTAGTGTGTATACGTCTGCCTATAGTTACTTAGTGTGTACGTCTGCCTAAAGTTACTTAGTGTGTACGTCTGCCTATAGTTACTTAGTGCGTACACGTCTGCCTATAGTTACTTAGTGTGTACGTCTGCCTATAGTTACTTAGTGTGTACGTCTGCCTATTGTTACTTACTGTGTATACGTCTGCCTATAGTTACTTAGTGTGTATACTTCCTCCTATAGTTACTTAGTGTGTACGTCTGCCTAAAGTTACTTAGTGTGTATACGTCTGATTATAGTTACTTAGTGTGTATACGTCTGCCTATAGTTACTTAGAGTGTATACGTCTGCCTATAGTTACTAAGAGTGTGTACGTCTGCCTATAGTTACTTAGTGTGTACGTCTGCCTATAGTTACTTAGAGTGTATACATCTGATTATAGTTACTTAGTGTGTATACGTCTGCCTATAGTTTCTTAGAGTGTATACGTCTGCCGATAGTTACTTAGTGTGTACCTCTGCATATAGTTACTTAGTGTGTATACGTCTGCCTATAGTTACTTAGTGTGTACGTCTGCCTAAAGTTACTTAGTGTGTACGTCTGCCTATAGTTACTTAGTGTGTACACGTCTGCCTATAGTTACTTAGTGTGTACGTCTGCCTATAGTTACTTAGTGTGTACGTCTGCCTATATTTACTTAGAGTGTATACGTCTGCCTATAGTTACTTAGTGTGTACGTCTGCCTATAGCTACTTAGTGTGTATATTTCTGCCTATAGTTACTTAGTGTGTACATCTGCCTATAGTTACTTAGTGTGTACGTCTGCCTATAGTTACTTAGTGTGTATACGTCTGCCTATAGTTAGTTAGTGTGTACGTCTGCCTATAGTTACTTAGTGTGTATACGTCTGCCTATAGTTACTTAGTGTGTACGTCTGCCTAAAGTTACTTAGTGTGTACGTCTGCCTATAGTTACTTAGTGCGTACACGTCTGCCTATAGTTACTTAGTGTGTACGTCTGCCTATAGTTACTTAGTGTGTATACGTCTGCCTATAGTTAGTTAGTGTGTACGTCTGCCTATAGTTTCTTAGTGTGTATACGTCTGCCTATAGTTACTTAGTGTGTACGTCTGCCTATAGTTACTTAGTGTGTATACGTCTGCCTATAGTTACTGAGTGTGTACGTCTGCCTATAGTTACTTAGTGTGTATACGTCTGCCTATAGTTACTTAGTGTGTACGTCTGCCTAAAGTTACTTAGTGTGGACGTCTGCCTATAGTTACTTAGTGTGTATACGTTGCCTATAGTTACTTAGTGTGTACGTCTGCCTATAGTTACTTAGTGTGTACGTCTGCCTATAGTAACTTAGTGTGTATACGTCTGCCTATAGTTACTTAGTGTGTACATCTGCCTATAGTTACTTAGTGTGTACGTCTGCCTATTGTTACTTAGTGTGCACATCTGCCTATAGTTACTTAGAGTGTATACGTCTGCCTATAGTTACTTTGTGTGTATACGTCTGCCTATAGTTACTTAGTGTGTATATGTCTGCCTATAGTTACTTAGTGTGTACGTCTGCCTATAGTTACTTAGTGTGTATAAGTCTGCCTATAGTTACTTAGTGTCTATACGTCTGCCTATAGTTACTTAGTGTATACGTCTGCCTATAGTTACTTAGTGTGTACGTCTGCCTATAGTTACTTAGTGTGTATACGTCTGCCTATAGTTAGTTAGTGTGTATACGTCTGCCTATAGTTACTTAGAGTGTATACGTCTGCCTATAGTTACTTAGAGTGTATACGTCTGCCTATAGTTACTTAGTGTGTACGTCTGCCTATAGTTACTTAGTGTGTATACGTCTGCCTATAGTTACTTAGTGTGTACATCTGCCTATAGTTACTTAGTGTGTACGTCTGCCTATTGTTACTTAGTGTGCACATCTGCCTATAGTTACTTAGAGTGTATACGTCTGCCTATAGTTACTTAGTGTGTATACGTCTGCCTATAGTTACTTAGTGTGTATACGTCTGCCTATAGTTACTTAGTGTGTACGTCTGCCTATAGTTACTTATTGTGTATACGTCTGCCTATAGTTACTTAGTGTGTATACGTCTGCCTATAGTTAGTTAGTGTGTATACGTCTGCCTATAGTTACTTAGAGTGTATACGTCTGCCTATAGTTACCTAGAGTGTATACGTCTGCCTATAGTTACTTAGTGTGTACGTAGTTACTTAGTGTGTATACGTCTGCCTATAGTTACTTAGTGTGTATACGTCTGCCTATAGTTACTTAGTGTGTATACGTCTGCCTAAAGTTACTTAGTGTGTACGTCTGCCTATAGTTACTTAGTGTGTATACGTCTGCCTTAAGTTACTTAGTGTGTACGTCTGCCTATAGTTACTTAGTGTGTATACGTCTGCCTATAGTTAGTTAGTGTGTACGTCTGCCTATAGTTTCTTAGTGTGTATACGTCTGCCTATAGTTACTTAGTGTGTACGTCTGCCTAAAGTTACTTAGTGTGTACGTCTGCGTATAGTTACTTAGTGCGTACACGTCTGCCTATAGTTACTTAGTGTGTACGTCAGCCTATAGTTACTTAGTGTGTAAGTCTGCCTATAGTTACTTAGTGTGTATACGTCCGCCTATAGTTACTTAGTGTGTATACGTCTGCCTATAGTTACTTTGTGTGTATACGTCTGCCTATAGTTACTTAGAGTGTATACGTCTGCCTATAGTTACTTAGTGCGTACACGTCTGCCTATAGTTACTTAGTGTGTACGTCTGCCTATAGTTACTTAGTGTGTATACGTCTGCCTATAGTTAGTTAGTGTGTACGTCTGCCTATAGTTTCTTAGTGTGTATACGTCTGCCTATAGTTACTTAGTGTGTACGTCTGCCTATAGTTACTTAGTGTGTATACGTCTGCCTATAGTTACTGAGTGTGTACGTCTGCCTATAGTTACTTAGTGTGTATACGTCTGCCTATAGTTACTTAGTGTGTACGTCTGCCTAAAGTTACTTAGTGTGGACGTCTGCCTATAGTTACTTAGTGTGTATACGTTGCCTATAGTTACTTAGTGTGTACGTCTGCCTATAGTTACTTAGTGTGTACGTCTGCCTATAGTAACTTAGTGTGTATACGTCTGCCTATAGTTACTTAGTGTGTACATCTGCCTATAGTTACTTAGTGTGTACGTCTGCCTATTGTTACTTAGTGTGCACATCTGCCTATAGTTACTTAGAGTGTATACGTCTGCCTATAGTTACTTTGTGTGTATACGTCTGCCTATAGTTACTTAGTGTGTATACGTCTGCCTATAGTTACTTAGTGTGTACGTCTGCCTATAGTTACTTAGTGTGTATAAGTCTGCCTATAGTTACTTAGTGTCTATACGTCTGCCTATAGTTACTTAGTGTATACGTCTGCCTATAGTTACTTAGTGTGTACGTCTGCCTATAGTTACTTAGTGTGTATACGTCTGCCTATAGTTAGTTAGTGTGTATACGTCTGCCTATAGTTACTTAGAGTGTATACGTCTGCCTATAGTTACTTAGTGTGTACGTCTGCCTATAGTTACTTAGTGTGTATACGTCTGCCTATAGTTACTTAGTGTGTACATCTGCCTATAGTTACTTAGTGTGTACGTCTGCCTATTGTTACTTAGTGTGCACATCTGCCTATAGTTACTTAGAGTGTATACGTCTGCCTATAGTTACTTAGTGTGTATACGTCTGCCTATAGTTACTTAGTGTGTATACGTCTGCCTATAGTTACTTAGTGTGTACGTCTGCCTATAGTTACTTAGTGTGTATACGTCTGCCTATAGTTACTTAGTGTGTATACGTCTGCCTATAGTTAGTTAGTGTGTATACGTCTGCCTATAGTTACTTAGAGTGTATACGTCTGCCTATAGTTACCTAGAGTGTATACGTCTGCCTATAGTTACTTAGTGTGTACGTAGTTACTTAGTGTGTATACGTCTGCCTATAGTTACTTAGTGTGTATACGTCTGCCTATAGTTACTTAGTGTGTATACGTCTGCCTAAAGTTACTTAGTGTGTACGTCTGCCTATAGTTACTTAGTGTGTATACGTCTGCCTTAAGTTACTTAGTGTGTACGTCTGCCTATAGTTACTTAGTGTGTATACGTCTGCCTATAGTTAGTTAGTGTGTACGTCTGCCTATAGTTTCTTAGTGTGTATACGTCTGCCTATAGTTACTTAGTGTGTACGTCTGCCTAAAGTTACTTAGTGTGTACGTCTGCGTATAGTTACTTAGTGCGTACACGTCTGCCTATAGTTACTTAGTGTGTACGTCAGCCTATAGTTACTTAGTGTGTAAGTCTGCCTATAGTTACTTAGTGTGTATACGTCCGCCTATAGTTACTTAGTGTGTATACGTCTGCCTATAGTTACTTTGTGTGTATACGTCTGCCTATAGTTACTTAGAGTGTATACGTCTGCCTATAGTTACTTAGAGTGTATACGTCTGCCTATAGTTACTTAGTGTGTACGTCTGCCTATAGCTACTTAGTGTGTATATTTCTGCCTATAGTTACTTAGTGTGTACATCTGCCTATAGTTACTTAGTGTGTACGTCTGCCTATAGTTACTTAGTGTGTATACGTCTGCCTATAGTTACTTAGTGTGTACGTCTGCCTATAGTTACTTAGTGTGTATACGTCTGCCTATAGTTACTGAGTGTGTACGTCTGCCTATAGTTACTTAGTGTGTATACGTCTGCCTATAGTTACTTAGTGTGTACGTCTGCCTAAAGTTACTTAGTGTGGACGTCTGCCTATAGTTACTTAGTGTGTATACGTTGCCTATAGTTACTTAGTGTGTACGTCTGCCTATAGTTACTTAGTGTGTACGTCTGCCTATAGTAACTTAGTGTGTATACGTCTGCCTATAGTTACTTAGTGTGTACGTCTGCCTATTGTTACTTAGTGTGCACATCTGCCTATAGTTACTTAGAGTGTATACGTCTGCCTATAGTTACTTTGTGTGTATACGTCTGCCTATAGTTACTTAGTGTGTATACGTCTGCCTATAGTTACTTAGTGTGTACGTCTGCCTATAGTTACTTAGTGTGTATAAGTCTGCCTATAGTTACTTAGTGTCTATACGTCTGCCTATAGTTACTTAGTGTATACGTCTGCCTATAGTTACTTAGTGTGTACGTCTGCCTATAGTTACTTAGTGTGTATACGTCTGCCTATAGTTAGTTAGTGTGTATACGTCTGCCTATAGTTACTTAGAGTGTATACGTCTGCCTATAGTTACTTAGAGTGTATACGTCTGCCTATAGTTACTTAGTGTGTACGTCTGCCTATAGTTACTTAGTGTGTATACGTCTGCCTATAGTTACTTAGTGTGTACATCTGCCTATAGTTACTTAGTGTGTACGTCTGCCTATTGTTACTTAGTGTGCACATCTGCCTATAGTTACTTAGAGTGTATACGTCTGCCTATAGTTACTTAGTGTGTATACGTCTGCCTATAGTTACTTAGTGTGTATACGTCTGCCTATAGTTACTTAGTGTGTACGTCTGCCTATAGTTACTTAGTGTGTATACGTCTGCCTATAGTTACTTAGTGTGTATACGTCTGCCTATAGTTAGTTAGTGTGTATACGTCTGCCTATAGTTACTTAGAGTGTATACGTCTGCCTATAGTTACCTAGAGTGTATACGTCTGCCTATAGTTACTTAGTGTGTACGTAGTTACTTAGTGTGTATACGTCTGCCTATAGTTACTTAGTGTGTATACGTCTGCCTATAGTTACTTAGTGTGTATACGTCTGCCTAAAGTTACTTAGTGTGTACGTCTGCCTATAGTTACTTAGTGTGTATACGTCTGCCTTAAGTTACTTAGTGTGTACGTCTGCCTATAGTTACTTAGTGTGTATACGTCTGCCTATAGTTAGTTAGTGTGTACGTCTGCCTATAGTTTCTTAGTGTGTATACGTCTGCCTATAGTTACTTAGTGTGTACGTCTGCCTAAAGTTACTTAGTGTGTACGTCTGCGTATAGTTACTTAGTGAGTACACGTCTGCCTATAGTTACTTAGTGTGTACGTCAGCCTATAGTTACTTAGTGTGTAAGTCTGCCTATAGTTACTTAGTGTGTATACGTCCGCCTATAGTTACTTAGTGTGTATACGTCTGCCTATAGTTACTTTGTGTGTATACGTCTGCCTATAGTTACTTAGAGTGTATACGTCTGCCTATAGTTACTTAGAGTGTATACGTCTGCCTATAGTTACTTAGTGTGTACGTCTGCCTATAGCTACTTAGTGTGTATATTTCTGCCTATAGTTACTTAGTGTGTACATCTGCCTATAGTTACTTAGTGTGTACGTCTGCCTATAGTTACTTAGTGTGTATACGTCTGCCTATAGTTAGTTAGTGTGTACGTCTGCCTATAGTTACTTAGTGTGTATACGTCTGCCTATAGTTACTTAGTGTGTACGTCTGCCTAAAGTTACTTAGTGTGTACGTCTGCCTATAGTTACTTAGTGCGTACACGTCTGCCTATAGTTACTTAGTGTGTACGTCTGCCTATAGTTACTTAGTGTGTACGTCTGCATATAGTTACTTAGTGTGTATATGTCTGCCTATAGTTACTTAGTGTGTATACGTCTGCCTATAGTTACTTAGTGTGTATACGTCTGCCTATAGTTAGTTAGTGTGTATACGTCTGCCTATAGTTACTTAGCGTGTATACGTCTGCCTATAGTTACTTAGTGTGTATACGTCTGCCTATAGTTACTTAGTGTGTACATCTGCCTATAGTTACTTAGTGTGTACGTCTGCGTATTGTTACTTAGTGTGCACATCTGCCTATAGTTACTTAGAGTGTATACATCTGCCTATAGTTACTTAGTGTGTATACGTCTGCCTATAGTTACTTAGTGTGTATACGTCTGCCTATAGTTACTTAGTGTGTACGTCTGCCTATAGTTACTTAGTGTGTATACGTCTGCCTATAGTTACTTAGTGTGTATACGTCTGCCTATAGTTAGTTAGTGTGTATACGTCTGCCTATAGTTACTTAGTGTATACGTCTGCCTATAGTTACTTAGAGTGTATACGTCTGCCTATAGTTACTTAGTGTCTATACGTCTGCCTATAGTTACTTAGTGTGTATACGTCTGCCTATAGTTACTTAGTGTGTACGTCTGCCTATAGTTACTTAGTGTGTATACGTCTGCCTATAGTTACTTAGTGTGTATACGTCTGCCTATAGTTAGTTAGTGTGTATACGTCTGCCTATAGTTACTTAGAGTGTATACGTCTGCCTATAGTTACTTAGTGTGTATACGTCTGCCTATAGTTACTTAGTGTGTACGTCTGCCTATAGTTACTTAGTGTGTATACGTCTGCCTATAGTTACTTAGTGTGTACGTCTGCCTATAGTTACTTAGTGTGTATACGTCTGCCTAAAGTTACTTAGTGTGTACGTCTGCCTATAGCTACTTAGTGTGTATATGTCTGCCTATAGTTAGTTAGTGTGTACGTCTGCCTATAGTTACTTAGTGTGTATACGTCTGCCTATAGTTACTTAGTGTGTACGTCTGCCTAAAGTTACTTAGTGTGTACGTCTGCCTATAGTTACTTAGTGCGTACACGTCTGCCTATAGTTACTTAGTGTGTACGTCTGCCTATAGTTACTTAGTGTGTACGTCTGCATATAGTTACTTAGTGTGTATATGTCTGCCTATAGTTACTTAGTGTGTATACGTCTGCCTATAGTTACTTAGTGTGTATACGTCTGCCTATAGTTAGTTAGTGTGTATACGTCTGCCTATAGTTACTTAGCGTGTATACGTCTGCCTATAGTTACTTAGTGTGTATACGTCTGCCTATAGTTACTTAGTGTGTACATCTGCCTATAGTTACTTAGTGTGTACGTCTGCGTATTGTTACTTAGTGTGCACATCTGCCTATAGTTACTTAGAGTGTATACATCTGCCTATAGTTACTTAGTGTGTATACGTCTGCCTATAGTTACTTAGTGTGTATACGTCTGCCTATAGTTACTTAGTGTGTACGTCTGCCTATAGTTACTTAGTGTGTATACGTCTGCCTATAGTTACTTAGTGTGTATACGTCTGCCTATAGTTAGTTAGTGTGTATACGTCTGCCTATAGTTACTTAGTGTATACGTCTGCCTATAGTTACTTAGAGTGTATACGTCTGCCTATAGTTACTTAGTGTGTATACGTCTGCCTATAGTTACTTAGTGTGTATACGTCTGCCTATAGTTACTTAGTGTGTACGTCTGCCTATAGTTACTTAGTGTGTATACGTCTGCCTATAGTTACTTAGTGTGTATACGTCTGCCTATAGTTAGTTAGTGTGTATACGTCTGCCTATAGTTACTTAGAGTGTATACGTCTGCCTATAGTTACTTAGAGTGTATACGTCTGCCTATAGTTACTTAGTGTGTACCTCTGCCTATAGTTACTTAGTGTGTATACGTCTGCCTATAGTTACTTAGTGTGTATACGTCTGCCTATAGTTACTTAGTGTGTATACGTCTGCCTATAGTTACTTAGTGTGTATACGTCTGCCTATAGTTACTTAGTGTGTATACGTCTGCCTAAAGTTACTTAGTGTGTACGTCTGCCTATAGTTACTTAGTTTGTATACGTCTGCCTATAGTTACTTAGTGTGTACGTCTGCCTATAGTTACTTAGTGTGTATACGTCTGGCTATAGTTACTTAGTGTGTACGTCTGCCTATAGTTACTTAGTGCGTACGTCTGCCTATAGTTCCTTAGTGTGTATACGTCTGCCTATAGTTACTTAGTGTGTACGTCTGCCTAAAGTTACTTAGTGTGTACGTCTGCCTATAGTTACTTAGTGCGTACACGTCTGCCTATAGTTACTTAGTGTGTACGTCTGCCTATAGTTACTTAGTGTGTACGTCTGCCTATTGTTACTTAGTGTGTATACGTCTGCCTATAGTTACTTAGTGTGTATACTTCCTCCTATAGTTACTTAGTGTGTACGTCTGCCTAAAGTTACTTAGTGTGTATACGTCTGATTATAGTTACTTAGTGTGTATACGTCTGCCTATAGTTACTTAGAGTGTATACGTCTGCCTATAGTTACTAAGAGTGTGTACGTCTGCCTATAGTTACTTAGTGTGTACGTCTGCCTATAGTTACTTAGAGTGTATACGTCTGATTATAGTTACTTAGTGTGTATACGTCTGCCTATAGTTTCTTAGAGTGTATACGTCTGCCGATAGTTACTTAGTGTGTACCTCTGCATATAGTTACTTAGTGTGTATACGTCTGCCTATAGTTACTTAGTGTGTACGTCTGCCTAAAGTTACTTAGTGTGTACGTCTGCCTATAGTTACTTAGTGTGTACACGTCTGCCTATAGTTACTTAGTGTGTACGTCTGCCTATAGTTTCTTAGTGTGTACGTCTGCCTATAGTTACTTAGTGTGTATACGTCTGCCTATAGTTACTTAGTATGTATACGTCTGCCTATAGTTACTTAGTGTGTACGTCTGCCTAAAGTTACTTAGTGTGTATACGTCTGATTATAGTTACTTAGTGTGTATACGTCTGCCTATAGTTACTTAGTGTGTACGTCTGCCTATAGTTAATTAGTGTGTATACGTCTGCCTATAGTTACTTAGTGTGTACGTCTGCCTAAAGTTACTTAGTGTGTATACGTCTGATTATAGTTACTTAGTGTGTATACGTCTGCCTATAGTTACTTAGAGTGTATACGTCTGCCTATAGTTACTTAGTGTGTACGTCTGCCTATAGTTACTTAGAGTGTATACGTCTGATTATAGTTACTTAGTGTGTATACGTCTGCCTATAGTTACTTAGAGTGTATATGTCTGCCTATAGTTACTTAGAGTGTATACGTCTGCCTATAGTTACTTAGAGTGTATACGTCTGCCTATAGTTACTTAGTGTGTATACGTCTGCCTATAGTTACTTAGTGTGTATACGTCTGCCTATAGTTAGTTAGTGTGTATACGTCTGCCTATAGTTACTTAGAGTGTATACGTCTGCCTATAGTTACTTAGTGTGTATACGTCTGCCTATAGTTACTTAGTGTGTACATCTGCCTATAGTTACTTAGTGTGTACGTCTGCCTATTGTTACTTAGTGTGCACATCTGCCTATAGTTACTTAGAGTGTATACGTCTGCCTATAGTTACTTAGTGTGTATACGTCTGCCTATAGTTACTTAGTGTGTATACGTCTGCCTAGTTACTTAGTGTGTACGTCTGCCTATAGTTACTTAGTGTGTATACGTCTGCCTATAGTTACTTAGTGTGTATACGTCTGCCTATAGTTAGTTAGTGTGTATACGTCTGCCTATAGTTACTTAGTGTATACGTCTGCCTATAGTTACTTAGAGTGTATACGTCTGCCTATAGTTACTTAGTGTGTATACGTCTGCCTATAGTTACTTAGTGTGTATACGTCTGCCTATAGTTACTTAGTGTGTACGTCTGCCTATAGTTACTTAGTGTGTATACGTCTGCCTATAGTTACTTAGTGTGTATACGTCTGCCTATAGTTAGTTAGTGTGTATACGTCTGCCTATAGTTACTGAGAGTGTATACGTCTGCCTATAGTTACTTAGTGTGTATGTCTGCCTATAGTTACTTAGAGTGTGTACGTCTGCCTAAAGTTACTTAGTGTGTACGTCTGCCTATAGTTACTTAGTGTGTACGTCTGCCTATAGTTACTTAGTGTGTACGTCTGCCTATAGTTACTTAGTGTGTATACGTCTGCCTATAGTTACTTAGTGTGTACGTCTGCCTATAATTAATTAGTGTGTATACGTCTGCCTATAGTTACTTAGTGTGTACGTCTGCCTAAAGTTACTTAGTGTGGACGTCTGCCTATAGTTACTTAGTGTGTATACGTCTGCCTATAGTTACTTAGTGTGTACGTCTGCCTATAGTTACTTAGTGTGTATACGTCTGCCTATAGTTACTTAGTGTGTACGTCTACCTATAGTTACTTAGTGTGTATAAGTCTGCCTATAGTTACTTAGTGTCTATACGTCTGCCTATAGTTACTTAGTGTATACGTCTGCCTATAGTTACTTAGTGTGTACATCTGCCTATAGTTACTTAGTGTGTATACGTCTGCCTATAGTTAGTTAGTGTGTATACGTCTGCCTATAGTTACTTAGAGTGTATACGTCTGCCTATAGTTACTTAGAGTGTATACGTCTGCCTATAGTTACTTAGTGTGTACGTCTGCCTATAGTTACTTAGTGTGTATACGTCTGCCTATAGTTACTTAGTGTGTACATCTGCCTATAGTTACTTAGTGTGTACGTCTGCCTATTGTTACTTAGTGTGCACATCTGCCTATAGTTACTTAGAGTGTATACGTCTGCCTATAGTTACTTAGTGTGTATACGTCTGCCTATAGTTACTTAGTGTGTACGTCTGCCTATAGTTACTTAGTGTGTATACGTCTGCCTATAGTTACTTAGTGTGTATACGTCTGCCTATAGTTAGTTAGTGTGTATACGTCTGCCTATAGTTACTTAGAGTGTATACGTCTGCCTATAGTTACTTAGAGTGTATACGTCTGCCTATAGTTACTTAGTGTGTACATCTGCCTATAGTTACTTAGTGTGTATACGTCTGCCTATAGTTACTTAGTGTGTATACGTCTGCCTATAGTTACTTAGTGTGTATACGTCTGCCTATAGTTACTTAGTGTGTATACATCTGCCTATAGTTACTTAGTGTGTATGTCTGCCTATAGTTACTTAGAGTGTGAACGTCTGCCTATAGTTACTTAGTGTGTACGTCTGCCTATAGTTACTTAGTGTGTACGTCTGCCTATAGTTACTTAGAGTGTATACCTCTGCCTATAGTTACTTAGAGTGTACGTCTGCCTATAGTTACTTAGAGTGTGAACGTCGGCCTATAGTTACTTAGTGTGTACGTCTGCCTATAGTTACTTAGAGTGTGTACGTCTGCCTAAAGTTACTTAGTGTGTACGTCTGCCTATAGTTACTTAGTGTGTACGTCTGCCTATAGTTACTTAGTGTGTACGTCTGCCTATAGTTACTTAGTGTGTATACGTCTGCCTATAGTTACTGAGTGTGTACGTCTGCCTATAGTTACTTAGTGTGTATACGTCTGCCTATAGTTACTTAGTGTGTACGTCTGCCTAAAGTTACTTAGTGTGGACGTCTGCCTATAGTTACTTAGTGTGTATACGTTGCCTATAGTTACTTAGTGTGTACGTCTGCCTATAGTTACTTAGTGTGTACGTCTGCCTATAGTTACTTAGTGTGTATATGTCTGCCTATAGTTACTTAGTGTGTACGTCTACCTATAGTTACTTAGTGTGTATAAGTCTGCCTATAGTTACTTAGTGTCTATACGTCTGCCTATAGTTACTTAGTGTATACGTCTGCCTATAGTTACTTAGTGTGTACGTCTGCCTATAGTTACTTAGTGTGTATACGTCTGCCTATAGTTAGTTAGTGTGTATACGTCTGCCTATAGTTACTTAGAGTGTATACGTCTGCCTATAGTTACTTAGAGTGTATACGTCTGCCTATAGTTACTTAGTGTGTACGTCTGCCTATAGTTACTTAGTGTGTATACGTCTGCCTATAGTTACTTAGTGTGTACGTCTGCCTATAGTTACTTAGTGTGTACGTCTGCCTATAGTTACTTAGTGTGTATACGTCTGCCTATAGTTACTTAGTGTGTACGTCTGCCTATAATTAATTAGTGTGTATACGTCTGCCTATAGTTACTTAGTGTGTACGTCTGCCTAAAGTTACTTAGTGTGGACGTCTGCCTATAGTTACTTAGTGTGTATACGTCTGCCTATAGTTACTTAGTGTGTACGTCTGCCTATAGTTACTTAGTGTGTATACGTCTGCCTATAGTTACTTAGTGTGTACGTCTACCTATAGTTACTTAGTGTGTATAAGTCTGCCTATAGTTACTTAGTGTCTATACGTCTGCCTATAGTTACTTAGTGTATACGTCTGCCTATAGTTACTTAGTGTGTACATCTGCCTATAGTTACTTAGTGTGTATACGTCTGCCTATAGTTAGTTAGTGTGTATACGTCTGCCTATAGTTACTTAGAGTGTATACGTCTGCCTATAGTTACTTAGAGTGTATACGTCTGCCTATAGTTACTTAGTGTGTACGTCTGCCTATAGTTACTTAGTGTGTATACGTCTGCCTATAGTTACTTAGTGTGTACATCTGCCTATAGTTACTTAGTGTGTACGTCTGCCTATTGTTACTTAGTGTGCACATCTGCCTATAGTTACTTAGAGTGTATACGTCTGCCTATAGTTACTTAGTGTGTATACGTCTGCCTATAGTTACTTAGTGTGTACGTCTGCCTATAGTTACTTAGTGTGTATACGTCTGCCTGTAGTTACTTAGTGTGTATACGTCTGCCTATAGTTAGTGTGTATACGTCTGCCTATAGTTACTTAGAGTGTATACGTCTGCCTATAGTTACTTAGAGTGTATACGTCTGCCTATAGTTACTTAGTGTGTACATCTGCCTATAGTTACTTAGTGTGTATACGTCTGCCTATAGTTACTTAGTGTGTATACGTCTGCCTATAGTTACTTAGTGTGTATACGTCTGCCTATAGTTACTTAGTGTGTATACGTCTGCCTATAGTTACTTAGTGTGTATGTCTGCCAATAGTTACTTAGAGTGTGTATGTCTGCCTATAGTTACTTAGAGTGTGAACGTCTGCCTATAGTTACTTAGTGTGTACGTCTGCCTATAGTTACTTAGTGTGTACGTCTGCCTATAGTTACTTAGAGTGTATACCTCTGCCTATAGTTACTTAGAGTGTACGTCTGCCTATAGTTACTTAGAGTGTGAACGTCGGCCTATAGTTACTTAGTGTGTACGTCTGCCTATAGTTACTTAGAGTGTGTACGTCTGCCTAAAGTTACTTAGTGTGTACGTCTGCCTATAGTTACTTAGTGTGTACGTCTGCCTATAGTTACTTAGTGTGTACGTCTGCCTATAGTTAGTTAGTGTGTATACGTCTGCCTATAGTTACTGAGTGTGTACGTCTGCCTATAGTTACTTAGTGTGTATACGTCTGCCTATAGTTACTTAGTGTGTACGTCTGCCTAAAGTTACTTAGTGTGGACGTCTGCCTATAGTTACTTAGTGTGTATAAGTTGCCTATAGTTACTTAGTGTGTACGTCTGCCTATAGTTACTTAGTGTGTACGTCTGCCTATAGTTACTTAGTGTGTATACGTCTGCCTATAGTTACTTAGTGTGTACGTCTACCTATAGTTACTTAGTGTGTATAAGTCTGCCTATAGTTACTTAGTGTCTATACGTCTGCCTATAGTTACTTAGTGTATACGTCTGCCTATAGTTACTTAGTGTGTACGTCTGCCTATAGTTACTTAGTGTGTATACGTCTGCCTATAGTTAGTTAGTGTGTATACGTCTGCCTATAGTTACTTAGAGTGTATACGTCTGCCTATAGTTACTTAGAGTGTATACGTCTGCCTATAGTTACTTAGTGTGTACGTCTGCCTATAGTTACTTAGTGTGTATACGTCTGCCTATAGTTACTTAGTGTGTACATCTGCCTATAGTTACTTAGTGTGTACGTCTGCCTATTGTTACTTAGTGTGCACATCTGCCTATAGTTACTTAGAGTGTATACGTCTGCCTATAGTTACTTAGTGTGTATACGTCTGCCTATAGTTACTTAGTGTGTATACGTCTGCCTATAGTTACTTAGTGTGTACGTCTGCCTATAGTTACTTAGTGTGTATACGTCTGCCTATAGTTACTTAGTGTGTATACGTCTGCCTATAGTTAGTTAGTGTGTATACGTCTGCCTATAGTTACTTAGAGTGTATACGTCTGCCTATAGTTACTTAGAGTGTATACGTCTGCCTATAGTTACTTAGTGTGTACGTAGTTACTTAGTGTGTATACGTCTGCCTATAGTTACTTATTGTGTATACGTCTGCCTATAGTTACTTAGTGTGTATACGTCTGCCTAAAGTTACTTAGTGTGTACGTCTGCCTATAGTTACTTAGTGTGTATACGTCTGCCTATAGTTACTTAGTGTGTACGTCTGCCTATAGTTACTTAGTGTGTATACGTCTGGCTATAGTTACTTAGTGTGTACGTCTGCCTATAGTTACTTAGTGTGTATACGTCTGCCTAAAGTTACTTAGTGTGTACGTCTGCCTATAGTTACTTAGTGTGTATACGTCTGCCTATAGTTAGTTAGTGTGTACGTCTGCCTATAGTTTCTTAGTGTGTATACGTCTGCCTATAGTTACTTAGTGTGTATACGTCTGCCTATAGTTACTTAGTGTGTATACGTCTGCCTATAGTTACTTAGTGTGTATACGTCTGCCTATAGTTACTTAGTGTGTATACGTCTGCCTATAGTTACTTAGTGTGTATACGTCTGCCTATAGTTACTTAGTGTGTATACGTCTGCCTATAGTTACTTTGTGTGTATACGTCTGCCTATAGTTACTTAGAGTGTATACGTCTGCCTATAGTTACTTAGAGTGTATACGTCTGCCTATAGTTACTTAGTGTGTACGTCTGCCTATAGCTACTTAGTGTGTATATTTCTGCCTATAGTTACTTAGTGTGTACATCTGCCTATAGTTACTTAGTGTGTACGTCTGCCTATAGTTACTTAGTGTGTATACGTCTGCCTATAGTTAGTTAGTGTGTACGTCTGCCTATAGTTACTTAGTGTGTATACGTCTGCCTATAGTTACTTAGTGTGTACGTCTGCCTAAAGTTACTTAGTGTGTACGTCTGCCTATAGTTACTTAGTGCGTACACGTCTGCCTATAGTTACTTAGTGTGTACGTCTGCCTATAGTTACTTAGTGTGTACGTCTGCATATAGTTACTTAGTGTGTATATGTCTGCCTATAGTTACTTAGTGTGTATACTTCTGCCTATAGTGACTTAGTGTGTATAAGTCTGCCTATAGTTAGTTAGTGTGTATACGTCTGCCTATAGTTACTTAGAGTGTATACGTCTGCCTATAGTTACTTAGTGTGTATACGTCTGCCTATAGTTACTTAGTGTGTACATCTGCCTATAGTTACTTAGTGTGTACGTCTGCCTATTGTTACTTAGTGTGCACATCTGCCTATAGTTACTTAGAGTGTATACGTCTGCCTATAGTTACTTAGTGTGTATAATTCTGCCTATAGTTACTTAGAGTGTATACGTCTGCCTATAGTTACTTAGTGTGTATACGTCTGCCTATAGTTAGTTAGTGTGTATACGTCTGCCTATAGTTACTTAGTGTATACGTCTGCCTATAGTTACTTAGAGTGTATACATCTGCCTATAGTTACTTAGTGTGTATACGTCTGCCTATAGTTACTTAGTGTGTATACGTCTGCCTATAGTTACTTAGTGTGTACGTCTGCCTATAGTTACTTAGTGTGTATACGTCTGCCTATAGTTACTTAGTGTGTATACGTCTGCCTATAGTTAGTTAGTGTGTATACGTCTGCCTATAGTTACTTAGAGTGTATACGTCTGCCTATAGTTACTTAGAGTGTATACGTCTGCCTATAGTTACTTAGTGTGTACCTCTGCCTTTAGTTACTTAGTGTGTATACGTCTGCCTATAGTTACTTAGTGTGTATACGTCTGCCTATAGTTACTTAGTGTGTATACGTCTGCCTATAGTTACTTAGTGTGTATACGTCTGCCTATAGTTACTTAGTGTGTATACGTCTGCCTATAGTTACTTAGTGTGTATACGTCTGCCTAAAGTTACTTAGTGTGTACGTCTGCCTATAGTTACTTAGTGTGTATACGTCTGCCTATAGTTACTTAGTGTGTACGTCTGCCTATAGTTACTTAGTGTGTATACGTCTGGCTATAGTTACTTAGTGTGTACGTCTGCCTATAGTTACTTAGTGTGTATACGTCTGCCTAAAGTTACTTAGTGTGTACGTCTGCCTATAGCTACTTAGTGTGTATATGTCTGCCTATAGTTAGTTAGTGTGTACGTCTGCCTATAGTTACTTAGTGTGTATACGTCTGCCTATAGTTACTTAGTGTGTACGTCTGCCTAAAGTTACTTAGTGTGTACGTCTGCCTATAGTTACTTAGTGCGTACACGTCTGCCTATAGTTACTTAGTGTGTACGTCTGCCTATAGTTACTTAGTGTGTACGTCTGCCTATTGTTACTTAGTGTGTATACGTCTGCCTATAGTTACTTAGTGTGTATACGTCTGCCTATAGTTACTTAGTGTGTACGTCTGCCTAAAGTTACTTAGTGTGTATACGTCTGATTATAGTTACTTAGTGTGTATACGTCTGCCTATAGTTACTTAGAGTGTATACGTCTGCCTATAGTTACTAAGAGTGTATACGTCTGCCTATAGTTACTTAGTGTGTACGTCTGCCTAAAGTTACTTAGTGTGTACGTCTGCCTATAGTTACTTAGTGTGTACACGTCTGCCTATAGTTACTTAGTGTGTACGTCTGCCTATAGTTACTTAGTGTGTACGTCTGCCTATAGTTACTTAGTGTGTATACGTCTGCCTATAGTTACTTAGTGTGTATACGTCTGCCTATAGTTACTTAGTGTGTACGTCTGCCTAAAGTTACTTAGTGTGTATACGTCTGATTATAGTTACTTAGTGTGTATACGTCTGCCTATAGTTACTTAGAGTGTATACGTCTGCCTATAGTTACTAAGAGTGTATACGTCTGCCTATAGTTACTTAGTGTGTACGTCTGCCTAAAGTTACTTAGTGTGTATACGTCTGATTATAGTTACTTAGTGTGTATACGTCTGCCTATAGTTACTTAGTGTGTACGTCTGCCTATAGTTACTTAGTGTGTACGTCTGCCTAAAGTTACTTAGTGTGTATACGTCTGATTATAGTTACTTAGTGTGTATACGTCTGCCTATAGTTACTTAGAGTGTATACGTCTGCCTATAGTTACTTAGTGTGTACGTCTGCCTGTAGTTACTTAGAGTGTATACGTCTGATTATAGTTACTTAGTGTGTATACGTCTGCCTATAGTTACTTAGAGTGTATACGTCTGCCTATAGTTACTTAGAGTGTATACGTCTGCCTATAGTTACTTAGAGTGTATACGTCTGCCTATAGTTACTTAGTGTGTATACGTCTGCCTATAGTTAGTTAGTGTGTACGTCTGCCTATAGTTACTTAGTGTGTGTACGTCTGCCTAAAGTTACTTAGTGTGTATACGTCTGATTATAGTTACTTAGTGTGTATACGTCTGCCTATAGTTACTTAGAGTGTATACGTCTGCCTATAGTTACTAAGAGTGTATACGTCTGCCTATAGTTACTTAGTGTGTACGTCTGCCTAAAGTTACTTAGTGTGTACGTCTGCCTATAGTTACTTAGTGTGTACACGTCTGCCTATAGTTACTTAGTGTGTATACGTCTGCCTAGTTACTTAGTGTGTACGTCTGCCTATAGTTACTTAGTGTGTATACGTCTGCCTATAGTTACTTAGTGTGTATACGTCTGCCTATAGTTAGTTAGTGTGTATACGTCTGCCTATAGTTACTTAGTGTATACGTCTGCCTATAGTTACTTAGAGTGTATACGTCTGCCTATAGTTACTTAGTGTGTATACGTCTGCCTATAGTTACTTAGTGTGTACGTCTGCCTATAGTTACTTAGTGTGTATACGTCTGGCTATAGTTACTTAGTGTGTACGTCTGCCTATAGTTACTTAGTGTGTATACGTCTGCCTATAGTTACTTAGTGTGTATACGTCTGCCTATAGTTAGTTAGTGTGTATACGTCTGCCTATAGTTACTTAGAGTGTATACGTCTGCCTATAGTTACTTAGAGTGTATACGTCTGCCTATAGTTACTTAGTGTGTACGTAGTTACTTAGTGTGTATACGTCTGCCTATAGTTACTTAGTGTGTATACGTCTGCCTATAGTTACTTAGTGTGTATACGTCTGCCTAATGTTACTTAGTGTGTACGTCTGCCTATAGTTACTTAGTGTGTATACGTCTGCCTATAGTTACTTAGTGTGTACGTCTGCCTATAGTTACTTAGTGTGTATACGTCTGGCTATAGTTACTTAGTGTGTACGTCTGCCTATAGTTACTTAGTGTGTATACGTCTGCCTAAAGTTACTTAGTGTGTACGTCTGCCTATAGTTACTTAGTGTGTATACGTCTGCCTATAGTTAGTTAGTGTGTACGTCTGCCTATAGTTTCTTAGTGTGTATACGTCTGCCTATAGTTACTTAGTGTGTACGTCTGCCTAAAGTTACTTAGTGTGTACGTCTGCGTATAGTTACTTAGTGCGTACACGTCTGCCTATAGTTACTTAGTGTGTACGTCAGCCTATAGTTACTTAGTGTGTATACGTCTGCCTATAGTTACTTAGTGTGTATACGTCTGCCTATAGTTACTTAGTGTGTATACGTCTGCCTATAGTTACTTTGTGTGTATACGGCTGCCTATAGTTACTTAGAGTGTATACGTCTGCCTATAGTTACTTAGAGTGTATACGTCTGCCTATAGTTACTTAGTGTGTACGTCTGCCTATAGCTACTTAGTGTGTATATTTCTGCCTATAGTTACTTAGTGTGTACATCTGCCTATAGTTACTTAGTGTGTACGTCTGCCTATAGTTACTTAGTGTGTATACGTCATCCTATAGTTAGTTAGTGTGTACGTCTGCCTATAGTTACTTAGTGTGTATACGTCTGCCTATAGTTACTTAGTGTGTACGTCTGCCTAAAGTTACTTAGTGTGTACGTCTGCCTATAGTTACTTAGTGCGTACACGTCTGCCTATAGTTACTTAGTGTGTACGTCTGCCTATAGTTACTTAGTGTGTACGTCTGCATATAGTTACTTAGTGTGTATATGTCTGCCTATAGTTACTTAGTGTGTATACGTCTGCCTATAGTTACTTAGTGTGTATACGTCTGCCTATAGTTAGTTAGTGTGTATACGTCTGCCTATAGTTACTTAGAGTGTATACGTCTGCCTATAGTTACTTAGTGTGTATACGTCTGACTATAGTTACTTAGTGTGTACATCTGCCTATAGTTACTTAGTGTGTACGTCTGCCTATTGTTACTTAGTGTGCACATCTGCCTATAGTTACTTAGAGTGTATACGTCTGCCTATAGTTACTTAGTGTGTATACGTCTGCCTATAGTTACTTAGTGTGTATACGTCTGCCTATAGTTACTTAGAGTGTATACGTCTGCCTATAGTTACTTAGTGTGTATACGTCTGCCTATAGTTAGTTAGTGTGTATACGTCTGCCTATAGTTACTTAGTGTATACGTCTGCCTATAGTTACTTAGAGTGTATACATCTGCCTATAGTTACTTAGTGTGTATACGTCTGCCTATAGTTACTTAGTGTGTATACGTCTGCCTATAGTTACTTAGTGTGTACGTCTGCCTATAGTTACTTAGTGTGTATACGTCTGCCTATAGTTACTTAGTGTGTATACGTCTGCCTATAGTTAGTTAGTGTGTATACGTCTGCCTATAGTTACTTAGAGTGTATACGTCTGCCTATAGTTACTTAGAGTGTATACGTCTGCCTATAGTTACTTAGTGTGTACCTCTGCCTTTAGTTAGTTAGTGTGTATACGTCTGCCTATAGTTACTTAGTGTGTATACGTCTGCCTAAAGTTACTTAGTGTGTACGTCTGCCTATAGTTACTTAGTGTGTATACGTCTGCCTATAGTTACTTAGTGTGTACGTCTGCCTATAGTTACTTAGTGTGTATACGTCTGGCTATAGTTACTTAGTGTGTACGTCTGCCTATAGTTACTTAGTGTGTATACGTCTGCCTAAAGTTACTTAGTGTGTACGTCTGCCTATAGCTACTTAGTGTGTATATGTCTGCCTATAGTTAGTTAGTGTGTACGTCTGCCTATAGTTACTTAGTGTGTATACGTCTGCCTATAGTTACTTAGTGTGTACGTCTGCCTAAAGTTACTTAGTGTGTACGTCTGCCTATAGTTACTTAGTGCGTACACGTCTGCCTATAGTTACTTAGTGTGTACGTCTGCCTATAGTTACTTAGTGTGTACGTCTGCCTATTGTTACTTAGTGTGTATACGTCTGCCTATAGTTACTTAGTGTGTATACGTCTGCCTATAGTTACTTAGTGTGTACGTCTGCCTAAAGTTACTTAGTGTGTATACGTCTGATTATAGTTACTTAGTGTGTGTACGTCTGCCTAAAGTTACTTAGTGTGTATACGTCTGATTATAGTTACTTAGTGTGTATACGTCTGCCTATAGTTACTTAGAGTGTATACGTCTGCCTATAGTTACTAAGAGTGTATACGTCTGCCTATAGTTACTTAGTGTGTACGTCTGCCTAAAGTTACTTAGTGTGTACGTCTGCCTATAGTTACTTAGTGTGTACACGTCTGCCTATAGTTACTTAGTGTGTACGTCTGCCTATAGTTACTTAGTGTGTACGTCTGCCTATAGTTACTTAGTGTGTATACGTCTGCCTATAGTTACTTAGTGTGTATACGTCTGCCTATAGTTACTTAGTGTGTACGTCTGCCTAAAGTTACTTAGTGTGTATACGTCTGATTATAGTTACTTAGTGTGTATACGTCTGCCTATAGTTACTTAGTGTGTACGTCTGCCTATAGTTAATTAGTGTGTATACGTCTGCCTATAGTTACTTAGAGTGTACGTCTGCCTAAAGTTACTTAGTGTGTATACGTCTGATTATAGTTACTTAGTGTGTATACGTCTGCCTATAGTTACTTAGAGTGTATACGTCTGCCTATAGTTACTTAGTGTGTACGTCTGCCTGTAGTTACTTAGAGTGTATACGTCTGATTATAGTTACTTAGTGTGTATACGTCTGCCTATAGTTACTTAGAGTGTATATGTCTGCCTATAGTTACTTAGAGTGTATACGTCTGCCTATAGTTACTTAGAGTGTATACGTCTGCCTATAGTTACTTAGTGTGTATACGTCTGCCTATAGTTAGTTAGTGTGTACGTCTGCCTATAGTTACTTAGTGTGTATACGTCTGCCTATAGTTACTTAGTGTGTACGTCTGCCTAAAGTTACTTAGTGTGTACGTCTGCCTATAGTTACTTAGTGCGTACACGTCTGCCTATAGTTACTTAGTGTGTACGTCTGCCTATAGTTACTTAGTGTGTACGTCTGCATATAGTTACTTAGTGTGTATATGTCTGCCTATAGTTACTTAGAGTGTATACGTCTGCCTATAGTTACTTAGTGTGTATACGTCTGCCTATAGTTAGTTAGTGTGTATACGTCTGCCTATAGTTACTTAGAGTGTATACGTCTGCCTATAGTTACTTAGTGTGTATACGTCTGCCTATAGTTACTTAGTGTGTACATCTGCCTATATTTACTTAGTGTGTACGTCTGCCTATTGTTACTTAGTGTGCACATCTGCCTATAGTTACTTAGAGTGTATACGTCTGCCTATAGTTACTTAGTGTGTATACGTCTGCCTATAGTTACTTAGTGTGTATACGTCTGCCTATAGTTACTTAGAGTGTATACGTCTGCCTATAGTTACTTAGTGTGTATACGTCTGCCTATAGTTAGTTAGTGTGTATACGTCTGCCTATAGTTACTTAGTGTATACGTCTGCCTATAGTTACTTAGAGTGTATACATCTGCCTATAGTTACTTAGTGTGTATACGTCTGCCTATAGTTACTTAGTGTGTATACGTCTGCCTATAGTTACTTAGTGTGTACGTCTGCCTATAGTTACTTAGTGTGTATACGTCTGCCTATAGTTACTTAGTGTGTATACGTCTGCCTATAGTTAGTTAGTGTGTATACGTCTGCCTATAGTTACTTAGAGTGTATACGTCTGCCTATAGTTACTTAGAGTGTATACGTCTGCCTATAGTTACTTAGTGTGTACCTCTGCCTTTAGTTACTTAGTGTGTATACGTCTGCCTATAGTTACTTAGTGTGTATACGTCTGCCTATAGTTACTTAGTGTGTATACGTCTGCCTATAGTTACTTAGTGTGTATACGTCTGCCTATAGTTACTTAGTGTGTATACGTCTGCCTATAGTTACTTAGTGTGTATACGTCTGCCTAAAGTTACTTAGTGTGTACGTCTGCCTAAAGTTACTTAGTGTGTATACGTCTGATTATAGTTACTTAGTGTGTATACGTCTGCCTATAGTTACTTAGTGTGTACGTCTGCCTATAGTTAATTAGTGTGTATACGTCTGCCTATAGTTACTTAGAGTGTACGTCTGCCTAAAGTTACTTAGTGTGTATACGTCTGATTATAGTTACTTAGTGTGTATACGTCTGCCTATAGTTACTTAGAGTGTATACGTCTGCCTATAGTTACTTAGTGTGTACGTCTGCCTGTAGTTACTTAGAGTGTATACGTCTGATTATAGTTACTTAGTGTGTATACGTCTGCCTATAGTTACTTAGAGTGTATATGTCTGCCTATAGTTACTTAGAGTGTATACGTCTGCCTATAGTTACTTAGAGTGTATACGTCTGCCTATAGTTACTTAGTGTGTATACGTCTGCCTATAGTTAGTTAGTGTGTACGTCTGCCTATAGTTACTTAGTGTGTATACGTCTGCCTATAGTTACTTAGTGTGTACGTCTGCCTATAGTTACTTAGTGCGTACACGTCTGCCTATAGTTACTTAGTGTGTACGTCTGCCTATAGTTACTTAGTGTGTATACGTCTGCCTATAGTTAGTTAGTGTGTACGTCTGCCTATAGTTACTTAGTGTGTATACGTCTGCCTATAGTTACTTAGTGTGTACGTCTGCCTAAAGTTACTTAGTGTGTACGTCTGCCTATAGTTACTTAGTGCGTACACGTCTGCCTATAGTTACTTAGTGTGTACGTCTGCCTATAGTTACTTAGTGTGTACGTCTGCATATAGTTACTTAGTGTGTATATGTCTGCCTATAGTTACTTAGTGTGTATACGTCTGCCTATAGTTACTTAGTGTGTATACGTCTGCCTATAGTTAGTTAGTGTGTATACGTCTGCCTATAGTTACTTAGAGTGTATACGTCTGCCTATAGTTACTTAGTGTGTATACGTCTGCCTATAGTTACTTAGTGTGTACGTCTGCCTATAGTTACTTAGTGTGTACGTCTGCCTATTGTTACTTAGTGTGCACATCTGCCTATAGTTACTTAGAGTGTATACGTCTGCCTATAGTTACTTAGTGTGTATACGTCTGCCTATAGTTACTTAGTGTGTATACGTCTGCCTATAGTTACTTAGAGTGTATACGTCTGCCTATAGTTACTTAGTGTGTATACGTCTGCCTATAGTTAGTTAGTGTGTATACGTCTGCCTATAGTTACTTAGTGTATACGTCTGCCTATAGTTACTTAGAGTGTATACATCTGCCTATAGTTACTTAGTGTGTATACGTCTGCCTATAGTTACTTAGTGTGTATACGTCTGCCTATAGTTACTTAGTGTGTACGTCTGCCTATAGTTACTTAGTGTGTATACGTCTGCCTATAGTTACTTAGTGTGTATACGTCTGCCTATAGTTAGTTAGTGTGTATACGTCTGCCTATAGTTACTTAGAGTGTATACGTCTGCCTATAGTTACTTAGAGTGTATACGTCTGCCTATAGTTACTTAGTGTGTACCTCTGCCTTTAGTTACTTAGTGTGTATACGTCTGCCTATAGTTACTTAGTGTGTATACGTCTGCCTATAGTTACTTAGTGTGTATACGTCTGCCTATAGTTACTTAGTGTGTATACGTCTGCCTATAGTTACTTAGTGTGTATACGTCTGCCTATAGTTACTTAGTGTGTATACGTCTGCCTAAAGTTACTTAGTGTGTACGTCTGCCTATAGTTACTTAGTGTGTATACGTCTGCCTATAGTTACTTAGTGTGTACGTCTGCCTATAGTTACTTAGTGTGTATACGTCTGGCTATAGTTACTTAGTGTGTACGTCTGCCTATAGTTACTTAGTGTGTATACGTCTGCCTAAAGTTACTTAGTGTGTACGTCTGCCTATAGCTACTTAGTGTGTATATGTCTGCCTATAGTTAGTTAGTGTGTACGTCTGCCTATAGTTACTTAGTGTGTATACGTCTGCCTATAGTTACTTAGTGTGTACGTCTGCCTAAAGTTACTTAGTGTGTACGTCTGCCTATAGTTACTTAGTGCGTACACGTCTGCCTATAGTTACTTAGTGTGTACGTCTGCCTATAGTTACTTAGTGTGTACGTCTGCCTATTGTTACTTAGTGTGTATACGTCTGCCTATAGTTACTTAGTGTGTATACGTCTGCCTATAGTTACTTAGTGTGTACGTCTGCCTAAAGTTACTTAGTGTGTATACGTCTGATTATAGTTACTTAGTGTGTATACGTCTGCCTATAGTTACTTAGAGTGTATACGTCTGCCTATAGTTACTAAGAGTGTATACGTCTGCCTATAGTTACTTAGTGTGTACGTCTGCCTAAAGTTACTTAGTGTGTACGTCTGCCTATAGTTACTTAGTGTGTACACGTCTGCCTATAGTTACGTAGTGTGTACGTCTGCCTATAGTTACTTAGTGTGTACGTCTGCCTATAGTTACTTAGTGTGTATACGTCTGCCTATAGTTACTTAGTGTGTATACGTCTGCCTATAGTTACTTAGTGTGTACGTCTGCCTAAAGTTACTTAGTGTGTATACGTCTGATTATAGTTACTTAGTGTGTATACGTCTGCCTATAGTTACTTAGTGTGTACGTCTGCCTATAGTTAATTAGTGTGTATACGTCTGCCTATAGTTACTTAGTGTGTACGTCTGCCTAAAGTTACTTAGTGTGTATACGTCTGATTATAGTTACTTAGTGTGTATACGTCTGCCTATAGTTACTTAGAGTGTATACGTCTGCCTATAGTTACTTAGTGTGTACGTCTGCCTGTAGTTACTTAGAGTGTATACGTCTGATTATAGTTACTTAGTGTGTATACGTCTGCCTATAGTTACTTAGAGTGTATATGTCTGCCTATAGTTACTTAGAGTGTATACGTCTGCCTATAGTTACTTAGAGTGTATACGTCTGCCTATAGTTACTTAGTGTGTATACGTCTGCCTATAGTTAGTTAGTGTGTACGTCTGCCTATAGTTACTTAGTGTGTATACGTCTGCCTATAGTTACTTAGTGTGTACGTCTGCCTATAGTTACTTAGTGCATACACGTCTGCCTATAGTTACTTAGTGTGTACGTCTGCCTATAGTTACTTAGTGTGTACGTCTGCCTATTGTTACTTAGTGTATATACGTCTGCCTATAGTTACTTAGTGTGTATACGTCTGCCTATAGTTACTTAGTGTGTATACGTCTGCCTATAGTTACTTAGTGTGTACGTCTGCCTAAAGTTACTTAGTGTGTATACGTCTGCCTATAGTTACTTAGTGTGTATACGTCTGCCTAAAGTTACTTAGTGTGTACGTCTGCCTATAGTTACTTAGTGTGTATACGTCTGCCTATAGTTACTTAGTGTGTACGTCTGCCTATAGTTACTTAGTGTGTATACGTCTGGCTATAGTTACTTAGTGTGTACGTCTGCCTATAGTTACTTAGTGTGTATACGTCTGCCTAAAGTTACTTAGTGTGTACGTCTGCCTATAGCTACTTAGTGTGTATATGTCTGCCTATAGTTAGTTAGTGTGTACGTCTGCCTATAGTTACTTAGTGTGTATACGTCTGCCTATAGTTACTTAGTGTGTACGTCTGCCTAAAGTTACTTAGTGTGTACGTCTGCCTATAGTTACTTAGTGCGTACACGTCTGCCTATAGTTACTTAGTGTGTACGTCTGCCTATAGTTACTTAGTGTGTACGTCTGCCTATTGTTACTTAGTGTGTATACGTCTGCCTATAGTTACTTAGTGTGTATACGTCTGCCTATAGTTACTTAGTGTGTACGTCTGCCTAAAGTTACTTAGTGTGTATACGTCTGATTATAGTTACTTAGTGTGTATACGTCTGCCTATAGTTACTTAGAGTGTATACGTCTGCCTATAGTTACTAAGAGTGTATACGTCTGCCTATAGTTACTTAGTGTGTACGTCTGCCTAAAGTTACTTAGTGTGTACGTCTGCCTATAGTTACTTAGTGTGTACACGTCTGCCTATAGTTACGTAGTGTGTACGTCTGCCTATAGTTACTTAGTGTGTACGTCTGCCTATAGTTACTTAGTGTGTATACGTCTGCCTATAGTTACTTAGTGTGTATACGTCTGATTATAGTTACTTAGTGTGTATACGTCTGCCTATAGTTACTTAGTGTGTACGTCTGCCTATAGTTAATTAGTGTGTATACGTCTGCCTATAGTTACTTAGTGTGTACGTCTGCCTAAAGTTACTTAGTGTGTATACGTCTGATTATAGTTACTTAGTGTGTATACGTCTGCCTATAGTTACTTAGAGTGTATACGTCTGCCTATAGTTACTTAGTGTGTACGTCTGCCTGTAGTTACTTAGAGTGTATACGTCTGATTATAGTTACTTAGTGTGTATACGTCTGCCTATAGTTACTTAGAGTGTATATGTCTGCCTATAGTTACTTAGAGTGTATACGTCTGCCTATAGTTACTTAGAGTGTATACGTCTGCCTATAGTTACTTAGTGTGTATACGTCTGCCTATAGTTAGTTAGTGTGTACGTCTGCCTATAGTTACTTAGTGTGTATACGTCTGCCTATAGTTACTTAGTGTGTACGTCTGCCTATAGTTACTTAGTGCATACACGTCTGCCTATAGTTACTTAGTGTGTACGTCTGCCTATAGTTACTTAGTGTGTACGTCTGCCTATTGTTACTTAGTGTATATACGTCTGCCTATAGTTACTTAGTGTGTATACGTCTGCCTATAGTTACTTAGTGTGTATACGTCTGCCTATAGTTACTTAGTGTGTACGTCTGCCTAAAGTTACTTAGTGTGTATACGTCTGATTATAGTTACTTAGTGTGTATACGTCTGCCTATAGTTACTTAGAGTGTATACGTCTGCCTATAGTTACTAAGAGTGTATACGTCTGCCTATAGTTACTTAGTGTGTACGTCTGCCTAAAGTTACTTAGTGTGTACGTCTGCCTATAGTTACTTAGTGTGTACACGTCTGCCTATAGTTACTTAGTGTGTACGTCTGCCTATAGTTACTTAGTGTGTACGTCTGCCTATAGTTACTTAGTGTGTATACGTCTGCCTATAGTTACTTAGTGTGTATACGTCTGCCTATAGTTACTTAGTGTGTACGTCTGCCTAAAGTTACTTAGTGTGTATACGTCTGATTATAGTTACTTAGTGTGTATACGTCTGCCTATAGTTACTTAGTGTGTACGTCTGCCTATAGTTAATTAGTGTGTATACGTCTGCGTATAGTTACTTAGTGTGTACGTCTGCCTAAAGTTACTTAGTGTGTATACGTCTGATTATAGTTACTTAGTGTGTATACGTCTGCCTATAGTTACTTAGAGTGTATATGTCTGCCTATAGTTACTTAGAGTGTATACGTCTGCCTATAGTTACTTAGAGTGTATACGTCTGCCTATAGTTACTTAGTGTGTATACGTCTGCCTATAGTTAGTTAGTGTGTACGTCTGCCTATAGTTACTTAGTGTGTATACGTCTGCCTATAGTTACTTAGTGTGTACGTCTGCCTATAGTTACTTAGTGCGTACACGTCTGCCTATAGTTACTTAGTGTGTACGTCTGCCTATAGTTACTTAGTGTGTACGTCTGCCTATTGTTACTTAGTGTATATACGTCTGCCTATAGTTACTTAGTGTGTATACGTCTGCCTATAGTTACTTAGTGTGTACGTCTGCCTAAAGTTACTTAGTGTGTATACGTCTGATTATAGTTACTTAGTGTGTATACGTCTGCCTATAGTTACTTAGAGTGTATACGTCTGCCTATAGTTACTAAGAGTGTATACGTCTGCCTATAGTTACTTAGTGTGTACGTCTGCCTAAAGTTACTTAGTGTGTACGTCTGCCTATAGTTACTTAGTGTGTACACGTCTGCCTATAGTTACTTAGTGTGTATACGTCTGCCTAGTTACTTAGTGTGTACGTCTGCCTATAGTTACTTAGTGTGTATACGTCTGCCTATAGTTACTTAGTGTGTATACGTCTGCCTATAGTTAGTTAGTGTGTATACGTCTGCCTATAGTTACTTAGTGTATACGTCTGCCTATAGTTACTTAGAGTGTATACGTCTGCCTATAGTTACTTAGTGTGTATACGTCTGCCTATAGTTACTTAGTGTGTACGTCTGCCTATAGTTACTTAGTGTGTATACGTCTGGCTATAGTTACTTAGTTTGTACGTCTGCCTATAGTTACTTAGTGTGTATACGTCTGCCTATAGTTACTTAGTGTGTATACGTCTGCCTATAGTTACTTAGTGTGTATACGTCTGCCTATAGTTACTTAGTGTGTATACGTCTGCCTAAAGTTACTTAGTGTGTACGTCTGCCTATAGTTACTTAGTGTGTGTACGTCTGCCTATAGTTACTTAGTGTGTACGTCTGCCTATAGTTACTTAGTGTGTATACGTCTGGCTATAGTTACTTAGTGTGTACGTCTGCCTATAGTTACTTAGTGTGTATACGTCTGCCTAAAGTTACTTAGTGTGCACGTCTGCCTATAGCTACTTAGTGTGTATATGTCTGCCTATAGTTAGTTAGTGTGTACGTCTGCCTATAGTTACTTAGTGTGTATACGTCTGCCTATAGTTACTTAGTGTGTACGTCTGCCTAAAGTTACTTAGTGTGTACGTCTGCCTATAGTTACTTAGTGCGTACACGTCTGCCTATAGTTACTTAGTGTGTACGTCTGCCTATAGTTACTTAGTGTGTACGTCTGCCTATTGTTACTTAGTGTGTATACGTCTGCCTATAGTTACTTAGTGTGTATACGTCTGCCTATAGTTACTTAGTGTGTACGTCTGCCTAAAGTTACTTAGTGTGTATACGTCTGATTATAGTTACTTAGTGTGTATACGTCTGCCTATAGTTACTTAGAGTGTATACGTCTGCCTATAGTTACTAAGAGTGTATACGTCTGCCTATAGTTACTTAGTGTGTACGTCTGCCTAAAGTTACTTAGTGTGTACGTCTGCCTATAGTTACTTAGTGTGTACACGTCTGCCTATAGTTACTTAGTGTGTACGTCTGCCTATAGTTACTTAGTGTGTACGTCTGCCTATAGTTACTTAGTGTGTACACGTCTGCCTATAGTTACTTAGTGTGTACGTCTGCCTATAGTTACTTAGTGTGTATACGTCTGGCTATAGTTACTTAGTGTGTACGTCTGCCTATAGTTACTTAGTGTGTATACGTCTGCCTAAAGTTACTTAGTGTGCACGTCTGCCTATAGCTACTTAGTGTGTATATGTCTGCCTATAGTTAGTTAGTGTGTACGTCTGCCTATAGTTACTTAGTGTGTATACGTCTGCCTATAGTTACTTAGTGTGTACGTCTGCCTAAAGTTACTTAGTGTGTACGTCTGCCTATAGTTACTTAGTGCGTACACGTCTGCCTATAGTTACTTAGTGTGTACGTCTGCCTATAGTTACTTAGTGTGTACGTCTGCCTATTGTTACTTAGTGTGTATACGTCTGCCTATAGTTACTTAGTGTGTATACGTCTGCCTATAGTTACTTAGTGTGTACGTCTGCCTAAAGTTACTTAGTGTGTATACGTCTGATTATAGTTACTTAGTGTGTACGTCTGCCTATAGTTACTTAGTGTGTACGTCTGCCTATAGTTACTTAGTGTGTATACGTCTGCCTATAGTTACTTAGTGTGTATACGTCTGCCTATAGTTACTTAGTGTGTACGTCTGCCTAAAGTTACTTAGTGTGTATACGTCTGATTATAGTTACTTAGTGTGTATACGTCTGCCTATAGTTACTTAGTGTGTACGTCTGCCTATAGTTAATTAGTGTGTATACGTCTGCCTATAGTTACTTAGTGTGTACGTCTGCCTAAAGTTACTTAGTGTGTATACGTCTGATTATAGTTACTTAGTGTGTATAGGTCTGCCTATAGTTACTTAGAGTGTATACGTCTGCCTATAGTTACTTAGTGTGTACGTCTGCCTGTAGTTACTTAGAGTGTATACGTCTGATTATAGTTACTTAGTGTGTATACGTCTGCCTATAGTTACTTAGAGTGTATATGTCTGCCTATAGTTACTTAGAGTGTATACGTCTGCCTATAGTTACTTAGAGTGTATACGTCTGCCTATAGTTACTTAGTGTGTATACGTCTGCCTATAGTTAGTTAGTGTGTACGTCTGCCTATAGTTACTTAGTGTGTATACGTCTGCCCATAGTTACTTAGTGTGTACGTCTGCCTAAAGTTACTTAGTGTGTACGTCTGCCTATAGTTACTTAGTGCGTACACGTCTGCCTATAGTTACTTAGTGTGTACGTCTGCCTATAGTTACTTAGTGTGTACGTCTGCATATAGTTACTTAGTGTGTATACGTCTGCCTATAGTTACTTAGTGTGTATACGTCTGCCTATAGTTACTTAGTGTGTATACGTCTGCCTATATTTAGTTAGTGTGTATACGTCTGCCTATAGTTACTTAGAGTGTATACGTCTGCCTATAGTTACTTAGTGTGTATACGTCTGCCTATAGTTACTTAGTGTGTACATCTGCCTATAGTTACTTAGTGTGTACGTCTGCCTATTGTTACTTAGTGTGCACATCTGCCTATAGTTACTTAGAGTGTATACGTCTGCCTATAGTTACTTAGTGTGTATACGTCTGCCTATAGTTACTTAGAGTGTATACGTCTGCCTATAGTTACTTAGTGTGTATACGTCTGCCTATAGTTACTTAGAGTGTATATGTCTGCCTATAGTTACTTAGAGTGTATACGTCTGCCTATAGTTACTTAGAGTGTATACGTCTGCCTATAGTTACTTAGTGTGTATACGTCTGCCTATAGTTAGTTAGTGTGTACGTCTGCCTATAGTTACTTAGTGTGTATACGTCTGCCTATAGTTACTTAGTGTGTACGTCTGCCTATAGTTACTTAGTGTGTACGTCTGCCTATTGTTACTTAGTGTATATACGTCTGCCTATAGTTACTTAGTGTGTATACGTCTGCCTATAGTTACTTAGTGTGTACGTCTGCCTAAAGTTACTTAGTGTGTATACGTCTGATTATAGTTACTTAGTGTGTAGACGTCTGCCTATAGTTACTTAGAGTGTATACGTCTGCCTATAGTTACTAAGAGTGTATACGTCTGCCTATAGTTACTTAGTGTGTACGTCTGCCTAAAGTTACTTAGTGTGTACGTCTGCCTATAGTTACTTAGTGTGTACACGTCTGCCTATAGTTACTTAGTGTGTATACGTCTGCCTAGTTACTTAGTGTGTACGTCTGCCTATAGTTACTTAGTGTGTATACGTCTGCCTATAGTTACTTAGTGTGTATACGTCTGCCTATAGTTAGTTAGTGTGTATACGTCTGCCTATAGTTACTTAGTGTATACGTCTGCCTATAGTTACTTAGAGTGTATACGTCTGCCTATAGTTACTTAGTGTGTATACGTCTGCCTATAGTTACTTAGTGTGTACGTCTGCCTATAGTTACTTAGTGTGTATACGTCTGGCTATAGTTACTTAGTGTGTACGTCTGCCTATAGTTACTTAGTGTGTATACGTCTGCCTATAGTTACTTAGTGTGTATACGTCTGCCTATAGTTACTTAGTGTGTACGTCTGCCTATAGTTAATTAGTGTGTATACGTCTGCCTATAGTTACTTAGTGTGTACGTCTGCCTAAAGTTACTTAGTGTGTATACGTCTGATTATAGTTACTTAGTGTGTATAGGTCTGCCTATAGTTACTTAGAGTGTATACGTCTGCCTATAGTTACTTAGTGTGTACGTCTGCCTGTAGTTACTTAGAGTGTATACGTCTGATTATAGTTACTTAGTGTGTATACGTCTGCCTATAGTTACTTAGAGTGTATATGTCTGCCTATAGTTACTTAGAGTGTATACGTCTGCCTATAGTTACTTAGAGTGTATACGTCTGCCTATAGTTACTTAGTGTGTATACGTCTGCCTATAGTTAGTTAGTGTGTACGTCTGCCTATAGTTACTTAGTGTGTATACGTCTGCCCATAGTTACTTAGTGTGTACGTCTGCCTAAAGTTACTTAGTGTGTACGTCTGCCTATAGTTACTTAGTGCGTACACGTCTGCCTATAGTTACTTAGTGTGTACGTCTGCCTATAGTTACTTAGTGTGTACGTCTGCATATAGTTACTTAGTGTGTATACGTCTGCCTATAGTTACTTAGTGTGTATACGTCTGCCTATAGTTACTTAGTGTGTATACGTCTGCCTATATTTAGTTAGTGTGTATACGTCTGCCTATAGTTACTTAGAGTGTATACGTCTGCCTATAGTTACTTAGTGTGTATACGTCTGCCTATAGTTACTTAGTGTGTACATCTGCCTATAGTTACTTAGTGTGTACGTCTGCCTATTGTTACTTAGTGTGCACATCTGCCTATAGTTACTTAGAGTGTATACGTCTGCCTATAGTTACTTAGTGTGTATACGTCTGCTTATAGTTACTTAGAGTGTATACGTCTGCCTATAGTTACTTAGTGTGTATACGTCTGCCTATAGTTACTTAGAGTGTATATGTCTGCCTATAGTTACTTAGAGTGTATACGTCTGCCTATAGTTACTTAGAGTGTATACGTCTGCCTATAGTTACTTAGTGTGTATACGTCTGCCTATAGTTAGTTAGTGTGTACGTCTGCCTATAGTTACTTAGTGTGTATACGTCTGCCTATAGTTACTTAGTGTGTACGTCTGCCTATAGTTACTTAGTGCGTACACGTCTGCCTATAGTTACTTAGTGTGTACGTCTGCCTATAGTTACTTAGTGTGTACGTCTGCCTATTGTTACTTAGTGTATATACGTCTGCCTATAGTTACTTAGTGTGTATACGTCTGCCTATAGTTACTTAGTGTGTACGTCTGCCTATAGTTACTTAGTGTGTATACGTCTGCCTATAGTTACTTAGTGTGTACGTCTGCCTATAGTTACTTAGTGCGTACACGTCTGCCTATAGTTACTTAGTGTGTACGTCTGCCTATAGTTACTTAGTGTGTACGTCTGCCTATTGTTACTTAGTGTATATACGTCTGCCTATAGTTACTTAGTGTGTATACGTCTGCCTATAGTTACTTAGTGTGTACGTCTGCCTAAAGTTACTTAGTGTGTATACGTCTGATTATAGTTACTTAGTGTGTATACGTCTGCCTATAGTTACTTAGAGTGTATACGTCTGCCTATAGTTACTAAGAGTGTATACGTCTGCCTATAGTTACTTAGTGTGTACGTCTGCCTAAAGTTACTTAGTGTGTACGTCTGCCAATAGTTACTTAGTGTGTACACGTCTGCCTATAGTTACTTAGTGTGTATACGTCTGCCTAGTTACTTAGTGTGTACGTCTGCCTTTAGTTACTTAGTGTGTATACGTCTGCCTATAGTTACTTAGTGTGTATACGTCTGCCTATAGTTAGTTAGTGTGTATACGTCTGCCTATAGTTACTTAGTGTATACGTCTGCCTATAGTTACTTAGTGTGTACGTCTGCCTAAAGTTACTTAGTGTGTATACGTCTGCCTATAGTTACTTAGTGTGTACGTCTGCCTAAAGTTACTTAGTGTGTATACGTCTGATTATAGTTACTTAGTGTGTATACGTCTGCCTATAGTTACTTAGTGTGTACGTCTGCCTATAGTTAATTAGTGTGTATACGTCTGCGTATAGTTACTTAGTGTGTACGTCTGCCTAAAGTTACTTAGTGTGTATACGTCTGATTATAGTTACTTAGTGTGTATACGTCTGCCTATAGTTACTTAGAGTGTATATGTCTGCCTATAGTTACTTAGAGTGTATACGTCTGCCTATAGTTACTTAGAGTGTATACGTCTGCCTATAGTTACTTAGTGTGTATACGTCTGCCTATAGTTAGTTAGTGTGTACGTCTGCCTATAGTTACTTAGTGTGTATACGTCTGCCTATAGTTACTTAGTGTGTACGTCTGCCTATAGTTACTTAGTGCGTACACGTCTGCCTATAGTTACTTAGTGTGTACGTCTGCCTATAGTTACTTAGTGTGTACGTCTGCCTATTGTTACTTAGTGTATATACGTCTGCCTATAGTTACTTAGTGTGTATACGTCTGCCTATAGTTACTTAGTGTGTACGTCTGCCTAAAGTTACTTAGTGTGTATACGTCTGATTATAGTTACTTAGTGTGTATACGTCTGCCTATAGTTACTTAGAGTGTATACGTCTGCCTATAGTTACTAAGAGTGTATACGTCTGCCTATAGTTACTTAGTGTGTACGTCTGCCTAAAGTTACTTAGTGTGTACGTCTGCCTATAGTTACTTAGTGTGTACACGTCTGCCTATAGTTACTTAGTGTGTATACGTCTGCCTAGTTACTTAGTGTGTACGTCTGCCTATAGTTACTTAGTGTGTATACGTCTGCCTATAGTTACTTAGTGTGTATACGTCTGCCTATAGTTAGTTAGTGTGTATACGTCTGCCTATAGTTACTTAGTGTATACGTCTGCCTATAGTTACTTAGAGTGTATACGTCTGCCTATAGTTACTTAGTGTGTATACGTCTGCCTATAGTTACTTAGTGTGTACGTCTGCCTATAGTTACTTAGTGTGTATACGTCTGGCTATAGTTACTTAGTTTGTACGTCTGCCTATAGTTACTTAGTGTGTATACGTCTGCCTATAGTTACTTAGTGTGTATACGTCTGCCTATAGTTACTTAGTGTGTATACGTCTGCCTATAGTTACTTAGTGTGTATACGTCTGCCTAAAGTTACTTAGTGTGTACGTCTGCCTATAGTTACTTAGTGTGTGTACGTCTGCCTATAGTTACTTAGTGTGTACGTCTGCCTATAGTTACTTAGTGTGTATACGTCTGGCTATAGTTACTTAGTGTGTACGTCTGCCTATAGTTACTTAGTGTGTATACGTCTGCCTAAAGTTACTTAGTGTGCACGTCTGCCTATAGCTACTTAGTGTGTATATGTCTGCCTATAGTTAGTTAGTGTGTACGTCTGCCTATAGTTACTTAGTGTGTATACGTCTGCCTATAGTTACTTAGTGTGTACGTCTGCCTAAAGTTACTTAGTGTGTACGTCTGCCTATAGTTACTTAGTGTGTACACGTCTGCCTATCTTAGTGTGTACGTCTGCCTATAGTTACTTAGTGTGTACACGTCTGCCTATAGTTACTTAGTGTGTACGTCTGCCTATAGTTACTTAGTGTGTATACGTCTGGCTATAGTTACTTAGTGTGTACGTCTGCCTATAGTTACTTAGTGTGTATACGTCTGCCTAAAGTTACTTAGTGTGCACGTCTGCCTATAGCTACTTAGTGTGTATATGTCTGCCTATAGTTAGTTAGTGTGTACGTCTGCCTATAGTTACTTAGTGTGTATACGTCTGCCTATAGTTACTTAGTGTGTACGTCTGCCTAAAGTTACTTAGTGTGTACGTCTGCCTATAGTTACTTAGTGCGTACACGTCTGCCTATAGTTACTTAGTGTGTACGTCTGCCTATAGTTACTTAGTGTGTACGTCTGCCTATTGTTACTTAGTGTGTATACGTCTGCCTATAGTTACTTAGTGTGTATACGTCTGCCTATAGTTACTTAGTGTGTACGTCTGCCTAAAGTTACTTAGTGTGTATACGTCTGATTATAGTTACTTAGTGTGTACGTCTGCCTATAGTTACTTAGTGTGTACGTCTGCCTATAGTTACTTAGTGTGTATACGTCTGCCTATAGTTACTTAGTGTGTATACGTCTGCCTATAGTTACTTAGTGTGTACGTCTGCCTAAAGTTACTTAGTGTGTATACGTCTGATTATAGTTACTTAGTGTGTATACGTCTGCCTATAGTTACTTAGTGTGTACGTCTGCCTATAGTTAATTAGTGTGTATACGTCTGCCTATAGTTACTTAGTGTGTACGTCTGCCTAAAGTTACTTAGTGTGTATACGTCTGATTATAGTTACTTAGTGTGTATAGGTCTGCCTATAGTTACTTAGAGTGTATACGTCTGCCTATAGTTACTTAGTGTGTACGTCTGCCTGTAGTTACTTAGAGTGTATACGTCTGATTATAGTTACTTAGTGTGTATACGTCTGCCTATAGTTACTTAGAGTGTATATGTCTGCCTATAGTTACTTAGAGTGTATACGTCTGCCTATAGTTACTTAGAGTGTATACGTCTGCCTATAGTTACTTAGTGTGTATACGTCTGCCTATAGTTAGTTAGTGTGTACGTCTGCCTATAGTTACTTAGTGTGTATACGTCTGCCCATAGTTACTTAGTGTGTACGTCTGCCTAAAGTTACTTAGTGTGTACGTCTGCCTATAGTTACTTAGTGCGTACACGTCTGCCTATAGTTACTTAGTGTGTACGTCTGCCTATAGTTACTTAGTGTGTACGTCTGCATATAGTTACTTAGTGTGTATACGTCTGCCTATAGTTACTTAGTGTGTATACGTCTGCCTATAGTTACTTAGTGTGTATACGTCTGCCTATATTTAGTTAGTGTGTATACGTCTGCCTATAGTTACTTAGAGTGTATACGTCTGCCTATAGTTACTTAGTGTGTATACGTCTGCCTATAGTTACTTAGTGTGTACATCTGCCTATAGTTACTTAGTGTGTACGTCTGCCTATTGTTACTTAGTGTGCACATCTGCCTATAGTTACTTAGAGTGTATACGTCTGCCTATAGTTACTTAGTGTGTATACGTCTGCCTATAGTTACTTAGAGTGTATACGTCTGCCTATAGTTACTTAGTGTGTATACGTCTGCCTATAGTTACTTAGAGTGTATATGTCTGCCTATAGTTACTTAGAGTGTATACGTCTGCCTATAGTTACTTAGAGTGTATACGTCTGCCTATAGTTACTTAGTGTGTATACGTCTGCCTATAGTTAGTTAGTGTGTACGTCTGCCTATAGTTACTTAGTGTGTATACGTCTGCCTATAGTTACTTAGTGTGTACGTCTGCCTATAGTTACTTAGTGTGTACGTCTGCCTATTGTTACTTAGTGTATATACGTCTGCCTATAGTTACTTAGTGTGTATACGTCTGCCTATAGTTACTTAGTGTGTACGTCTGCCTAAAGTTACTTAGTGTGTATACGTCTGATTATAGTTACTTAGTGTGTAGACGTCTGCCTATAGTTACTTAGAGTGTATACGTCTGCCTATAGTTACTAAGAGTGTATACGTCTGCCTATAGTTACTTAGTGTGTACGTCTGCCTAAAGTTACTTAGTGTGTACGTCTGCCTATAGTTACTTAGTGTGTACACGTCTGCCTATAGTTACTTAGTGTGTATACGTCTGCCTAGTTACTTAGTGTGTACGTCTGCCTATAGTTACTTAGTGTGTATACGTCTGCCTATAGTTACTTAGTGTGTATACGTCTGCCTATAGTTAGTTAGTGTGTATACGTCTGCCTATAGTTACTTAGTGTATACGTCTGCCTATAGTTACTTAGAGTGTATACGTCTGCCTATAGTTACTTAGTGTGTATACGTCTGCCTATAGTTACTTAGTGTGTACGTCTGCCTATAGTTACTTAGTGTGTATACGTCTGGCTATAGTTACTTAGTGTGTACGTCTGCCTATAGTTACTTAGTGTGTATACGTCTGCCTATAGTTACTTAGTGTGTATACGTCTGCCTATAGTTACTTAGTGTGTACGTCTGCCTATAGTTAATTAGTGTGTATACGTCTGCCTATAGTTACTTAGTGTGTACGTCTGCCTAAAGTTACTTAGTGTGTATACGTCTGATTATAGTTACTTAGTGTGTATAGGTCTGCCTATAGTTACTTAGAGTGTATACGTCTGCCTATAGTTACTTAGTGTGTACGTCTGCCTGTAGTTACTTAGAGTGTATACGTCTGATTATAGTTACTTAGTGTGTATACGTCTGCCTATAGTTACTTAGAGTGTATATGTCTGCCTATAGTTACTTAGAGTGTATACGTCTGCCTATAGTTACTTAGAGTGTATACGTCTGCCTATAGTTACTTAGTGTGTATACGTCTGCCTATAGTTAGTTAGTGTGTACGTCTGCCTATAGTTACTTAGTGTGTATACGTCTGCCCATAGTTACTTAGTGTGTACGTCTGCCTAAAGTTACTTAGTGTGTACGTCTGCCTATAGTTACTTAGTGCGTACACGTCTGCCTATAGTTACTTAGTGTGTACGTCTGCCTATAGTTACTTAGTGTGTACGTCTGCATATAGTTACTTAGTGTGTATACGTCTGCCTATAGTTACTTAGTGTGTATACGTCTGCCTATAGTTACTTAGTGTGTATACGTCTGCCTATATTTAGTTAGTGTGTATACGTCTGCCTATAGTTACTTAGAGTGTATACGTCTGCCTATAGTTACTTAGTGTGTATACGTCTGCCTATAGTTACTTAGTGTGTACATCTGCCTATAGTTACTTAGTGTGTACGTCTGCCTATTGTTACTTAGTGTGCACATCTGCCTATAGTTACTTAGAGTGTATACGTCTGCCTATAGTTACTTAGTGTGTATACGTCTGCTTATAGTTACTTAGAGTGTATACGTCTGCCTATAGTTACTTAGTGTGTATACGTCTGCCTATAGTTACTTAGAGTGTATATGTCTGCCTATAGTTACTTAGAGTGTATACGTCTGCCTATAGTTACTTAGAGTGTATACGTCTGCCTATAGTTACTTAGTGTGTATACGTCTGCCTATAGTTAGTTAGTGTGTACGTCTGCCTATAGTTACTTAGTGTGTATACGTCTGCCTATAGTTACTTAGTGTGTACGTCTGCCTATAGTTACTTAGTGCGTACACGTCTGCCTATAGTTACTTAGTGTGTACGTCTGCCTATAGTTACTTAGTGTGTACGTCTGCCTATTGTTACTTAGTGTATATACGTCTGCCTATAGTTACTTAGTGTGTATACGTCTGCCTATAGTTACTTAGTGTGTACGTCTGCCTAAAGTTACTTAGTGTGTATACGTCTGATTATAGTTACTTAGTGTGTATACGTCTGCCTATAGTTACTTAGAGTGTATACGTCTGCCTATAGTTACTAAGAGTGTATACGTCTGCCTATAGTTACTTAGTGTGTACGTCTGCCTAAAGTTACTTAGTGTGTACGTCTGCCAATAGTTACTTAGTGTGTACACGTCTGCCTATAGTTACTTAGTGTGTATACGTCTGCCTAGTTACTTAGTGTGTACGTCTGCCTTTAGTTACTTAGTGTGTATACGTCTGCCTATAGTTACTTAGTGTGTATACGTCTGCCTATAGTTAGTTAGTGTGTATACGTCTGCCTATAGTTACTTAGTGTATACGTCTGCCTATAGTTACTTAGAGTGTATACGTCTGCCTATAGTTACTTAGTGTGTATACGTCTGCCTATAGTTACTTAGTGTGTACGTCTGCCTATAGTTACTTAGTGTGTATACGTCTGGCTATAGTTACTTAGTGTGTACGTCTGCCTATAGTTACTTAGTGTGTATACGTCTGCCTATAGTTACTTAGTGTGTATACGTCTGCCTATAGTTAGTTAGTGTGTATACGTCTGCCTATAGTTACTTAGAGTGTATACGTCTGCCTATAGTTACTTAGAGTGTATACGTCTGCCTATAGTTACTTAGTGTGTACGTAGTTACTTAGTGTGTATACGTCTGCCTATAGTTACTTAGTGTGTATACGTCTGCCTATAGTTACTTAGTGTGTATACGTCTGCCTAAAGTTACTTAGTGTGTACGTCTGCCTATAGTTACTTAGTGTGTATACGTCTGCCTATAGTTACTTAGTGTGTACGTCTGCCTATAGTTACTTAGTGTGTATACGTCTGGCTATAGTTACTTAGTGTGTACGTCTGCCTATAGTTACTTAGTGTGTATACGTCTGCCTAAAGTTACTTAGTGTGTACGTCTGCCTATAGTTACTTAGTGTGTATACGTCTGCCTATAGTTAGTTAGTGTGTACGTCTGCCTATAGTTTCTTAGTGTGTATACGTCTGCCTATAGTTACTTAGTGTGTACGTCTGCCTAAAGTTACTTAGTGTGTACGTCTGCGTATAGTTACTTAGTGCGTACACGTCTGCCTATAGTTACTTAGTGTGTACGTCAGCCTATAGTTACTTAGTGTGTATACGTCTGCCTATAGTTACTTAGTGTGTATACGTCTGCCTATAGTTACTTAGTGTGTATACGTCTGCCTATAGTTACTTTGTGTGTATACGTCTGCCTATAGTTACTTAGAGTGTATACGTCTGCCTATAGTTACTTAGTGTGTACGTCTGCCTATAGCTACTTAGTGTGTATATTTCTGCCTATAGTTACTTAGTGTGTACATCTGCCTATAGTTACTTAGTGTGTACGTCTGCCTATAGTTACTTAGTGTGTATACGTCTGCCTATAGTTAGTTAGTGTGTACGTCTGCCTATAGTTACTTAGTGTATATGTCTGCCTATAGTTACTTAGTGTGTACGTCTGCCTAAAGTTACTTAGTGTGTACGTCTGCCTATAGTTACTTAGTGCGTACACGTCTGCCTATAGTTACTTAGTGTGTACGTCAGCCTATAGTTACTTAGTGTGTATACGTCTGCCTATAGTTACTTAGTGTGTATACGTCTGCCTATAGTTACTTAGTGTGTATACGTCTGCCTAAAGTTACTTAGTGTGTACGTCTGCCTATAGTTACTTAGTGTGTATACGTCTGCCTATAGTTAGTTAGTGTGTACGTCTGCCTATAGTTTCTTAGTGTGTATACGTCTGCCTATAGTTACTTAGTGTGTACGTCTGCCTAAAGTTACTTAGTGTGTACGTCTGCGTATAGTTACTTAGTGCGTACACGTCTGCCTATAGTTACTTAGTGTGTACGTCAGCCTATAGTTACTTAGTGTGTATACGTCTGCCTATAGTTACTTAGTGTGTATACGTCTGCCTATAGTTACTTAGTGTGTATACGTCTGCCTATAGTTACTTTGTGTGTATACGTCTGCCTATAGTTACTTAGAGTGTATACGTCTGCCTATAGTTACTTAGTGTGTACGTCTGCCTATAGCTACTTAGTGTGTATATTTCTGCCTATAGTTACTTAGTGTGTACATCTGCCTATAGTTACTTAGTGTGTACGTCTGCCTATAGTTACTTAGTGTGTATACGTCTGCCTATAGTTAGTTAGTGTGTACGTCTGCCTATAGTTACTTAGTGTATATGTCTGCCTATAGTTACTTAGTGTGTACGTCTGCCTAAAGTTACTTAGTGTGTACGTCTGCCTATAGTTACTTAGTGCGTACACGTCTGCCTATAGTTACTTAGTGTGTACGTCTGCCTATAGTTACTTAGTGTGTACGTCTGCATATAGTTACTTAGTGTGTATATGTCTGCCTATAGTTACTTAGTGTGTATACGTCTGCCTATAGTTACTTAGTGTGTATACGTCTGCCTATAGTTAGTTAGTGTGTATACGTCTGCCTATAGTTACTTAGAGTGTATACGTCTGCCTATAGTTACTTAGTGTGTATACGTCTGCCTATAGTTACTTAGTGTGTACATCTGCCTATAGTTACTTAGTGTGTAGGTCTGCCTATTGTTACTTAGTGTGGACATCTGCCTATAGTTACTTAGAGTGTATACGTCTGCCTATAGTTACTTAGTGTGTATACGTCTGCCTATAGTTACTTAGTGTGTATACGTCTGCCTATAGTTACTTAGAGTGTATACGTCTGCCTATAGTTACTTAGTGTGTATACGTCTGCCTATAGTTAGTTAGTGTGTATACGTCTGCCTATAGTTACTTAGTGTATACGTCTGCCTATAGTTACTTAGAGTGTATACATCTGCCTATAGTTACTTAGTGTGTATACGTCTGCCTATAGTTACTTAGTGTGTATACGTCTGCCTATAGTTACTTAGTGTGTACGTCTGCCTATAGTTACTTAGTGTGTATACGTCTGCCTATAGTTACTTAGTGTGTATACGTCTGCCTATAGTTAGTTAGTGTGTATACGTCTGCCTATAGTTTCTTAGAGTGTATACGTCTGCCTATAGTTACTTAGAGTGTATACGTCTGCCTATAGTTACTTAGTGTGTACCTCTGCCTTTAGTTACTTAGTGTGTATACGTCTGCCTATAGTTACTTAGTGTGTATACGTCTGCCTATAGTTACTTAGTGTGTATACGTCTGCCTATAGTTACTTAGTGTGTATACGTCTGCCTATAGTTACTTAGTGTGTATACGTCTGCCTATAGTTACTTAGTGTGTATACGTCTGCCTAAAGTTACTTAGTGTGTACGTCTGCCTATAGTTAGTGTGTATACGTCTGCCTATAGTTACTTAGTGTGTACGTCTGCCTATAGTTACTTAGTGTGTATACGTCTGGCTATAGTTACTTAGTGTGTACGTCTGCCTATAGTTACTTAGTGTGTATACGTCTGCCTAAAGTTACTTAGTGTGTACGTCTGCCTATAGCTACTTAGTGTGTATATGTCTGCCTATAGTTAGTTAGTGTGTACGTCTGCCTATAGTTACTTAGTGTGTATACGTCTGCCTATAGTTACTTAGTGTGTACGTCTGCCTAAAGTTACTTAGTGTGTACGTCTGCCTATAGTTACTTAGTGCGTACACGTCTGCCTATAGTTACTTAGTGTGTACGTCTGCCTATAGTTACTTAGTGTGTACGTCTGCCTATTGTTACTTAGTGTGTATACGTCTGCCTATAGTTAGTTAGTGTGTATACGTCTGCCTATAGTTTCTTAGAGTGTATACGTCTGCCTATAGTTACTTAGAGTGTATACGTCTGCCTATAGTTACTTAGTGTGTACCTCTGCCTTTAGTTACTTAGTGTGTATACGTCTGCCTATAGTTACTTAGTGTGTATACGTCTGCCTATAGTTACTTAGTGTGTATACGTCTGCCTATAGTTACTTAGTGTGTATACGTCTGCCTATAGTTACTTAGTGTGTATACGTCTGCCTATAGGTACTTAGTGTGTATACGTCTGCCTAAAGTTACTTAGTGTGTACGTCTGCCTATAGTTAGTGTGTATACGTCTGCCTATAGTTACTTAGTGTGTACGTCTGCCTATAGTTACTTAGTGTGTATACGTCTGGCTATAGTTACTTAGTGTGTACGTCTGCCTATAGTTACTTAGTGTGTATACGTCTGCCTAAAGTTACTTAGTGTGTACGTCTGCCTATAGCTACTTAGTGTGTATATGTCTGCCTATAGTTAGTTAGTGTGTACGTCTGCCTATAGTTACTTAGTGTGTATACGTCTGCCTATAGTTACTTAGTGTGTACGTCTGCCTAAAGTTACTTAGTGTGTACGTCTGCCTATAGTTACTTAGTGCGTACACGTCTGCCTATAGTTACTTAGTGTGTACGTCTGCCTATAGTTACTTAGTGTGTACGTCTGCCTATTGTTACTTAGTGTGTATACGTCTGCCTATAGTTACTTAGTGTGTATACGTCTGCCTATAGTTACTTAGTGTGTACGTCTGCCTAAAGTTACTTAGTGTTTATACGTCTGATTATAGTTACTTAGTGTGTATACGTCTGCCTATAGTTACTTAGAGTGTATACGTCTGCCTATAGTTACTAAGAGTGTATACGTCTGCCTATAGTTACTTAGTGTGTACGTCTGCCTAAAGTTACTTAGTGTGTACGTCTGCCTATAGTTACTTAGTGTGTACACGTCTGCCTATAGTTACTTAGTGTGTACGTCTGCCTATAGTTACTTAGTGTGTACGTCTGCCTATAGTTACTTAGTGTGTATACGTCTGCCTATAGTTACTTAGTGTGTATACGTCTGCCTATAGTTACTTAGTGTGTACGTCTGCCTAAAGTTACTTAGTGTGTATACGTCTGATTATAGTTACTTAGTGTGTATACGTCTGCCTATAGTTACTTAGTGTGTACGTCTGCCTATAGTTAATTAGTGTGTATACGTCTGCCTATAGTTACTTAGTGTGTACGTCTGCCTGTAGTTACTTAGAGTGTATACGTCTGATTATAGTTACTTAGTGTGTATACGTCTGCCTATAGTTACTTAGAGTGTATATGTCTGCCTATAGTTACTTAGAGTGTATACGTCTGCCTATAGTTACTTAGAGTGTATACGTCTGCCTATAGTTACTTAGTGTGTATACGTCTGCCTATAGTTAGTTAGTGTGTACGTCTGCCTATAATTACTTAGTGTGTATACGTCTGCCTATAGTTACTTAGTGTGTACGTCTGCCTATAGTTACTTAGTGCGTACACGTCTGCCTATAGTTACTTAGTGTGTACGTCTGCCTATAGTTACTTAGTGTGTACGTCTGCCTATTGTTACTTAGTGTATATACGTCTGCCTATAGTTACTTAGTGTGTATACGTCTGCCTATAGTTACTTAGTGTGTATACGTCTGCCTATAGTTACTTAGTGTGTACGTCTGCCTAAAGTTACTTAGTGTGTATACGTCTGATTATAGTTACTTAGTGTGTATACGTCTGCCTATAGTTACTTAGAGTTTATACCTCTGCCTATAGTTACTAAGAGTGTATACGTCTGCCTATAGTTACTTAGTGTGTACGTCTGCCTAAAGTTACTTAGTGTGTACGTCTGCCTATAGTTACTTAGTGTGTACACGTCTGCCTATAGTTACTTAGTGTGTACGTCTGCCTATAGTTACTTAGTGTGTACGTCTGCCTATAGTTACTTAGTGTGTATACGTCTGCCTATAGTTACTTAGTGTGTATACGTCTGCCTATAGTTACTTAGTGTGTACGTCTGCCTAAAGTTACTTAGTGTGTATACGTCTGATTATAGTTACTTAGTGTGTATACGTCTGCCTATAGTTACTTAGTGTGTACGTCTGCCTATAGTTAATTAGTGTGTATACGTCTGCCTATAGTTACTTAGTGTGTACGTCTGCCTAAAGTTACTTAGTGTGTATACGTCTGATTATAGTCACTTAGTGTGTATACGTCTGCCTATAGTTACTTAGAGTGTATACGTCTGCCTATAGTTACTTAGTGTGTACGTCTGCCTGTAGTTACTTAGAGTGTATACGTCTGATTATAGTTACTTAGTGTGTATACGTCTGCCTATAGTTACTTAGAGTGTATATGTCTGCCTATAGTTACTTAGAGTGTATACGTCTGCCTATAGTTACTTAGAGTGTATACGTCTGCCTATAGTTACTTAGTGTGTATACGTCTGCCTATAGTTAGTTAGTGTGTACGTCTGCCTATAGTTACTTAGTGTGTATACGTCTGCCTATAGTTACTTAGTGTGTACGTCTGCCTATAGTTACTTAGTGCGTACACGTCTGCCTATAGTTACTTAGTGTGTACGTCTGCCTATAGTTACTTAGTGTGTACGTCTGCCTATTGTTACTTAGTGTATATACGTCTGCCTATAGTTACTTAGTGTGTATACGTCTGCCTATAGTTACTTAGTGTGTACGTCTGCCTAAAGTTACTTAGTGTGTATACGTCTGATTATAGTTACTTAGTGTGTATACGTCTGCCCATAGTTACTTAGAGTGTATACGTCTGCCTATAGTTACTAAGAGTGTATACGTCTGCCTATAGTTACTTAGTGTGTACGTCTGCCTAAAGTTACTTAGTGTGTACGTCTGCCTATAGTTACTTAGTGTGTACACGTCTGCCTATAGTTACTTAGTGTGTATACGTCTGCCTAGTTACTTAGTGTGTACGTCTGCCTATAGTTACTTAGTGTGTATACGTCTGCCTATAGTTACTTAGTGTGTATACGTCTGCCTATAGTTAGTTAGTGTGTATACGTCTGCCTATAGTTACTTAGTGTATACGTCTGCCTATAGTTACTTAGAGTGTATACGTCTGCCTATAGTTACTTAGTGTGTATACGTCTGCCTATAGTTACTTAGTGTGTACGTCTGCCTATAGTTACTTAGTGTGTATACGTCTGGCTATAGTTACTTAGTGTGTACGTCTGCCTATAGTTACTTAGTGTGTATACGTCTGCCTATAGTTACTTAGTGTGTATACGTCTGCCTATAGTTACTTAGTGTGTATACGTCTGCCTATAGTTACTTAGTGTGTATACGTCTGCCTATAGTTACTTAGTGTGTATACGTCTGGCTATAGTTACTTAGTGTGTACGTCTGCCTATAGTTACTTAGTGTGTATACGTCTGCCTAAAGTTACTTAGTGTGTACGTCTGCCTATAGCTACTTAGTGTGTATATGTCTGCCTATAGTTAGTTAGTGTGTACGTCTGCCTATAGTTACTTAGTGTGTATACGTCTGCCTATAGTTACTTAGTGTGTACGTCTGCCTAAAGTTACTTAGTGTGTACGTCTGCCTATAGTTACTTAGTGCGTACACGTCTGCCTATAGTTACTTAGTGTGTACGTCTGCCTATAGTTACTTAGTGTGTACGTCTGCCTATTGTTACTTAGTGTGTATACGTCTGCCTATAGTTACTTAGTGTGTATACGTCTGCCTATAGTTACTTAGTGTGTATACGTCTGCCTATAGTTACTTAGTGTGTATACGTCTGCCTATAGTTACTTAGTGTGTACGTCTGCCTAAAGTTACTTAGTGTGTATACGTCTGATTATAGTTACTTAGTGTGTATACGTCTGCCTATAGTTACTTAGAGTTTATACCTCTGCCTATAGTTACTAAGAGTGTATACGTCTGCCTATAGTTACTTAGTGTGTACGTCTGCCTAAAGTTACTTAGTGTGTACGTCTGCCTATAGTTACTTAGTGTGTACACGTCTGCCTATAGTTACTTAGTGTGTACGTCTGCCTATAGTTACTTAGTGTGTACGTCTGCCTATAGTTACTTAGTGTGTATACGTCTGCCTATAGTTACTTAGTGTGTATACGTCTGCCTATAGTTACTTAGTGTGTACGTCTGCCTAAAGTTACTTAGTGTGTATACGTCTGATTATAGTTACTTATTGTGTATACGTCTGATTATAGTTACTTAGTGTGTACACGTCTGCCTATAGTTACTTAGTGTGTATACGTCTGCCTAGTTACTTAGTGTGTACGTCTGCCTATAGTTACTTAGTGTGTATACGTCTGCCTATAGTTAGTTAGTGTGTATACGTCTGCCTATAGTTACTTAGTGTGTACGTCTGCCTATAGTTACTAAGAGTGTATACGTCTGCCTATAGTTACTTAGTGTGTACGTCTGCCTAAAGTTACTTAGTGTGTACGTCTGCCTATAGTTACTTAGTGTGTACACGTCTGCCTATAGTTACTTAGTGTGTATACGTCTGCCTAGTTACTTAGTGTGTACGTCTGCCTATAGTTACTTAGTGTGTACACGTCTGCCTATTGTTACTTAGTGTGTATACGTCTGCCTATAGTTACTTAGTGTGTATACGTCTGCCTATAGTTACTTAGTGTGTACGTCTGCCTAAAGTTACTTAGTGTGTATACGTCTGATTATAGTTACTTAGTGTGTATACGTCTGCCTATAGTTACTTAGAGTGTATACGTCTGCCTATAGTTACTAAGAGTGTATACGTCTGCCTATAGTTACTTAGTGTGTACGTCTGCCTAAAGTTACTTAGTGTGTACGTCTGCCTATAGTTACTTAGTGTGTACACGTCTGCCTATAGTTACTTAGTGTGTACGTCTGCCTATAGTTACTTAGTGTGTACGTCTGCCTATAGTTACTTAGTGTGTATACGTCTGCCTATAGTTACTTAGTGTGTATACGTCTGCCTATAGTTACTTAGTGTGTACGTCTGCCTAAAGTTACTTAGTGTGTATACGTCTGATTATAGTTACTTAGTGTGTATACGTCTGCCTATAGTTACTTAGTGTGTACGTCTGCCTATAGTTAATTAGTGTGTATACGTCTGCCTATAGTTACTTAGTGTGTACGTCTGCCTAAAGTTACTTAGTGTGTATACGTCTGATTATAGTTACTTAGTGTGTATACGTCTGCCTATAGTTACTTAGAGTGTATATGTCTGCCTATAGTTACTTAGAGTGTATACGTCTGCCTATAGTTACTTAGAGTGTATACGTCTGCCTATAGTTACTTAGTGTGTATACGTCTGCCTATAGTTAGTTAGTGTGTACGTCTGCCTATAGTTACTTAGTGTGTATACGTCTGCCCATAGTTACTTAGTGTGTACGTCTGCCTAAAGTTACTTAGTGTGTACGTCTGCCTACAGTTACTTAGTGCGTACACGTCTGCCTATAGTTACTTAGTGTGTACGTCTGCCTATTGTTACTTAGTGTGCACATCTGCCTATAGTTACTTAGAGTGTATACGTCTGCCTGTAGTTACTTAGTGTGTATACGTCTGCCTATAGTTACTTAGAGTGTATACGTCTGCCTATAGTTACTTAGTGTGTATACGTCTGCCTATAGTTACTTAGTGTGTACATCTGCCTATAGTTACTTAGTGTGTACGTCTGCCTATTGTTACTTAGTGTGCACATCTGCCTATAGTTACTTAGAGTGTATACGTCTGCCTATAGTTACTTAGTGTGTATACGTCTGCCTATAGTTACTTAGTGTGTATACGTCTGCCTAGTTACTTAGTGTGTACGTCTGCCTGTAGTTACTTAGTGTGTATACGTCTGCCTATAGTTACTTAGTGTGTATACGTCTGCCTATAGTTAGTTAGTGTGTATACGTCTGCCTATAGTTACTTAGTGTATACGTCTGCCTATAGTTACTTAGAGTGTATACGTCTGCCTATAGTTACTTAGTGTGTATACGTCTGCCTATACTTACTTAGTGTGTATACGTCTGCCTATAGTTACTTAGTGTGTACGTCTGCCTATAGTTACTTAGTGTGTATACGTCTGCCTATAGTTACTTAGTGTGTATACGTCTGCCTATAGTTAGTTAGTGTGTATACGTCTGCCTATAGTTACTTAGAGTGTATACGTCTGCCTATAGTTACTTAGAGTGTATACGTCTGCCTATAGTTACTTAGTGTGTACCTCTGCCTATAGTTACTTAGTGTGTATACGTCTGCCTATAGTTACTTAGTGTGTATACATCTGCCTATAGTTACTTAGTGTGTATACGTCTGCCTATAGTTACTTAGTGTGTATACGTCTGCCTATAGTTACTTAGTGTGTATACGTCTGCCTATAGTTACTTAGTGTGTATACGTCTGCCTATAGTTACTTAGAGTGTACGTCTGCCTATAGTTACTTAGAGTGTATACGTCTGATTATAGTTACTTAGTGTGTATACGTCTGCCTATAGTTACTTAGAGTGTATACGTCTGCCAATAGTTACTTAGAGTGTATACGTCTGCCTATAGTTACTTAGAGTGTATATCTCTGCCTATAGTTACTTAGTGTGTACCTCTGCCTATAGTTACTTAGTGTGTATACGTCTGCCTATAGTTACTTAGTGTGTACGTCTGCCTATAGTTAATTAGTGTGTATACGTCTGCCTATAGTTACTTAGTGTGTACGTCTGCCTAAAGTTACTTAGTGTGTATACGTCTGATTATAGTTACTTAGTGTGTATACGTCTGCCTATAGTTACTTAGAGTGTATACGTCTGCCTATAGTTACTTAGTGTGTACGTCTGCCTATAGTTACTTAGAGTGTATACGTCTGATTATAGTTACTTAGTGTGTATACGTCTGCCTATAGTTACTTAGAGTGTATACGTCTGCCTATAGTTACTTAGAGTGTATACGTCTGCCTATAGTTACTTAGAGTGTATACGGCTGCCTATAGTTACTTAGTGTGCACATCTGCCTATAGTTACTTAGTGTGTACGTCTGCCTATAGTTACATAGTGTGCACATCTGCCTATAGTTACTTAGAGTGTATACGTCTGCCTATAGTTACTAAGAGTGTGTACGTCTGCCTATAGTTACTTAGTGTGTATACGTCTGATTATAGTTACTTAGTGTGTATACGTCTGATTATAGTTACTTAGTGTGTATACGTCTGCCTATAGTTACTTAGAGTATATACGTCTGCCTATAGTCACTTAGTGTGTACATCTGCCTATAGTTACTTAGTGTGTATACGTCTGCCTATAGTTACTTAGTGTGTACGTCTGCCTATAGTTACTTAGTGTGTATACGTCTGCCTATAGTTACTTAGAGTGTATACGTCTGCCTATAGTTACTTAGTGTGTACCTCTGCCTATAGTTACTTAGTGTGTATACGTCTGCCTATAGTTACTTAGTGTGTACGTCTGCCTATAGTTAATTAGTGTGTATACGTCTGCCTATAGTTACTTAGTGTGTACGTCTGCCTAAAGTTACTTAGTGTGTATACGTCTGATTATAGTTACTTAGAGTGTATACGTCTGCCTATAGTTACTTAGTGTGTACCTCTGCCTATAGTTACTTAGTGTGTATACGTCTGCCTATAGTTACTTAGTGTGTACGTCTGCCTATAGTTAATTAGTGTGTATACGTCTGCCTATAGTTACTTAGTGTGTACGTCTGCCTAAAGTTACTTAGTGTGTATACGTCTGATTATAGTTACTTAGTGTGTATACGTCTGCCTATAGTTACTTAGTGTGTACGTCTGCCTATAGTTACTTAGAGTGTATACGTCTGATTATAGTTACTTAGTGTGTATACGTCTGCCTATAGTTACTTAGAGTGTATATGTCTGCCTATAGTTACTTAGAGTGTATACGTCTGCCTATAGTTACTTAGAGTGTATACGTCTGCCTATAGTTACTTAGTGTGTACGTCTGCCCATAGTTACTTAGTGTGTATACGTCTGCCTATAGTTACTTAGTGTGCACATCTGCCTATAGTTACTTAGTGTGTACGTCTGCCTATAGTTACTTAGTGTGCACATCTGCCTATAGTTACTTAGAGTGTATACGTCTGCCTATAGTTACTAAGAGTGTGTACGTCTGCCTATAGTTACTTAGTGTGTTCGTCTGCCTATAGTTACTTAGTGTGTATACGTCTGATTATAGTTACTTAGTGTGTATACGTCTGCCTATAGTTACTTAGTGTGTACGTCTGCCTAAAGTTACTTAGTGTGTATACGTCTGATTATAGTTACTTAGAGTGTATACGTCTGCCTATAGTTACTTAGTGTGTACCTCTGCCTATAGTTACTTAGTGTGTATACGTCTGCCTATAGTTACTTAGTGTGTACGTCTGCCTATAGTTAATTAGTGTGTATACGTCTGCCTATAGTTACTTAGTGTGTACGTCTGCCTAAAGTTACTTAGTGTGTATACGTCTGATTATAGTTACTTAGTGTGTATACGTCTGCCTATAGTTACTTAGAGTGTATACGTCTGCCTATAGTTACTTAGTGTGTACGTCTGCCTATAGTTACTTAGAGTGTATACGTCTGATTATAGTTACTTAGTGTGTATACGTCTGCCTATAGTTACTTAGAGTGTATATGTCTGCCTATAGTTACTTAGAGTGTATACGTCTGCCTATAGTTACTTAGAGTGTATACGTCTGCCTATAGTTACTTAGTGTGTACGTCTGCCCATAGTTACTTAGTGTGTATACGTCTGCCTATAGTTACTTAGTGTGCACATCTGCCTATAGTTACTTAGTGTGTACGTCTGCCTATAGTTACTTAGTGTGCACATCTGCCTATAGTTACTTAGAGTGTATACGTCTGCCTATAGTTACTAAGAGTGTGTACGTCTGCCTATAGTTACTTAGTGTGTTCGTCTGCCTATAGTTACTTAGTGTGTATACGTCTGATTATAGTTACTTAGTGTGTATACGTCTGCCTATAGTTACTTAGAGTATATACGTCTGCCTATAGTTACTTAGTGTGTACGTCTGCCTATAGTTACTTAGTGTGTATACGTCTGCCTATAGTTACTTAGTGTGTACGTCTGCCTATAGTTACTTAGTGTGTATACGTCTGCCTATAGTTAGTTAGTGTGTATACGTCTGCCTATAGTTACTTAGAGTGTATACGTCTGCCTATAGTTACTTAGTGTGTACGTCTGCCTATAGTTACTTAGTGTGTATACGTCTGCCTATAGTTACTTAGTGTTTATACGTCTGACTATAGTTACTTAGTGTGTATACGTCTGCCTATAGTTACTTAGTGTGTATACGTCTGCCTATAGTTACTTAGTGTGTATACGTCTGCCTATAGTTACTTAGTGTGTATACGTCTGAATATAGTTACTTAGTGTGTATACGTCTGCCTATAGTTACTTAGTGCGTATACGTCTGCCTAAAGTTACTTAGTATGTACGTCTGCCTATAGTTACTGAGTGTGTATACGTCTGCCTATAGTTACTTAGTGTGTATACGTCTGGCTATAGTTACTTAGTGTGTACGTCTGCCTATAGTTAGAGTGTATACGTCTGATTATAGTTACTTAGTGTGTATACGTCTGCCTATAGTTACTTAGAGTGTATACGTCTGCCGATAGTTACTTAGAGTGTATACGTCTGCCTATAGTTACTTAGAGTGTATACGTCTGCCTATAGTTACTTAGTGTGTACCTCTGCCTATAGTTACTTAGTGTGTATACGTCTGCCTATAGTTACTTAGTGTGTACGTCTGCCTATAGTTACTTAGTGTGTATACGTCTGCCTATAATTACTCAGTGAGTACGTCTGCCTATAGTTACTTAGTGTGTATACGTCTGCCTAAAGTTAGTTAGTGTGTACGTCTGCCTATAGTTACTTAGTGTGTATACGTCTGCCTATAGTTACTTAGTGTGTATACGTCTGCCTATAGTTACTTAGTGTGTACGTCTGCCTAAAGTTACTTAGTGTGTATACGTCTGATTATAGTTACTTAGTGTGTATACGTCTGCCTATAGTTACTTAGAGTGTATACGTCTGCCTATAGTTACTAAGAGTGTGTACGTCTGCCTATAGTTACTTAGTGTGTACGTCTGCCTATAGTTACTTAGAGTGTATACGTCTGATTATAGTTACTTAGTGTGTATACGTCTGCCTATAGTTACTTAGAGTGTATACGTCTGCCGATAGTTACTTAGAGTGTATACGTCTGCCTATAGTTACTTAGAGTGTATACGTCTGCCTATAGTTACTTAGTGTGTACCTCTGCCTATAGTTACTTAGTGTGTATACGTCTGCCTATAGTTACTTAGTGTGTACGTCTGCCTAAAGTTACTTAGTGTGTACGTCTGCCTATAGTTACTTAGTGTGTACAGTCTGCCTATAGTTACTTAGTGTGTACACGTCTGCCTATAGTTACTTAGTGTGTACGTCTGCCTATAGTTACTTAGTGTGTATACGTCTGCCTATAGTTACTTAGTGTGTATACGTCTGCCTATAGTTACTTAGTGTGTACGTCTGCCTAAAGTTACTTAGTGTGTATACGTCTGCCTATAGTTACTTAGTGTGTATACGTCTGCCTTCAGTTACTTAGAGTGTATACGTCTGCCTATAGTTACTTAGAGTGTATACGTCTGATTATAGTTACTTAGTGTGTATACGTCTGCCTATAGTTACTTAGAGTGTACGTCTGCCTATAGTTACTTAGAGTGTATACGTCTGATTATAGTTACTTAGTGTGTATACGTCTGCCTATAGTTACTTAGAGTGTATACGTCTGCCAATAGTTACTTAGAGTGTATACGTCTGCCTATAGTTACTTAGAGTGTATATCTCTGCCTATAGTTACTTAGTGTGTACCTCTGCCTATAGTTACTTAGTGTGTATACGTCTGCCTATAGTTACTTAGTGTGTACGTCTGCCTATAGTTAATTAGTGTGTATACGTCTGCCTATAGTTACTTAGAGTGTATACGTCTGCCTATAGTTACTTAGTGTGTACGTCTGCCTATAGTTACTTAGAGTGTATACGTCTGATTATAGTTACTTAGTGTGTATACGTCTGCCTATAGTTACTTAGAGTGTATACGTCTGCCTATAGTTACTTAGAGTGTATACGTCTGCCTATAGTTACTTAGAGTGTATACGTCTGCCTATAGTTACTTAGTGTGTACGTCTGCCCATAGTTACTTAGTGTGTATACGTCTGCCTATAGTTACTTAGTGTGCACATCTGCCTATAGTTACTTAGTGTGTACGTCTGCCTATAGTTACATAGTGTGCACATCTGCCTATAGTTACTTAGAGTGTATACGTCTGCCTATAGTTACTAAGAGTGTGTACGTCTGCCTATAGTTACTTAGTGTGCACATCTGCCTATAGTTACTTAGAGTGTATACGTCTGCCTATAGTTACTAAGAGTGTGTACGTCTGCCTATAGTTACTTAGTGTGTTCGTCTGCCTATAGTTACTTAGTGTGTATACGTCTGATTATAGTTACTTAGTGTGTATACGTCTGCCTATAGTTACTTAGAGTATATACGTCTGCCTATAGTTACTTAGTGTGTACGTCTGCCTATAGTTACTTAGTGTGTATACGTCTGCCTATAGTTACTTAGTGTGTACGTCTGCCTATAGTTACTTAGTGTGTATACGTCTGCCTATAGTTAGTTAGTGTGTATACGTCTGCCTATAGTTACTTAGAGTGTATACGTCTGCCTATAGTTACTTAGTGTGTACGTCTGCCTATAGTTACTTAGTGTGTATACGTCTGCCTATAGTTACTTAGTGTTTATACGTCTGCCTATAGTTACTTAGTGTGTATACGTCTGCCTATAGTTACTTAGTGTGTATACGTCTGCCTATAGTTACTTAGTGTGTATACGTCTGCCTATAGTTACTTAGTGTGTATACGTCTGAATATAGTTACTTAGTGTGTATACGTCTGCCTATAGTTACTTAGTGCGTATACGTCTGCCTAAAGTTACTTAGTATGTACGTCTGCCTATAGTTACTGAGTGTGTATACGTCTGCCTATAGTTACTTAGTGTGTATACGTCTGGCTATAGTTACTTAGTGTGTACGTCTGCCTATAGTTAGAGTGTATACGTCTGATTATAGTTACTTAGTGTGTATACGTCTGCCTATAGTTACTTAGAGTGTATACGTCTGCCGATAGTTACTTAGAGTGTATACGTCTGCCTATAGTTACTTAGAGTGTATACGTCTGCCTATAGTTACTTAGTGTGTACCTCTGCCTATAGTTACTTAGTGTGTATACGTCTGCCTATAGTTACTTAGTGTGTACGTCTGCCTATAGTTACTTAGTGTGTATACGTCTGCCTATAGTTACTCAGTGTGTACGTCTGCCTATAGTTACTTAGTGTGTATACGTCTGCCTAAAGTTAGTTAGTGTGTACGTCTGCCTATAGTTACTTAGTGTGTATACGTCTGCCTATAGTTACTTAGTGTGTATACGTCTGCCTATAGTTACTTAGTGTGTACGTCTGCCTAAAGTTACTTAGTGTGTATACGTCTGATTATAGTTACTTAGTGTGTATACGTCTGCCTATAGTTACTTAGAGTGTATACGTCTGCCTATAGTTACTAAGAGTGTGTACGTCTGCCTATAGTTACTTAGTGTGTACGTCTGCCTATAGTTACTTAAAGTGTATACGTCTGATTATAGTTACTTAGTGTGTATACGTCTGCCTATAGTTACTTAGAGTGTATACGTCTGCCGATAGTTACTTAGAGTGTATACGTCTGCCTATAGTTACTTAGAGTGTATACGTCTGCCTATAGTTACTTAGTGTGTACCTCTGCCTATAGTTACTTAGTGTGTATACGTCTGCCTATAGTTACTTAGTGTGTACGTCTGCCTAAAGTTACTTAGTGTGTACGTCTGCCTATAGTTACTTAGTGTGTACACGTCTGCCTATAGTTACTTAGTGTGTACACGTCTGCCTATAGTTACTTAGTGTGTACGTCTGCCTATAGTTACTTAGTGTGTATACGTCTGCCTATAGTTACTTAGTGTGTATACGTCTGCCTATAGTTACTTAGTGTGTACGTCTGCCTAAAGTTACTTAGTGTGTATACGTCTGCCTGTAGTTACTTAGTGTGTATACGTCTGCCTATAGTTACTTAGAGTGTATACGTCTGCCTATAGTTACTTAGAGTGTATACGTCTGATTATAGTTACTTAGTGTGTATACGTCTGCCTATAGTTACTTAGAGTGTACGTCTGCCTATAGTTACTTAGAGTGTATACGTCTGATTATAGTTACTTAGTGTGTATACGTCTGCCTATAGTTACTTAGAGTGTATACGTCTGCCAATAGTTACTTAGAGTGTATACGTCTGCCTATAGTTACTTAGAGTGTATATCTCTGCCTATAGTTACTTAGTGTGTACCTCTGCCTATAGTTACTTAGTGTGTATACGTCTGCCTATAGTTACTTAGTGTGTACGTCTGCCTATAGTTAATTAGTGTGTATACGTCTGCCTATAGTTACTTAGTGTGTACGTCTGCCTAAAGTTACTTAGTGTGTATACGTCTGATTATAGTTACTTAGTGTGTATACGTCTGCCTATAGTTACTTAGAGTGTATACGTCTGCCTATAGTTACTTAGTGTGTACGTCTGCCTATAGTTACTTAGAGTGTATACGTCTGATTATAGTTACTTAGTGTGTATACGTCTGCCTATAGTTACTTAGAGTGTATACGTCTGCCTATAGTTACTTAGAGTGTATACGTCTGCCTATAGTTACTTAGTGTGTACGTCTGCCCATAGTTACTTAGTGTGTATACGTCTGCCTATAGTTACTTAGTGTGCACATCTGCCTATAGTTACTTAGTGTGTACGTCTGCCTATAGTTACATAGTGTGAACATCTGCCTATAGTTACTTAGAGTGTATACGTCTGCCTATAGTTACTAAGAGTGTGTACGTCTGCCTATAGTTACTTAGTGTGTACGTCTGCCTATAGTTACTTAGTGTGTATACGTCTGATTATAGTTACTTAGTGTGTATACGTCTGCCTATAGTTACTTAGAGTATATACGTCTGCCTATAGTCACTTAGTGTGTACGTCTGCCTATAGTTACTTAGTGTGTATACGTCTGCCTATAGTTACTTATTGTGTACGTCTGCCTATAGTTACTTAGTGTGTATACGTCTGCCTATAGTTACTTAGAGTGTATACGTCTGCCTATAGTTACTTAGTGTGTACCTCTGCCTATAGTTACTTAGTGTGTATACGTCTGCCTATAGTTACTTAGTGTGTACGTCTGCCTATAGTTAATTAGTGTGTATACGTCTGCCTATAGTTACTTAGTGTGTACGTCTGCCTAAAGTTACTTAGTGTGTATACGTCTGATTATAGTTACTTAGAGTGTATACGTCTGCCTATAGTTACTTAGTGTGTACATCTGCCTATAGTTACTTAGAGTGTATACGTCTGATTATAGTTACTTAGTGTGTATACGTCTGCCTATAGTTACTTAGAGTGTATATGTCTGCCTATAGTTACTTAGAGTGTATACGTCTGCCTATAGTTACTTAGAGTGTATACGTCTGCCTATAGTTACTTAGAGTGTATACGTCTGCCTATAGTTACTTAGTGTGTACGTCTGCCCATAGTTACTTAGTGTGTATACGTCTGCCTATAGTTACTTAGTGTGCACATCTGCCTATAGTTACTTAGTGTGTACGTCTGCCTATAGTTACTTAGTGTGCACATCTGCCTATAGTTACTTAGAGTGTATACGTCTGCCTATAGTTACTAAGAGTGTGTACGTCTGCCTATAGTTACTTAGTGTGTACGTCTGCCTATAGTTACTTAGTGTGTATACGTCTGATTATAGTTACTTAGTGTGTATACGTCTGCCTATAGTTACTTAGAGTATATACGTCTGCCTATAGTTACTTAGTGTGTACGTCTGCCTATAGTTACTTAGTGTGTATACGTCTGCCTATAGTTACTTAGTGTGTACGTCTGCCTATAGTTACTTAGTGTGTATACGTCTGCCTATAGTTAGTTAGTGTGTATACGTCTGCCTATAGTTACTTAGAGTGTATACGTCTGCCTATAGTTACTTAGTGTGTACGTCTGCCTATAGTTACTTAGTGTGTATACGTCTGCCTATAGTTACTTAGAGTGTATATCTCTGCCTATAGTTACTTAGTGTGTACCTCTGCCTATAGTTACTTAGTGTGTATACGTCTGCCTATAGTTACTTAGTGTGTACGTCTGCCTATAGTTAATTAGTGTGTATACGTCTGCCTATAGTTACTTAGTGTGTACGTCTGCCTAAAGTTACTTAGTGTGTATACGTCTGATTATAGTTACTTAGTGTGTATACGTCTGCCTATAGTTACTTAGAGTGTATACGTCTGCCTATAGTTACTTAGTGTGTACGTCTGCCTATAGTTACTTAGAGTGTATACGTCTGATTATAGTTACTTAGTGTGTATACGTCTGCCTATAGTTACTTAGAGTGTATACGTCTGCCTATAGTTACTTAGAGTGTATACGTCTGCCTATAGTTACTTAGAGTGTATACGTCTGCCTATAGTTACTTAGTGTGTACGTCTGCCCATAGTTACTTAGTGTGTATACGTCTGCCTATAGTTACTTAGTGTGCACATCTGCCTATAGTTACTTAGTGTGTACGTCTGCCTATAGTTACATAGTGTGCACATCTGCCTGTAGTTACTTAGAGTGTATACGTCTGCCTATAGTTACTAAGAGTGTGTACGTCTGCCTATAGTTACTTAGTGTGTACGTCTGCCTATAGTTACTTAGTGTGTATACGTCTGATTATAGTTACTTAGTGTGTATACGTCTGCCTATAGTTACTTAGAGTATATACGTCTGCCTATAGTCACTTAGTGTGTACGTCTGCCTATAGTTACTTAGTGTGTATACGTCTGCCTATAGTTACTTAGTGTGTACGTCTGCCTATAGTTACTTAGTGTGTACCTCTGCCTATAGTTACTTAGTGTGTATACGTCTGCCTATAGTTACTTAGTGTGTACGTCTGCCTATAGTTAATTAGTGTGTATACGTCTGCCTATAGTTACTTAGTGTGTACGTCTGCCTAAAGTTACTTAGTGTGTATACGTCTGATTATAGTTACTTAGTGTGTATACGTCTGCCTATAGTTACTTAGAGTGTATACGTCTGCCTATAGTTACTTAGTGTGTACGTCTGCCTATAGTTACTTAGAGTGTATACGTCTGATTATAGTTACTTAGTGTGTATACGTCTGCCTATAGTTACTTAGAGTGTATATGTCTGCCTATAGTTACTTAGAGTGTATACGTCTGCCTATAGTTACTTAGAGTGTATACGTCTGCCTATAGTTACTTAGAGTGTATACGTCTGCCTATAGTTACTTAGTGTGTACGTCTGCCCATAGTTACTTAGTGTGTATACGTCTGCCTATAGTTACTTAGTGTGCACATCTGCCTATAGTTACTTAGTGTGTACGTCTGCCTATAGTTACTTAGTGTGCACATCTGCCTATAGTTACTTAGAGTGTATACGTCTGCCTATAGTTACTAAGAGTGTGTACGTCTGCCTATAGTTACTTAGTGTGTTCGTCTGCCTATAGTTACTTAGTGTGTATACGTCTGATTATAGTTACTTAGTGTGTATACGTCTGCCTATAGTTACTTAGAGTATATACGTCTGCCTATAGTTACTTAGTGTGTACGTCTGCCTATAGTTACTTAGTGTGTATACGTCTGCCTATAGTTACTTAGTGTGTACGTCTGCCTATAGTTACTTAGTGTGTATACGTCTGCCTATAGTTAGTTAGTGTGTATACGTCTGCCTATAGTTACTTAGAGTGTATACGTCTGCCTATAGTTACTTAGTGTGTACGTCTGCCTATAGTTACTTAGTGTGTATACGTCTGCCTATAGTTACTTAGTGTTTATACGTCTGCCTATAGTTACTTAGTGTGTATACGTCTGCCTATAGTTACTTAGTGTGTATACGTCTGCCTATAGTTACTTAGTGTGTATACGTCTGAATATAGTTACTTAGTGTGTATACGTCTGCCTATAGTTACTTAGTGCGTATACGTCTGCCTAAAGTTACTTAGTATGTACGTCTGCCTATAGTTACTGAGTGTGTATACGTCTGCCTATAGTTACTTAGTGTGTATACGTCTGGCTATAGTTACTTAGTGTGTACGTCTGCCTATAGTTAGAGTGTATACGTCTGATTATAGTTACTTAGTGTGTATACGTCTGCCAATAGTTACTTAGAGTGTATACGTCTGCCTATAGTTACTTAAAGTGTATACGTCTGCCTATAGTTACTTAGTGTGTACCTCTGCCTATAGTTACTTAGTGTGTATACGTCTGCCTATAGTTACTTAGTGTGTACGTCTGCCTATAGTTACTTAGTGTGTATACGTCTGCCTATAGTTACTCAGTGTGTACGTCTGCCTATAGTTACTTAGTGTGTATACGTCTGCCTAAAGTTAGTTAGTGTGTACGTCTGCCTATAGTTACTTAGTGTGTATACGTCTGCCTATAGTTAGTTAGTGTGTACGTCTGCCTATAGTTACTTAGTGTGTATACGTCTGCCTATAGTTACTTAGTGTGTACGTCTGCCTATAGTTACTTAGTGTGTATACGTCTGCCTAAAGTTACTTAGTGTGTACGTCTGCCTATAGTTACTTAGTGTGTATACGTCTGCCTATAGTTAGTTAGTGTGTACGTCTGCCTATAGTTACTTAGTGTGTGTACGTCTGCCTATAGTTACTTAGTGTGTATGTCTGCCTAAAGTTACTTAGTGTGTACGTCTGCCTATAGTTACTTAGTGCGTACACGTCTGCCTATAGTTACTTAGTGTGTACGTCTGCCTATAGTTACTTAGTGTGTACGTCTGCCTATAGTTACTTAGTGTGTATACGTCTGCCTATAGTTACTTAGTGTGTATAAGTCTGCCTATAGTTACTTAGTGTGTACGTCTGCCTAAAGTTACTTAGTGTGTATACGTCTGATTATAGTTACTTAGTGTGTAAACGTCTGCCTATAGTTACTTAGAGTGTATACGTCTGCCTATAGTTACTAAGAGTGTGTACGTCTGCCTATAGTTACTTAGTGTGTACGTCTGCCTATAGTTACTTAGAGTGTATACGTCTGATTATAGTTACTTAGTGTGTATACGTCTGCCTATAGTTACTTAGAGTGTATACGTCTGCCGATAGTTACTAAGAGTGTATACGTCTGCCTATAGTTACTTAGAGTGTATACGTCTGCCTATAGTTACTTAGTGTGTACCTCTGCCTATTGTTACTTAGTGTGTATACGTCTGCCTATAGTTACTTAGTGTGTACGTCTGCCTAAAGTTACTTAGTGTGTACGTCTGCCTATAGTTACTTAGTGTGTACACGTCTGCCTATAGTTTCTTAGTGTGTACACGTCTGCCTATAGTTACTTAGTGTGTACGTCTGCCTATAGTTACTTAGTGTGTATACGTCTGCCTATAGTTACTTAGTGTGTATACGTCTGCCTATAGTTACTTAGTGTGTACCTCTGCCTAAAGTTACTTAGTGTGTATACGTCTGCCTATAGTTACTTAGTGTGTATACGTCTGCCTATAGTTACTTAGAGTGTGTACGTCTGCCTATAGTTACTTAGAGTGTATACGTCTGATTATAGTTACTTAGTGTGTATACGTCTGCCTATAGTTACTTAGAGTGTATACGTCTGCCTATAGTTACTTAGAGTGTATACGTCTGCCTATAGTTACTTAGAGTGTATACGTCTGCCTATAGTTACTTAGTGTGTACGTCTGCCTATAGTTACTTAGTGTGTATACGTCTGCCTATAGTTACTCAGTGTGTACGTCTGCCTATAGTTACTTAGTGTGTATACGTCTGCCTAAAGTTAGTTAGTGTGTACGTCTGCCTATAGTTACTTAGTGTGTATACGTCTGCCTATAGTTAGTTAGTGTGTACGTCTGCCTATAGTTACTTAGTGTGTATACGTCTGCCTATAGTTACTTAGTGTGTACGTCTGCCTATAGTTACTTAGTGTGTATACGTCTGCCTAAAGTTACTTAGTGTGTACGTCTGCCTATAGTTACTTAGTGTGTATACGTCTGCCTATAGTTAGTTAGTGTGTACGTCTGCCTATAGTTACTTAGTGTGTGTACGTCTGCCTATAGTTACTTAGTGTGTACGTCTGCCTAAAGTTACTTAGTGTGTACGTCTGCCTATAGTTACTTAGTGTGTACGTCTGCCTATAGTTACTTAGTGTGTACGTCTGCCTATAGTTACTTAGTGTGTACGTCTGCCTATAGTTACTTAGTGTGTATACGTCTGCCTATAGTTACTTAGTGTGTATACGTCTGCCTATAGTTACTTAGTGTGTACGTCTGCCTAAAGTTACTTAGTGTGTATACGTCTGATTATAGTTACTTAGTGTGTATACGTCTGCCTATAGTTACTTAGAGTGTATACGTCTGCCTATAGTTACTAAGAGTGTGTACGTCTGCCTATAGTTACTTAGTGTGTACGTCTGCCTATAGTTACTTAGAGTGTATACGTCTGATTATAGTTACTTAGTGTGTATACGTCTGCCTATAGTTACTTAGAGTGTATACGTCTGCCGATAGTTACTTAGAGTGTATACGTCTGCCTATAGTTACTTAGAGTGCATACGTCTGCCTATAGTTACTTAGTGTGTACCTCTGCCTATAGTTACTTAGTGTGTATACGTCTGCCTATAGTTACTTAGTGTGTACGTCTACCTAAATTTACTTAGTGTGTACGTCTGCCTATAGTTACTTAGTGTGTACACGTCTGCCTATAGTTACTTAGTGTGTACACGTCTGCCTATAGTTACTTAGTGTGTACGTCTGCCTATAGTTACTTAGTGTGTATACGTCTGCCTATAGTTACTTAGTGTGTATACGTCTGCCTATAGTTACTTAGTGTGTACGTCTGCCTAAAGTTACTTAGTGTGTATACGTCTGCCTATAGTTACTTAGAGTGTATACGTCTGCCTATAGTTACTTAGAGTGTATACGTCTGATTATAGTTACTTAGTGTGTATACGTCTGCCTATAGTTACTTAGAGTGTACGTCTGCCTATAGTTACTTAGAGTGTATACGTCTGATTATAGTTACTTAGTGTGTATACGTCTGCCTATAGTTACTTAGAGTGTATACGTCTGCCAATAGTTACTTAGAGTGTATACGTCTGCCTATAGTTACTTAGAGTGTATATCTCTGCCTATAGTTACTTAGTGTGTACCTCTGCCTATAGTTACTTAGTGTGTATACGTCTGCCTATAGTTACTTAGTGTGTACGTCTGCCTATAGTTACTTAGTGTGTACGTCTGCCTATAGTTACTTAGTGTGTATACGTCTGCCTATAGTTACTTAGTGTGTATACGTCTGCCTATAGTTACTTAGTGTGTACGTCTGCCTAAAGTTACTTAGTGTGTATACGTCTGATTATAGTTACTTAGTGTGTATACGTCTGCCTATAGTTACTTAGAGTGTATACGTCTGCCTATAGTTACTAAGAGTGTGTACGTCTGCCTATAGTTACTTAGTGTGTACGTCTGCCTATAGTTACTTAGAGTGTATACGTCTGATTATAGTTACTTAGTGTGTATACGTCTGCCTATAGTTACTTAGAGTGTATACGTCTGCCGATAGTTACTTAGAGTGTATACGTCTGCCTATAGTTACTTAGAGTGTATACGTCTGCCTATAGTTACTTAGTGTGTACCTCTGCCTATAGTTACTTAGTGTGTATACGTCTGCCTATAGTTACTTAGTGTGTACGTCTGCCTAAAGTTACTTAGAGTGTACGTCTGCCTATAGTTACTTAGTGTGTACACGTCTGCCTATAGTTACTTAGTGTGTACAGGTCTGCCTATAGTTACTTAGTGTGTACGTCTGCCTATAGTTACTTAGTGTGTATACGTCTGCCTATAGTTACTTAGTGTGTATACGTCTGCCTATAGTTACTTAGTGTGTACCTCTACCTAAAGTTACTTAGTGTGTATACGTCTGCCTATAGTTACTTAGTGTGTATACGTCTGCCTATAGTTACTTAGAGTGTATACGTCTGCCTATAGTTACTTAGAGTGTATACGTCTGATTATAGTTACTTAGTGTGTATACGTCTGCCTATAGTTACTTAGAGTGTACGTCTGCCTATAGTTACTTAGAGTGTATACGTCTGATTATAGTTACTTAGTGTGTATACGTCTGCCTATAGTTACTTAGAGTGTATACGTCTGCCAATAGTTACTTAGAGTGTATACGTCTGCCTATAGTTACTTAGAGTGTATATCTCTGCCTATAGTTACTTAGTGTGTACCTCTGCCTATAGTTACTTAGTGTGTATACGTCTGCCTATAGTTACTTAGTGTGTACGTCTGCCTATAGTTAATTAGTGTGTATACGTCTGCCTATAGTTACTTAGTGTGTACGTCTGCCTAAAGTTACTTAGTGTGTATACGTCTGATTATAGTTACTTAGTGTGTATACGTCTGCCTATAGTTACTTAGAGTGTATACGTCTGCCTATAGTTACTTAGTGTGTACGTCTGCCTATAGTTACTTAGTGTGTATACGTCTGATTATAGTTACTTAGTGTGTATACGTCTGCCTATAGTTACTTAGAGTGTATACGTCTGCCTATAGTTACTTAGAGTGTATACGTCTGCCTATAGTTACTTAGAGTGTATACGTCTGCCTATAGTTACTTATTGTGTACGTCTGCCTATAGTTACTTAGCGTGTATACGTCTGCCTATAGTTACTCAGTGTGTACGTCTGCCTATAGTTACTTAGTGTGTATACGTCTGCCTAAAGTTAGTTAGTGTGTACGTCTGCCTATAGTTACTTAGTGTGTATACGTCTGCCTATAGTTAGTTAGTGTGTACGTCTGCCTATAGTTACTTAGTGTGTATACGTCTGCCTATAGTTACTTAGTGTGTACGTCTGCCTATAGTTACTTAGTGTGTATACGTCTGCCTAAAGTTACTTAGTGTGTACGTCTGCCTATAGTTACTTAGTGTGTATACGTCTGCCTATAGTTAGTTAGTGTGTACGTCTGCCTATAGTTACTTAGTTTGTGTACGTCTGCCTATAGTTACTTAGTGTGTACGTCTGCCTAAAGTTACTTAGTGTGTACGTCTGCCTATAGTTACTTAGTGCGTACACGTCTGCCTATAGTTACTTAGTGTGTACGTCTGCCTATAGTTACTTAGTGTGTACGTCTGCCTATAGTTACTTAGTGTGTATACGTCTGCCTATAGTTACTTAGTGTGTATACGTCTGCCTATAGTTACTTAGTGTGTACGTCTGCCTAAAGTTACTTAGTGTGTATACGTCTGATTATAGTTACTTAGTGTGTATACGTCTGCCTATAGTTACTTAGAGTGTATACGTCTGCCTATAGTTACTAAGAGTGTGTACGTCTGCCTATAGTTACTTAGTGTGTACGTCTGCCTATAGTTACTTAGAGTGTATACGTCTGATTATAGTTACTTAGTGTGTATACGTCTGCCTATAGTTACTTAGAATGTATACGTCTGCCGATAGTTACTTAGAGTGTATACGTCTGCCTATAGTTACTTAGAGTGTATACGTCTGCCTATAGTTACTTAGTGTGTACCTCTGCCTATAGTTACTTAGTGTGTATACGTCTGCCTATAGTTACTTAGTGTGTACGTCTGCCTAAAGTTACTTAGTGTGTACGTCTGCCTATAGTTACTTAGTGTGTACACGTCTGCCTATAGTTACTTAGTGTGTACACGTCTGCCTATAGTTACTTAGTGTGTACGTCTGCCTATAGTTACTTAGTGTGTATAAGTCTGCCTATAGTTACTTAGTGTGTATACGTCTGCCTATAGTTACTTAGTGTGTACGTCTGCCTAAAGTTACTTAGTGTGTATACGTCTGCCTATAGTTACTTAGTGTGTATACGTCTGCCTATAGTTACTTAGAGTGTATACGTCTGCCTATAGTTACTTAGAGTGTATACGTCTGATTATAGTTACTTAGTGTGTATACGTCTGCCTATAGTTACTTAGAGTGTACGTCTGCCTATAGTTACTTAGAGTGTATACGTCTGATTATAGTTACTTAGTGTGTATACGTCTGCCTATAGTTACTTAGAGTGTATATCTCTGCCTATAGTTACTTAGTGTGTACCTCTGCCTATAGTTACTTAGTGTGTATACGTCTGCCTATAGTTACTTAGTGTGTACGTCTGCCTATAGTTAATTAGTGTGTATACGTCTGCCTATAGTTACTTAGTGTGTACGTCTGCCTATAGTTACTTAGGTGTGTACGTCTGCCTATAGTTACTTAGTGTGTACGTCTGCCTATAGTTACTTAGTGTGTACGTCTGCCTATAGTTACTTAGTGTGTACGTCTGCCTAAAGTTACTTAGTGTGTACGTCTGCCTATAGTTACTTAGTGTGTACGTCTGCCTATAGTTACTTAGTGTGTATACGTCTGCCTATAGTTACTTAGTGTGCACATCTGCCTATAGTTACTTAGTGTGTACGTCTGCCTATAGTTACATAGTGTGCACATCTGCCTATAGTTACTTAGAGTGTATACGTCTGCCTATAGTTACTAAGAGTGTGTACGTCTGCCTATAGTTACTTAGTGTGTACGTCTGCCTATAGTTACTTAGTGTGTATACGTCTGATTATAGTTACTTAGTGTGTATACGTCTGCCTATAGTTACTTAGAGTATATACGTCTGCCTATAGTCACTTAGTGTGTACGTCTGCCTATAGTTACTTAGTGTGTATACGTCTGCCTATAGTTACTTAGTGTGTACGTCTGCCTATAGTTACTTAGTGTGTATACGTCTGCCTATAGTTAGTTAGTGTGTATACGTCTGCCTATAGTTACTTAGAGTGTATACGTCTGCCTATAGTTACTTAGTGTGTACGTCTGCCTATAGTTACTTAGTGTGTATACGTCTGCCTATAGTTACTTAGTGTTTATACGTCTGCCTATAGTTACTTAGTGTGTATACGTCTGCCTATAGTTACTTAGTGTGTATACGTCTGCCTATAGTTACTTAGTGTGTATACGTCTGCCTATAGTTACTTAGTGTGTATACGTCTGAATATAGTTACTTAGTGTGTATACGTCTGCCTATAGTTACTTAGTGCGTATACGTCTGCCTAAAGTTACTTAGTATGTACGTCTGCCTATAGTTACTGAGTGTGTATACTTCTGCCTATAGTTACTTAGTGTGTATACGTCTGGCTATAGTTACTTAGTGTGTACGTCTGCCTATAGTTACTTAGTGTGTATACGTCTGCCTAAAGTTACTTAGTGTGTACGTCTGCCTATAGTTACTTAGTGTGTATACCTCTGCAATAGTTACTTAGTGTGTATACGTCTGCCTATAGTTACTTAGTGTGTACGTCTGCCTAGAGTTACTTAGTGTGTACACGTCTGCCTATAGTTACTTAGTGTGTACGTCTGCCTATAGTTACTTAGTGTGTACGTCTGCCTATAGTTACTTAGTGTGTATACGTCTGCCTATAGTTACTTAGTGTGTATACGTCTGCCTATAGTTACTTAGTGTGTACGTCTGCCTAAAGTTACTTAGTGTGTATACGTCTGATTATAGTTACTTAGTTTGTATACGTCTGCCTATAGTTACTTAGAGTGTGTACGTCTGCCTATAGTTACTAAGAGTGTGTACGTCTGCCTATAGTTACTTAGTGTGTACGTCTGCCTATAGTTACTTAGAGTGTATACCTCTGATTATAGTTACTTAGTGTGTATACGTCTGCCTATAGTTACTTAGAGTATATACGTCTGCCTATAGTTACTTAGTGTGTACGTCTGCCTATAGTTACTTAGTGTGTACGTCTGCCTATAGTTACTTAGTGTGTACGTCTGCCTATAGTTACTTAGTGTGTATACGTCTGCCTATAGTTACTTAGTGTGTATACGTCTGCCTATAGTTACTTAGTGTGTACGTCTGCCTAAAGTTACTTAGTGTGTATACGTCTGATTATAGTTATTTAGTGTGTATACGTCTGCCTATAGTTACTTAGAGTGTATACGTCTGCCTATAGTTACTAAGAGTGTGTACGTCTGCCTATAGTTACTTAGTGTGTACGTCTGCCTATAGTTACTTAGAGTGTATACGTCTGATTATAGTTACTTAGTGTGTATACGTCTGCCTATAGTTACTTAGAGTGTATACGTCTGCCGATAGTTACTTAGAGTGTATACGTCTGCCTATAGTTACTTAGAGTGTATACGTCTGCCTATAGTTACTTAGTGTGTACCTCTGCCTATAGTTACTTAGTGTGTATACGTCTGCCTATAGTTACTTAGTGTGTACGTCTGCCTTAAGTTACTTAGTGTGTACGTCTGCCTATAGTTACTTAGTGTGTACACGTCTGCCTATAGTTACTTAGTGTGTACACGTCTGCCTATAGTTACTTAGTGTGTACGTCTGCCTATAGTTACTTAGTGTGTATAAGTCTGCCTATAGTTACTTAGTGTGTATACGTCTGCCTATAGTTACTTAGTGTGTACGTCTGCCTAAAGTTACTTAGTGTGTATACGTCTGCCTATAGTTACTTAGTGTGTATACGTCTGCCTATAGTTACTTAGAGTGTATACGTCTGCCTATAGTTACTTAGAGTGTATACGTCTGATTATAGTTACTTAGTGTGTATACGTCTGCCTATAGTTACTTAGAGTGTACGTCTGCCTATAGTTACTTAGAGTGTATACGTCTGATTATAGTTACTTAGTGTGTATACGTCTGCCTATAGTTACTTAGAGTGTATACGTCTGCCAATAGTTACTTAGAGTGTATACGTCTGCCTATAGTTACTTAGAGTGTATATCTCTGCCTATAGTTACTTAGTGTGTACCTCTGCCTATAGTTACTTAGTGTGTATACGTCTGCCTATAGTTACTTAGTGTGTACGTCTGCCTATAGTTAATTAGTGTGTATACGTCTGCCTATAGTTACTTAGTGTGTACGTCTGCCTAAAGTTACTTAGTGTGTATACGTCTGATTATAGTTAGTTAGTGTGTATACGTCTGCCTATAGTTACTTAGAGTGTATACGTCTGCCTATAGTTACTTAGTGTGTACGTCTGCCTATAGTTACTTAGAGTGTATACGTCTGATTATAGTTACTTAGTGTGTATACGTCTGCCTATAGTTACTTAGAGTGTATACGTCTGCCTATAGTTACTTAGAGTGTATACGTCTGCCTATAGTTACTTAGTGTGTATACGTCTGCCTATAGTTACTTAGTGTGCACATCTGCCTATAGTTACTTAGTGTGTACGTCTGCCTATAGTTACATAGTGTGCACATCTGCCTATAGTTACTTAGAGTGTATACGTCTGCCTATAGTTACTAAGAGTGTGTACGTCTGCCTATAGTTACTTAGTGTGTACGTCTGCCTATAGTTACTTAGTGTGTATACGTCTGATTATAGTTACTTAGTGTGTATACGTCTGCCTATAGTTACTTAGAGTATATACGTCTGCCTATAGTCACTTAGTGTGTACGTCTGCCTATAGTTACTTAGTGTGTATACGTCTGCCTATAGTTACTTAGTGTGTACGTCTGCCTATAGTTACTTAGTGTGTATACGTCTGCCTATAGTTAGTTAGTGTGTATACGTCTGCCTATAGTTACTTAGAGTGTATACGTCTGCCTATAGTTACTTAGTGTGTACGTCTGCCTATAGTTACTTAGTGTGTATACGTCTGCCTATAGTTACTTAGTGTTTATACGTCTGCCTATAGTTACTTAGTGTGTATACGTCTGCCTATAGTTACTTAGTGTGTATACGTCTGCCTATAGTTACTTAGTGTGTATACGTCTGCCTATAGTTACTTAGTGTGTATACGTCTGAATATAGTTACTTAGTGTGTATACGTCTGCCTATAGTTACTTAGTGCGTATACGTCTGCCTAAAGTTACTTAGTATGTACGTCTGCCTATAGTTACTGAGTGTGTATACTTCTGCCTATAGTTACTTAGTGTGTATACGTCTGGCTATAGTTACTTAGTGTGTACGTCTGCCTATAGTTACTTAGTGTGTATACGTCTGCCTAAAGTTACTTAGTGTGTACGTCTGCCTATAGTTACTTAGTGTGTATACCTCTGCCTATAGTTACTTAGTGTGTATACGTCTGCCTATAGTTACTTAGTGTGTACGTCTGCCTAGAGTTACTTAGTGTGTACACGTCTGCCTATAGTTACTTAGTGTGTACGTCTGCCTATAGTTACTTAGTGTGTACGTCTGCCTATAGTTACTTAGTGTGTATACGTCTGCCTATAGTTACTTAGTGTGTATACGTCTGCCTATAGTTACTTAGTGTGTACGTCTGCCTAAAGTTACTTAGTGTGTATACGTCTGATTATAGTTACTTAGTTTGTATACGTCTGCCTATAGTTACTTAGAGTGTGTACGTTTGCCTATAGTTACTAAGAGTGTGTACGTCTGCCTATAGTTACTTAGTGTGTACGTCTGCCTATAGTTACTTAGAGTGTATACCTCTGATTATAGTTACTTAGTGTGTATACGTCTGCCTATAGTTACTTAGAGTATATACGTCTGCCTATAGTTACTTAGTGTGTACGTCTGCCTATAGTTACTTAGTGTGTATACGTCTGCCTAGAGTTACTTAGTGTGTACGTCTGCCTATAGTTACTTAGTGTGTATACGTCTGCCTATAGTTAGTTAGTGTGTATACGTCTGCCTATAGTTACTTAGAGTGTATACGTCTGCCTATAGTTACTTAGTGTGTAGGTCTGCCTCTAGTTACTTAGTGTGTATACGTCTGCCTATAGTTACTTAGTGTTTATACGTCTGCCTATAGTTACTTAGTGTGTATACGTCTGCCTATAGTTACTTAGTGTGTATACGTCTGCCTATAGTTACTTAGTGTGTATACGTCTGCCTATAGTTACTTAGTGTGTATACGTCTGAATATAGTTACTTAGTGTGTATACGTCTGCCTATAGTTACTTAGTGTGTATACGTCTGCCTAAAGTTACTTAGTATGTACGTCTGCCTATAGTTACTGAGTGTGTATACGTCTGCCTATAGTTACTTAGTGTGTATACGTCTGGCTATAGTTACTTAGTGTGTACGTCTGCCTATAGTTACTTAGTGTGTATACGTCTGCCTAAAGTTACTTAGTGTGTACGTCTGCCTATAGTTACTTAGTGTGTATACCTCTGCCTATAGTTACTTAGTGTGTATACGTCTGCCTATAGTTACTTAGTGTGTACGTCTGCCTAGAGTTACTTTGTGTGTACACGTCTGCCTATAGTTACTTAGTGTGTACGTCTGCCTATAGTTACTTAGTGTGTACGTCTGCCTATAGTTACTTAGTGTGTATACGTCTGCCTATAGTTACTTAGTGTGTATACGTCTGCCTATAGTTACTTAGTGTGTACGTCTGCCTAAAGTTACTTAGTGTGTATACGTCTGATTATAGTTACTTAGTGTGTATACATCTGCCTATAGTTACTTAGAGTGTATACGTCTGCCTATAGTTTCTAAGAGTGTGTACGTCTGCCTATAGTTACTTAGTGTGTACGTCTGCCTATAGTTACTTAGAGTGTATACCTCTGATTATAGTTACTTAGTGTGTATACGTCTGCCTATAGTTACTTAGAGTGTATACGTCTGCCGATAGTTACTTAGAGTGTATACGTCTGCCTATAGTTACTTAGAGTGTATACGTCTGCCTATAGTTACTTAGTGTGTACGTCTGCCTATAGTTACTGAGTGTGTATACGTCTGCCTATAGTTACTTAGTGTGTATACGTCTGGCTATAGTTACTTAGTGTGTACGTCTGCCTATAGTTACTTAGTGTGTATACGTCTGCCTAAAGTTACTTAGTGTGTACGTCTGCCTATAGTTACTTAGTGTGTATACCTCTGCCTATAGTTACTTAGTGTGTATACGTCTGCCTATAGTTACTTAGTGTGTACGTCTGCCTAGAGTTACTTTGTGTGTACACGTCTGCCTATAGTTACTTAGTGTGTACGTCTGCCTATAGTTACTTAGTGTGTACGTCTGCCTATAGTTACTTAGTGTGTATACGTCTGCCTATAGTTACTTAGTGTGTATACGTCTGCCTATAGTTACTTAGTGTGTACGTCTGCCTAAAGTTACTTAGTGTGTATACGTCTGATTATAGTTACTTAGTGTGTATACATCTGCCTATAGTTACTTAGAGTGTATACGTCTGCCTATAGTTTCTAAGAGTGTGTACGTCTGCCTATAGTTACTTAGTGTGTACGTCTGCCTATAGTTACTTAGAGTGTATACCTCTGATTATAGTTACTTAGTGTGTATACGTCTGCCTATAGTTACTTAGAGTGTATACGTCTGCCGATAGTTACTTAGAGTGTATACGTCTGCCTATAGTTACTTAGAGTGTATACGTCTGCCTATAGTTACTTAGTGTGTACGTCTGCCTAAAGTTACTTAGTGTGTACGTCTGCCTATAGTTACTTAGTGTGTACACGTCTGCCTATAGTTACTTAGTGTGTACGTCTGCCTATAGTTACTTAGTGTGTACGTCTGCCTATAGTTACTTAGTGTGTACGTCTGCCTATAGTTACTTAGTGTGTATACGTCTGCCTATAGTTACTTAGTGTGTATACGTCTGCCTATAGTTACTTAGTGTGTACGTCTGCCTAAAGTTACTTAGTGTGTATACGTCTGATTATAGTTACTTAGTGTGTATACGTCTGCCTATAGTTACTTAGAGTGTATACGTCTGCCTATAGTTACTTAGAGTGTATACGTCTGATTATAGTTACTTAGTGTGTATACGTCTGCCTATAGTTACTTAGAGTGTACGTCTGCCTATAGTTACTTAGAGTGTATACGTCTGATTATAGTTACTTAGTGTGTATACGTCTGCCTATAGTTACTTAGAGTGTATACGTCTGCCAATAGTTACTTAGAGTGTATACGTCTGCCTATAGTTACTTAGAGTGTATACGTCTGCCTATAGTTACTTAGTGTGTACGTCTGCCTATAGTTACTTAGTGTGTATACCTCTGCCTATAGTTACTTAGTGTGTATACGTCTGCCTATAGTTACTTAGTGTGTACGTCTGCCTAGAGTTACTTAGTGTGTACACGTCTGCCTATAGTTACTTAGTGTGTACGTCTGCCTATAGTTACTTAGTGTGTACGTCTGCCTATAGTTACTTAGTGTGTATACGTCTGCCTATAGTTACTTAGTGTGTATACGTCTGCCTATAGTTACTTAGTGTGTACGTCTGCCTAAAGTTACTTAGTGTGTATACGTCTGATTATAGTTACTTAGTGTGTATACGTCTGCCTATAGTTACTTAGAGTGTATACGTCTGCCTATAGTTACTAAGAGTGTGTACGTCTGCCTATAGTTACTTAGTGTGTACGTCTGCCTATAGTTACTTAGAGTGTATACGTCTGAATATAGTTACTTAGTGTGTATACGTCTGCCTATAGTTACTTAGTGCGTATACGTCTGCCTAAAGTTACTTAGTATGTACGTCTGCCTATAGTTACTGAGTGTGTATACTTCTGCCTATAGTTACTTAGTGTGTATACGTCTGGCTATAGTTACTTAGTGTGTACGTCTGCCTATAGTTACTTAGTGTGTATACGTCTGCCTAAAGTTACTTAGTGTGTACGTCTGCCTATAGTTACTTAGTGTGTATACGTCTGCCTATAGTTACTTAGTGTGTATACGTCTGCCTATAGTTACTTAGTGTGTACGTCTGCCTATAGTTACTTAGTGTGTACACGTCTGCCTATAGTTACTTAGTGTGTACGTCTGCCTATAGTTACTTAGTGTGTACGTCTGCCTATAGTTACTTAGTGTGTATACGTCTGCCTATAGTTACTTAGTGTGTATACGTCTGCCTATAGTTACTTAGTGTGTACGTCTGCCTAAAGTTACTTAGTGTGTATACGTCTGCCTATAGTTACTTAGTGTGTATACGTCTGCCTATAGTTACTTAGAGTGTGTACGTCTGCCTATAGTTACTTAGAGTGTGTACGTCTGCCTATAGTTACTTAGTGTGTACGTCTGCCTATAGTTACTTAGAGTGTATACCTCTGATTATAGTTACTTAGTGTGTATACGTCTGCCTATAGTTACTTAGAGTGTATACGTCTGCCTATAGTTACTTAGTGTGTACGTCTGCCTATAGTTACTTAGTGTGTATACGTCTGCCTAGAGTTACTTAGTGTGTACGTCTGCCTATAGTTACTTAGTGTGTATACGTCTGCCTATAGTTACTTAGTGTGTATACGTCTGCCTATAGTTACTTAGAGTGTATACGTCTGCCTATAGTTACTTAGTGTGTACGTCTGCCTATAGTTACTTAGTGTGTATACGTCTGCCTATAGTTACTTAGTGTGTATACGTCTGCCTATAGTTACTTAGTGTGTATACGTCTGCCTATAGTTACTTAGTGTGTATACGTCTGCCTATAGTTACTTAGTGTGTATACGTCTGCCTATAGTTACTTAGTGTGTATACGTCTGCCTATAGTTACTTAGTGTGTATACGTCTGCCTATAGTTACTTAGTGTGTATACGTCTGCCTAAAGTTACTTAGTGTGTACGTCTGCCTATAGTTACTTAGTGTGTATACGTCTGCCTATAGTTACTTAGTGTGTATACGTCTGCCTATAGTTACTTAGTGTGTACGTCTGCCTATAGTTACTTAGTGTGTATACGTCTGCCTAAAGTTACTTAGTGTGTACGTCTGCCTATAGTTACTTAGTGTGTATACGTCTGCCTATAGTTACTTAGTGTGTATACGTCTGCCTATAGTTACTTAGTGTGTACGTCTGCCTATAGTTACTTAGTGTGTACACGTCTGCCTATAGTTACTTAGTGTGTACGTCTGCCTATAGTTACTTAGTGTGTACGTCTGCCTATAGTTACTTAGTGTGTATACGTCTGCCTATAGTTACTTAGTGTGTATACGTCTGCCTATAGTTACTTAGTGTGTACGTCTGCCTAAAGTTACTTAGTGTGTATACGTCTGCCTATAGTTACTTAGTGTGTATACGTCTGCCTATAGTTACTTAGAGTGTATACGTCTGCCTATAGTTACTTAGAGTGTGTACGTCTGCCTATAGTTACTTAGTGTGTACGTCTGCCTATAGTTACTTAGAGTGTATACGTCTGCCTATAGTTACTTAGTGTGTATACGTCTGCCTATAGTTACTTAGAGTGTATACGTCTGCCTATAGTTACTTAGAGTGTATACGTCTGCCTATAGTTACTTAGTGTGTACGTCTGCCTATAGTTACTTAGTGTGTATACGTCTGCCTATAGTTACTTAGTGTGTACGTCTGCCTATAGTTACTTAGTGTGTACGTCTGCCTATAGTTACTTAGTGTGTATACGTCTGCCTATAGTTACTTAGTGTGTATACGTCTGCCTATAGTTACTTAGTGTGTACGTCTGCCTAAAGTTACTTAGTGTGTATACGTCTGCCTATAGTTACTTAGTGTGTATACGTCTGCCTATAGTTACTTAGAGTGTATACGTCTGCCTATAGTTACTTAGAGTGTGTACGTCTGCCTATAGTTACTTAGTGTGTACGTCTGCCTATAGTTACTTAGAGTGTATACGTCTGCCTATAGTTACTTAGTGTGTATACGTCTGCCTATAGTTACTTAGAGTGTATACGTCTGCCTATAGTTACTTAGAGTGTATACGTCTGCCTATAGTTACTTAGAGTGTATACGTCTGCCTATAGTTACTTAGTGTGTACGTCTGCCTATAGTTACTTAGTGTGTATACGTCTGCCTATAGTTACTTAGTGTGTACGTCTGCCTAAAGTTACTTAGTGTGTACGTCTGCCTATAGTTACTTAGTGTGTACACGTCTGCCTATAGTTACTTAGTGTGTACGTCTGCCTATAGTTACTTAGTGTGTACGTCTGCCTATAGTTACTTAGTGTGTATACGTCTGCCTATAGTTACTTAGTGTGTATACGTCTGCCTATAGTTACTTAGTGTGTACGTCTGCCTATAGTTACTTAGTGTGTATACGTCTGCCTATAGTTACTTAGTGTGTATACGTCTGCCTATAGTTACTTAGAGTGTATACGTCTGCCTATAGTTACTTAGAGTGTATACGTCTGCCTATAGTTACTTAGTGTGTATACGTCTGCCTATAGTTACTTAGAGTGTACGTCTGCCTATAGTTACTTAGAGTGTATACGTCTGCCTATAGTTACTTAGTGTGTATACGTCTGCCTATAGTTACTTAGAGTGTATACGTCTGCCTATAGTTACTTAGAGTGTATACGTCTGCCTATAGTTACTTAGAGTGTATACGTCTGCCTATAGTTACTTAGTGTGTACGTCTGCCTATAGTTACTTAGTGTGTATACGTCTGCCTATAGTTACTTAGTGTGTACGTCTGCCTATAGTTACTTAGTGTGTATACGTCTGCCTATAGTTACTTAGTGTGTACGTCTGCCTATAGTTACTTAGTGTGTGTACGTCTGCCTATAGTTACTTAGTGTGTATACGTCTGCCTATAGTTACTTAGTGTGTATACGTCTGCCTATAGTTACTTAGTGTGTACGTCTGCCTATAGTTACTTAGTGTGTATACGTCTGCCTATAGTTACTTAGTGTGTACGTCTGCCTATAGTTACTTAGAGTGTATACGTCTGCCTATAGTTACTTAGTGTGTACGTCTGCCTATAGTTACTTAGAGTGTATACGTCTGCCTATAGTTACTTAGTGTGTACGTCTGCCTATAGTTACTTAGTGTGTATACGTCTGCCTATAGTTACTTAGTGTGTACGTCTGCCTATAGTTACTTAGTGTGTATACGTCTGCCTATAGTTACTTAGTGTGTACGTCTGCCTATAGTTACTTAGTGTGTATACGTCTGCCTATAGTTACTTAGTGTGTACGTCTGCCTATAGTTACTTAGTGTGTATACGTCTGCCTAAAGTTACTTAGTGTGTACGTCTGCCTATAGTTACTTAGTGTGTATACGTCTGCCTATAGTTACTTAGTGTGTACGTCTGCCTATAGTTACTTAGTGTGTATACGTCTGCCTATAGTTACTTAGTGTGTACGTCTGCCTATAGTTACTTAGTGTGTATACGTCTGCCTATAGTTACTTAGAGTGTGTACGTCTGCCTATAGTTACTTAGTGTGTACGTCTGCCTATAGTTACTTAGAGTGTATACGTCTGCCTATAGTTACTTAGTGTGTACGTCTGCCTATAGTTACTTAGTGTGTATACGTCTGCCTATAGTTACTTAGTGTGTACGTCTGCCTATAGTTACTTAGTGTGTATACGTCTGCCTATAGTTACTTAGTGTGTATACGTCTGCCTATAGTTACTTAGTGTGTACGTCTGCCTATAGTTACTTAGTGTGTATACGTCTGCCTATAGTTACTTAGTGTGTACGTCTGCCTATAGTTACTTAGAGTGTATACGTCTGCCTATAGTTACTTAGTGTGTATACGTCTGCCTATAGTTACTTAGTGTGTACGTCTGCCTATAGTTACTTAGTGTGTATACGTCTGCCTATAGTTACTTAGTGTGTATACGTCTGCCTATAGTTACTTAGAGTGTATACGTCTGCCTATAGTTACTTAGTGTGTACGTCTGCCTATAGTTACTTAGTGTGTAACGTCTGCCTATAGTTACTTAGTGTGTACGTCTGCCTATAGTTACTTAGTGTGTATACGTCTGCCTATAGTTACTTAGTGTGTACGTCTGCCTATAGTTACTTAGTGTGTATACGTCTGCCTATAGTTACTTAGTGTGTATACGTCTGCCTATAGTTACTTAGTGTGTACGTCTGCCTATAGTTACTTAGTGTGTATACGTCTGCCTATAGTTACTTAGGTGTGTACGTCTGCCTATAGTTACTTAGTGTGTACGTCTGCCTATAGTTACTTAGTGTGTATACGTCTGCCTATAGTTACTTAGAGTGTATACGTCTGCCTATAGTTACTTAGTGTGTACGTCTGCCTATAGTTACTTAGAGTGTGTACGTCTGCCTATAGTTACTTAGTGTGTATACGTCTGCATATAGTTACTTAGTGTGTATACGTCTGCCTATAGTTACTTAGTGTGTATACGTCTGCCTATAGTTACTTGAGTGTGTACGTCTGCCTATAGTTACTTAGTGTGTACGTCTGCCTATAGTTACTTAGAGTGTATACGTCTGCCTATAGTTACTTAGTGTGTACGTCTGCCTAAAGTTACTTAGTGTGTACGTCTGCCTATAGTTACTTAGTGTGTACGTCTGCCTAAAGTTACTTAGTGTATACGTCTGCCTATAGTTACTTAGTGTGTACGTCTGCCTATAGTTACTTAGTGTGTATACGTCTGCCTATAGTTACTTAGTGTGTACATCTACCTATAGTTACTTAGTGTGTATACGTCTGCCTATAGTTACTTAGTGTGCACATCTGCCTATAGTTACTTAGAGTGTATACGTCTGATTATAGTTACTTAGTGTGTATACGTCTGATTATAGTTACTTAGTGTGTATACGTCTGCCTATAGTTACTCAGAGTGTATACGTCTGCCTATAGTTACTTAGAGTGTATACGTCTGCCTATAGTTACTTAGAGTGTATACGTCTGCCTATAGTTACTTTGAGTGTGTACGTCTGCCTATAGTTACTTAGTGTGTACGTCTGCCTATAGTTACTTAGAGTGTGTACATGTCTGCCTATAGTTACTTAGAGTGTATACGTCTGCATATAGTTACTTAGTGTGTATACGTCTGCCTATAGTTACTTAGAGTGTATACGTCTGCCTATAGTTACTTAGAGTGTATACGTCTGGCTATAGTTACTTCGAGTGTGTACGTCTGCCTATAGTTACTTAGTGTGTACGTCTGCCTATAGTTACTTAGAGTGTGTACGTCTGCCTATAGTTACTTAGTGTGTACGTCTGCCTAAAGTTACTTAGTGTGTACGTCTGCCTATAGTTACTTAGTGTGTACGTCTGCCTAAAGTTACTTAGTGTATACGTCTGCCTATAGTTACTTAGTGTGTACGTCTGCCTATAGTTACTTAGTGTGTATACGTCTGCCTATAGTTACTTAGTGTGTACGTCTACCTATAGTTACTTAGTGTGTATACGTCTGCCTATAGTTACTTAGTGTGCACATCTGCCTATAGTTACTTAGAGTGTATACGTCTGATTATAGTTACTTAGTGTGTATACGTCTGATTATAGTTACTTAGTGTGTATACGTCTGCCTATAGTTACTTAGTGTGTACGTCTGCCTATAGTTACTTAGTGTGTATACGTCTGCCTAAAGTTACTTAGTGTGTACGTCTGCCTATAATTACTTAGTGTGTATACGTCTGCCTATAGTTACTTAGTGTGTATGGCTGCCTAAAGTTACTTAGTGTGTACGTCTGCCTATAGTTACTTAGTGTGTATACGTCTGCCTATAGTTACTTAGTGTGTACGTCTGCCTATAGTTACTTAGTGTGTATACGTCTGCCTATAGTTACTTAGTGTGTATACGTCTGCCTATAGTTATTTAGTGTGTACGTCTGCCTATAGTTACTTAGTGTGTATACGTCTGCCTATAGTTACTTAGTGTGTACGTCTGCCTATCTTTACTTAGTGTGTACGTCTGCCTATAGTTACTTAGTGTGTATACGTCTGCCTATAGTTACTTAGAGTGTGTACGTCTGCCTATAGTTACTTAGTGTGTACGTCTGCCTATAGTTACTTAGAGTGTATACGTCTGCCTATAGTTACTTTGAGTGTGTACGTCTGCCTATAGTTACTTAGTGTGTACGTCTGCCTATAGTTACTTAGAGTGTGTACATGTCTGCCTATAGTTACTTAGAGTGTATACGTCTGCATATAGTTACTTAGTGTGTATACGTCTGCCTATAGTTACTTAGAGTGTATACGTCTGCCTATAGTTACTTAGTGTGTATACGTCTGCCTATAGTTACTTAGTGTGTATACGTCTGGCTATAGTTACTTCGAGTGTGTACGTCTGCCTATAGTTACTTAGTGTGTACGTCTGCCTATAGTTACTTAGAGTGTGTACGTCTGCCTATAGTTACTTAGTGTGTACGTCTGCCTAAAGTTACTTAGTGTGTACGTCTGCCTATAGTTACTTAGTGTGTACGTCTGCCTAAAGTTACTTAGTGTATACGTCTGCCTATAGTTACTTAGTGTGTACGTCTGCCTATAGTTACTTAGTGTGTATACGTCTGCCTAAAGTTACTTAGTGTGTACGTCTGCCTATAGTTACTTAGTGTGTACGTCTGCCTAAAGTTACTTAGTGTATACGTCTGCCTATAGTTACTTAGTGTGTACGTCTGCCTATAGTTACTTAGTGTGTATACGTCTGCCTATAGTTACTTAGTGTGTACGTCTACCTATAGTTACTTAGTGTGTATACGTCTGCCTATAGTTACTTAGTGTGCACATCTGCCTATAGTTACTTAGAGTGTATACGTCTGATTATAGTTACTTAGTGTGTATACGTCTGATTATAGTTACTTAGTGTGTATACGTCTGCCTATAGTTACTTAGTGTGTACGTCTGCCTATAGTTACTTAGTGTGTATACGTCTGCCTAAAGTTACTTAGTGTGTACGTCTGCCTATAATTACTTAGTGTGTATACGTCTGCCTATAGTTACTTAGTGTGTATGGCTGCCTAAAGTTACTTAGTGTGTACGTCTGCCTATAGTTACTTAGTGTGTATACGTCTGCCTATAGTTACTTAGTGTGTACGTCTGCCTATAGTTACTTAGTGTGTATACGTCTGCCTATAGTTACTTAGTGTGTATACGTCTGCCTATAGTTATTTAGTGTGTACGTCTGCCTATAGTTACTTAGTGTGTATACGTCTGCCTATAGTTACTTAGTGTGTACGTCTGCCTATCTTTACTTAGTGTGTACGTCTGCCTATAGTTACTTAGTGTGTATACGTCTGCCTATAGTTACTTAGAGTGTGTACGTCTGCCTATAGTTACTTAGTGTGTACGTCTGCCTATAGTTACTTAGAGTGTATACGTCTGCCTATAGTTACTTTGAGTGTGTACGTCTGCCTATAGTTACTTAGTGTGTACGTCTGCCTATAGTTACTTAGAGTGTGTACATGTCTGCCTATAGTTACTTAGAGTGTATACGTCTGCATATAGTTACTTAGTGTGTATACGTCTGCCTATAGTTACTTAGAGTGTATACGTCTGCCTATAGTTACTTAGTGTGTATACGTCTGCCTATAGTTACTTAGTGTGTATACGTCTGGCTATAGTTACTTCGAGTGTGTACGTCTGCCTATAGTTACTTAGTGTGTACGTCTGCCTATAGTTACTTAGAGTGTGTACGTCTGCCTATAGTTACTTAGTGTGTACGTCTGCCTAAAGTTACTTAGTGTGTACGTCTGCCTATAGTTACTTAGTGTGTACGTCTGCCTAAAGTTACTTAGTGTATACGTCTGCCTATAGTTACTTAGTGTGTACGTCTGCCTATAGTTACTTAGTGTGTATACGTCTGCCTATAGTTACTTAGTGTGTACGTCTACCTATAGTTACTTAGTGTGTATACGTCTGCCTATAGTTACTTAGTGTGCACATCTGCCTATAGTTACTTAGAGTGTATACGTCTGATTATAGTTACTTAGTGTGTATACGTCTGATTATAGTTACTTAGTGTGTATACGTCTGCCTATAGTTACTTAGAGTGTATACGTCTGCCTATAGTTACTTAGAGTGTATACGTCTGCCTATAGTTACTTAGTGTGTACGTCTGCCTATAGTTACTTAGTGTGTATACGTCTGCCTATAGTTACTTAGTGTGCACATCTGCCTATAGTTACTTAGAGTGTATACGTCTGCCTATAGTTACTTAGTGTGTACGTCTGCCTATAGTTACTTAGTGTGTATACGTCTGCCTATAGTTACTTAGTGTGTACGTCTGCCTATAGTTACTTAGTGTGTATACGTCTGCCTAAAGTTACTTAGTGTGTACGTCTGCCTATAATTACTTAGTGTGTATACGTCTGCCTATAGATACTTAGTGTGTATGGCTGCCTAAAGTTACTTAGTGTGTACGTCTGCCTATAGTTACTTAGTGTGTATACGTCTGCCTATAGTTACTTAGTGTGTACGTCTGCCTAAAGTTACTTAGTGTGTATACGTCTGCCTATAGTTACTTAGTGTGTATACGTCTGCCTATAGTTACTTAGTGTGTACGTCTGCCTAAAGTTACTTAGTGTGTATAGGTCTGCCTAAAGTTACTTAGTGTGTACGTCTGCCTATAGTTACTTAGTGTGTATACGTCTGCCTATAGGTACTTAGTGTGTACGTCTGCCTATAGTTACTTAGTGTGTATACGTCTGCCTATAGTTACTTAGTGTGTATACGTCTGCCTATAGTTATTTAGTGTGTACGTCTACCTATAGTTACTTAGTGTGTATACGTCTGCCTATAGTTACTTAGTGTGTACGTCTGCCTATCTTTACTTAGTGTGTACGTCTGCCTATAGTTACTTAGTGTGTATACGTCTGCCTATAGTTACTTAGAGTGTGTACGTCTGCCTATAGCTACTTAGTGTGTAAGTCTGCCTATAGTTACTTAGAGTGTATATGTCTGCCTATAGTTACTTAGTGTGTACGTCTGCCTATAGTTACTTAGAGTGTATACGTCTGCCTATAGTTATTTCGAGTGTGTACGTCTGCCTATAGTTACTTAGTGTGTACGTCTGCCTATAGTTACTTAGAGTGTATACGTCTGCCTATAGTTACTTAGTGTGTACGTCTGCCTATAGTTACTTAGTGTGTATACGTCTGCCTATAGTTACTTAGTGTGTACGTCTGCCTAAAGTTACTTAGTGTGTACGTCTGCCTAAAGTTACTTAGTGTGTACGTCTGCCTATAGTTACTTAGTGTGTATACGTCTGCCTATAGTTACTTAGTGTGTACGTCTGCCTATAGTTACTTAGTGTGTATACGTCTGCCTATAGTTACTTAGTGTGTACGTCTGCCTATAGTTACTTAGAGTGTATACGTCTGCCTATAGTTACTTCGAGTGTGTACGTCTGCCTATAGTTACTTAGTGTGTACTTCTGCCTATAGTTACTTAGTGTGTATACGTCTGCCTATAGTTACTTAGTGTGTACGTCTGCCTATAGTTACTTAGTGTGTATACGTCTGCCTAAAGTTACTTAGTGTGTACGTCTGCCTATAGTTACTTAGTGTGTATACGTCTGCCTATAGTTACTTAGTGTGTACGGCTGCCTAAAGTTACTTAGTGTGTACGTCTGCCTATAGTTACTTAGTGTGTATACGTCTGCCTATAGTTACTTTGAGTGTGTACGTCTGCCTATAGTTACTTAGTGTGTACGTCTACCTATAGTTACTTAGAGTGTGTACGTCTGCCTATAGTTACTTAGAGTGTATACGTCTGCATATAGTTACTTAGTGTGTATACGTCTGCCTATAGTTACTTAGAGTGTATACGTCTGCCTATAGTTACTTAGTGTGTATACGTCTGCCTATAGTTACTTAGTGTGTATACGTCTGGCTATAGTTACTTTGAGTGTGTACGTCTGCCTATAGTTACTTAGTGTGTACGTCTGCCTATAGTTACTTAGAGTGTGTACGTCTGCCTATAGTTACTTAGTGTGTACGTCTGCCTAAAGTTACTTAGTGTGTACGTCTGCCTATAGTTACTTAGTGTGTAAGTCTGCCTATAGTTATTTAGAGTGTATATGTCTGCCTATAGTTACTTAGTGTGTACGTCTGCCTATAGTTACTTAGAGTGTATACGTCTGCCTATAGTTACTTCGAGTGTGTACTTCTGCCTATAGTTACTTAGTGTGTACGTCTGCCTATAGTTACTTAGAGTGTATACGTCTGCCTATAGTTACTTAGTGTGTACGTCTGCCTATAGTTACTTAGTGTGTATACGTCTGCCTATAGTTACTTAGTGTGTACGTCTGCCTAAAGTTACTTAGTGTGTACGTCTGCCTAAAGTTACTTAGTGTGTACGTCTGCCTATAGTTACTTAGTGTGTATACGTCTGCCTATAGTTACTTAGTGTGTACGTCTGCCTATAGTTACTTAGTGTGTATACGTCTGCCTATAGTTACTTAGTGTGTACGTCTGCCTATAGTTACTTAGAGTGTATACGTCTGCCTATAGTTACTTCGAGTGTGTACGTCTGCCTATAGTTACTTAGTGTGTACTTCTGCCTATAGTTACTTAGTGTGTATACGTCTGCCTATAGTTACTTAGTGTGTACGTCTGCCTATAGTTACTTAGTGTGTATACGTCTGCCTAAAGTTACTTAGTGTGTACGTCTGCCTATAGTTACTTAGTGTGTATACGTCTGCCTATAGTTACTTAGTGTGTACGGCTGCCTAAAGTTACTTAGTGTGTACGTCTGCCTATAGTTACTTAGTGTGTATACGTCTGCCTATAGTTACTTTGAGTGTGTACGTCTGCCTATAGTTACTTAGTGTGTACGTCTACCTATAGTTACTTAGAGTGTGTACGTCTGCCTATAGTTACTTAGAGTGTATACGTCTGCATGTAGTTACTTAGTGTGTATACGTCTGCCTATAGTTACTTAGAGTGTATACGTCTGCCTATAGTTACTTAGTGTGTATACGTCTGCCTATAGTTACTTAGTGTGTATACGTCTGGCTATAGTTACTTCGAGTGTGTACGTCTGCCTATAGTTACTTAGTGTGTACGTCTGCCTATAGTTACTTAGAGTGTGTACGTCTGCCTATAGTTACTTAGTGTGTACGTCTGCCTAAAGTTACTTAGTGTGTACGTCTGCCTATAGTTACTTAGTGTGTACGTCTGCCTAAAGTTACTTAGTGTATACGTCTGCCTATATTTATTTAGTGTGTACGTCTGCCTATAGTTACTTAGTGTATACGTCTGCCCCTCGCATCAGGCGTTTAGCTGTTTAACCACTATGTCATATTATGGAAGTCAGTGATGGTGGGACCTGTTAAGGATACACAGCTCTTAGACCAAACCTAGACAGCTGTGTCATCACGTTCTTTACAATTTGCCAACAGTAGAATATAACGCAACGTTGTAATGGCTGTTGCCACAGCCTTGAGAGAGAGAGATACAGTGACTTACTTGTCTTTCAGTGTGAGGTAACAAGTTGTTCTGTTTCGATTTACTATTGATAGTTATTACAATAGACTACCTCCTACCTCTTTTACGACTGCTGTTGTCCCTTGACCTGACATGGTGTAGAGAGTGTGTGTGTGTGTGTGTGTGTGTGTGTGTGTGTGTGTGTGTGTGTCCTTGCGTATGTATGTCTGGAGTTATTAAATCTCATCTACTTCCGTGTTGCTTTTATGAGTGCCGTTGTTCCTCCCATGACCCGATGCGATGATGCTTCCATTACGTTGTGACAGGAGCAGGAGCGGTTAACGCCCAACCAGACACATCTCCTGCTGATCGTGTGTTTTATTTAGCCAGGTGACTGTGTTACTTTATGTAGCCAGGTGACTGTGTTACTTTATGTAGCCAGGTGACTGTGTTACTTTATGTAGCCAGGTGACTGTGTTACTTTATGTAGTCAGGTGACTGTGTTACTTTATGTAGCCAGGTGACTGTGTTACTTTATGTAGCCAGGTGACTGTGTTACTTTATGCAGCCAGGTGACTGTGTTACTTTATGTAGTCAGGTGACTGTGTTACTTTATGTAACCAGGTGACTGTGTTACTTTATGTAGCCAGGTGACTGTGTTACTTTATGTAGCCAGGTGACTGTGTTACTTTATGTAGTCAGGTGACTGTGTTACTTTATGTAGCCAGGTGACTGTGTTACTTTATGTAGTCAGGTGACTGTGTTACTTTATGTAGTCAGGTGACTGTGTTACTTTATGTAGCCAGGTGACTGTGTTACTTTATGTAGCCAGGTGACTGTGTTACTCTATGTAGTCAGGTGACTGTGTTACTTTATGTAGTCAGGTGACTGTGTTACTTTATGTAGCCAGTTGACTGTGTTACTTTATGTAGCCAGGTGACTGTGTTACTTTATGTAGCCAGTTGACTGTGTTACTTTATGTAGCCAGGTGACTGTGTTACTTTATGTAGCCAGGTGACTGTGTTACTTTATGTAGTCAGGTGACTGTGTTACTTTATGTAGCCAGGTGACTGTGTTACTTTATGTAGTCAGGTGACTGTGTTACTTTATGTAGCCAGGTGAATGTGTTGCTTTTTGTAGTCAGGTGACTGTGTTACTTTATGTAGCCAGGTGACTGTGTTACTTTATGTAGCCAGGTGACTGTGTTACTTTATGTAGCCAGGTGACTGTGTTACTTTATGTAGCCAGGTGACTGTGTTACTTTATGTAGGCAGGTGACTGCGTTACTTTATGTAGCCAGGTGACTGTGTTACTTTATGTAGCCAGGTGACTGTGTTACTTTATGTAGCCAGTTGACGTGTTACTTTATGTAGCCAGGTGACTGTGTTACTTTATGTAGTCAGGTGACTGTGTTACTTTATGTAGCCAGGTGACTGTGTTACTTTATGTAGCCAGGTGACTGTGTTACTTTAGTAGCCAGGTGAATGTGTTGCTTTTTGTAGTCAGGTGACTGTGTTACTTTATGTAGCCAGGTGACTGTGTTACTTTATGTAGCCAGGTGACTGTGTTACTTTATGTAGCCAGGTGACTGTGTTACTTTATGTAGCCAGGTGACTGTGTTACCTTATGTAGCCAGGTGACTGTGTTACTTTATGTAGTCAGGTGACTGTGTTACTTTATGTAGTCAGGTGACTGTGTTACTTTATGTAGCCAGGTGACTGTGTTACTTTATGTAGCCAGGTGACTGTGTTACTTTATGTAGTCAGGTGACTGTATTACTTTATGTAGTCTGTTGACGTGTTACTTTATGTAGCCAGGTGACTGTGTTACTTTATGTAGCCAGGTGACTGTGTTACCTTATGTAGCCAGGTGACTGTGTTACTTTATGTAGTCAGGTGACTGTGTTACTTTATGTAGTCAGGTGACTGTGTTACTTTATGTAGCCAGGTGACTGTGTTACTTTATGTAGCCAGGTGACTGTGTTACTTTATGTAGTCAGGTGACTGTATTACTTTATGTAGTCTGTTGACGTGTTACTTTATGTAGCCAGGTGACTGTGTTACTTTATGTAGCCAGGTGATTGTGTTACTTTATGTAGTCAGGTGACTGTGTTACTTTATGTAGCCAGGTGACTGTGTTACTTTATGTAGCCAGGTGACTGTATTACTTTATGTAGTCAGGTGACTGTGTTACTTTATGTAGCCAGGTGACTGTGTTACTTTATGTAGCCAGGTGACTGTGTTACTTTATGTAGCCAGTTGACGTGTTACTTTATGTAGCCAGGTGACTGTGTTACTTTATGTAGCCAGTTGACGTGTTACTTTATGTAGCCAGGTGACTGTATTACTTTATGTAGCCAGGTGACTGTGTTACTTTATGTAGCCAGGTGACTGTGTTACTTTATGTAGCCAGGTGACTGTGTTACTTTATGTAGCCAGGTGACTGTGTTACTTTATGTAGCCAGGTGAATGTGTTGCTTTTTGTAGTCAGGTGACTGTGTTACTTTATGTAGTCAGGTGACTGTGTTACTTTATGTAGCCAGGTGACTGTGTTACTTTATGTAGCCAGGTGACTGTGTTACTTTATGTAGCCAGGTGACTGTGTTACTTTATGTAGCCAGGTGACTGTGTTATTTTATGTAGTCAGTTGACCGTTTTATTTTATGTAGTCAGTTGACTGTTTTATTTTATGTAGTCAGTTGGCCGTGTTATTTTATGTAGTCAGTTGACCGTGTTATTTTATGTAGTCAGTTGACCGTGTTATTTTATGAAGTCAGTAAAAAGAAAACATAGAGAGCTTCACCTCCATCGGAAAGTTTCCTTGAGAGAAGAGAGAAGGTTGCAAATATTGTGTGTGTGCTGGAGTATCCAGGGAGAACCACCTGGAGTGAAGTGGAGCGGAGCGTGTTCCAAACGTTCTAAACCTTTTCCGTACCAGACTTAGATGTGGATCTTATGTAAAATGGAAGATGCAAGGCAGCTTTGAGGCTGCTGTGGTGGGGAGGGAGATGTCTGTGTGGTGCCATTATCTCTCCATTATCTCTCCATTATCTCTCCAGAGAGCCACAAACCTGACCAGATTAGGGAAGAAAGAGCCTCAACACCATCTCAAATCACACCTTATCCCTCCATAAGTCCTAGGTGGGAGAGAACAGTCGGAGATCATCACTATAAAGTTTCAAGTTAGGCAGTTAAGTGTCCATTTTGTTTACCTTGTCTTTATTCTTTTATAACATGTTCTGTCTGTCGTGTTGTTGGAGCTCTGCTCTGTCCGGGGTGGAAGGAATGAGGTTTGGCTCCTGGCAGCACCACTCTGGTAGGAGAATGAAAAGAGAAGGTGATGACAGACAGACAGACAGACAGACAGACAGACAGACAGACAGACAGACAGACAGACAGACAGACAGACAGACAGACAGACAGACAGACAGACAGACAGACAGACAGACAGACAGACAGACAGACAGACAGACAGACAGACACCTGCTGGTCTGTCCACACCATGCTGTACACGGAACAATTCACGCCTGGGAGTTTAGGGCTGGGAGAAGATGGAGGGAAATGCCTAAAATACAGATTGGGGAAGGAGGGAGGGAGGAGGAAGAGACGAGGAATAGTGAGGGGAGAGAGAGAGGGACTAAGGAGGAAAACAGGAGCCATGTGGAGGGATTGGAAGAACAGTAGGGGACAGATGGCATTTTCAGGACGGAGGAGAGTGATGCAATTTAGCAATTTCAGTGTGTGCATGTGCGTGCTGTGTGCAAATGTGTGTGTGTGTGTGATGCAGAGCAATACAGATGGTGAACTTGGCAGATCAGATCAGTGGAACAGTGTGATGGAGCTGATCCCATATGGAGCTGATCCTAGTAGAATGGCTAGAGAGTTTTATTTATTTATTTTTATTTAACTAGGCAAGAACAAATTCTTATTTACAATGACTGAATGCCCCGGCCAAACCCTAACAACTCTGGGCCAATTGTGCGCCGCCCTATGGGACTCCCAGTCACAGCCAGTTGTGACACAGCTTGGAATCGAACCAGGGTCTGTAGTGATGCCTCTAGCACTGAGATGCAGTGCCTTAGACCGCTGTGCCAGTCAGGAGAGAGACTGGAAGAGGGAATATCTCCATTTAAGTACTGCCATTGTAACTATGTAACTAAACACTAGGCTTTGAAGAAGATTTGACTTATGATATTCTTTCTATAAGGTTTTAGCTTCTTTATTTAAATGCACTCATTGCCAGTCACTCTGTACACAGCAAAATCAGTGGTGTACATTTAACTCTGTGGTGTTAAAATGTAGACTGTGGTGTTTGCATAGCTCTACTAACAATACTGAGTAATACTCAACAGTGTAAAACTGTTGATTTAGAGTAAATCGGACGTACTTTGCTTAGTGCTGACGCTGTTACACTTTCTCAGTGTAAGAAATGAACACCTGTAGTGTTACAGTAAATCCTTTTGGGGTGTTATTTTAACACTGTGCATTGTAAAGACAAATTTTCATATTTCCTAGGGTGGCTTTTCGTTTTGAGTGAAGTGTAGCGTTACCACCCGTGACTGTATTTGTTAGTGACAGAGACATGGTTATTGAATTCTTTCTTTTTCAAGGCCTGTGGCTTTCACAAAGTGAGTACCTATGTGAATGCTATCATTCAAATTAAACTCTATGACAATACATACAGAACATCCCAAGGCCTTACTTTGATGGCCTAGGTTTACCCTAAGATAGTGGTGTTAGGAAACTCCTGGTTTACAGGCCACATCAGGCCTGCAAATTGCATTATACAGGCTTGCAAAGCAATGTGTAATTCCTATTGAAATCCAGCCAGAGTTAGAATAGTTTTAGTCACCCGCAACCTGCATTCAGATGACTGACAGGGTTAGGTAAATTGATAAGAACACTACCTAAATCATTTATCCTGGAACAACCATTTAAAATTTAAAATCAAATCAAATTTTATTTGTCACATGCACATGTTTAGCAGATGTTATTGTGGGTGTAGTGAAATGCTTGTGTTTCTAGCTCCAGTAAAATCTAACAATTCACAACAATACACACAATAGACACAACCTAAAAGTAAAACAATGGAATTAAGGAATATAGAAATATTAGGATGAACAATGTCGGAGTGGTATAGAATAGAATACAGTATATACATATGAGATGAGTAAAGCAAAAATATGTAGACATTATTAAAGTGACTAGTGTTACATTATTAAAGTGGCCAGTGATTTCAAGTCTATGTATATGGGGCAGCAGCCTCTAATGTGTAGGGTTATGTAACTGGGTGAAGGCCGACTAGTGATTGCTGTTTAACAGTCTGATGGCCTTGAGATAGAAGCTGTTTTTCAGTCTCTTGTCCGAGCTTTGATGCACCTGTAGTAACCTCGCCTTCTGGATGGTAGCGGTGTGAACAGGCAGTGGCTCAGGTGGCTGTTGTCCTTGATGATCTTTATGGCCTTCCTGTGACATTGGGTGCTGTAGGTGTCCTGGAGGGCAGGTAGTTTGCTCCCGATGTAGTTTGCCCCCGATTATGCATTCAGCAGCGGGTGCAATAAATATAACAAATTTATTGGATTAGTTTAGAAAAATGTATGTTATTTATCTTTCTGTAGCATACGATTAATCAATCAATCAACGTTCATGCAAAAACACAGATATTAAAACAATCCTAAAACATCTACCTGCAATAGAGAATGCTGGGAAATATGATAATGAAGGGCGTGGCTTTAATGGGATTGTTTTACTCTCCAAAGTGTAAAACAATAACTCTGGTTATTAACACCAAATCTGTGGGTTATTTTTACACCACTGATTGTTAATTTAACTCTACAGGGTGAATTGAAATCCTGAATCAACACTAGAAATGTTACAATGAAAAATCAACACTGGCCAATTTCCTGTGTTATTAGATCATTATGGGAAGTTGTCTCTACTAGACTTGAACAATTGATATTCCTAATAGTCCCAATGTTCTGTCTGTCTTTGGACTAATTGTTTTTCTGTCTTTCTCTCTGCATCTGTCTTGCTGATGCGCTGCTGCATACTGAACATTATTCATTACATTATTCTACTGTTGCATACTGAACATTATTCATTACATTATTCTACTGTTGCATACTGAACATTATTCATTACATTATTCTACTGTTGCATACTGAACATTATTCATTACATTATTCTACTGGCTGTTTATGTCCCACATTTACCCCTGACCAAATAATAAAATAATGCGATCTCATTTCTACTCTGGAGAGGGAGATGCAGTAAACAGTACTACCATAAGCAGAACGTCTTTTATGGTCTATTTTGACACCATAGGGAGATGAAACATTAAAACATTTATGTTTGGTAAATTGAAATGTTTAATAGCTGAGCTCTGGAAGTGAAGGTCAACCAAGGACGTAGTCGTTTAAAAACTTGAAACTCCATCTAGGTATATATAATCGATGGAATGAGTTCCTTTTCTGGGCCTTGTTTCCCAGTTGCGATGTAACTTAAGCATTACGATGATTGTACCAGATGCATCATTTACGAGCCAACTTTTTAAGAGTGTTTCCCAAACAAGAAAGTTGAGAGAGCATTCGCTAAGTACATCATTAGACCATGTGTCGATACTGATAGGATTGAAAGTAAAGCAGCGCTGCTCTTGGATCAGCTTTCCCTATTCAAATCTTAGCTTAACATTAGAATTATTCCTCAATACTGATCCGAATCAGCTCCTAGGTAGATATTATTTCTTATTGCTGCAAATATTGAGGCGGATTATTGTAAGTGCTTTACCCTATAATAAAACACTAAATCAACATTTGGCACAACATTGTGCACATGTTGTTACACATCATGTCAGTAGCCTAGAATTAGCCAAATAGAATTCAATTGAATGAATATACAAAAGAAATCTGTGATTTAAATATATAGGCGTACATAGCCTATATTATACACTGAACAGAAATATAAACGCAGCATGTAAAGTGTTGGTCCCATGTTTCATGTGCTGAAATAAAATATTCCAAAAATGTTCTGTATACACAAAAAGCTTTTTTCTCTAAAATGTTTTTTTCTCTAAAATGTGCAAGAATTTGTTTACATCCCTGTTAGTGAGCATTTCTCTGTTGCCAAGACAATCCATCCAGTTGACAGGTGTGGCATATTAAGAAGGTGATTAAACAGAATGATCATTACACAGGTGCACCTTGTGCTGGGGACAATAAAAGGCCATTCTAAATGTGCAGTTTTGTCACACAATAGAATGCCACAGATGTCTCAAGTTTTGAGGGAGCGTACAATTGGCATGCTGACTGTAGGAATGTCCACCAGAGCTGTTGCCACAGAATTTAATGTTAATTTATCTACCATAAGCCATGTCGTTTTAGAGAATTTGGCAGTACATCCAACTGGCCTCACAACCGCAGACCACGTGTATGGCGTCGTGTGGGCTAGCGATTTGCTGATGTCAACATTGTGAACAGAGTGCCCCATGGTGGCGGTGGGGTTATGGTATGGGCAGACATAAGCTATGGACAATGAACACAATTGCATGTTATAGATGGCAATTTGAATGCACAGAAATACCGTGACGAGGTCCTGAGGCCCATTGTGAGGCCCATTTTTTTAAGGTTTCTGTGACCAAAACATTTGTGAAATCCATAGATTAGGACCTAATGACTTTATTTCAATAGACTGATTTCCTTATATGAACTGTAACTCAGTAAAATCTTTGAAGTTGTTGGGTTTATACACTGCTCAAAAAAATAAAGGGAACACTTAAACAATACAATGTAACTCCAAGTCAATCACACTTCTGTGAAATCAAACTGTCCACTTAGGAAGCAACACTGATTGACAATACATTTCACATGCAGTTGTGCAAATGGAATAGACAACAGGTGGAAATTATAGGCAATTAGCAAGACACCCCCAATAAAGGAGTGGTTCTGCAGGTGGTAACCACAGACCACTTCTCAGTTCCTATGCTTCCTGGCTGATGTTTTGGTCACTTTTGAATGCTGGCGGTGCTTTCACTCTAGTGGTAGCATGAGACGGAGTCTACAACCCACACAAGTGGCTCAGGTAGTGCAGCTCATCCAGGATGGCACATCAATGCAAGCTGTGGTAAGAAGGTTTGCTGTGTCTGTCAGCGTAGTGTCCAGAGCATGGAGGCGCTACCAGGAGACAGGCCAGTACATCAGGAGACGTGGAGGAGGCCGTAGGAGGGCAACAACCCAGCAGCAGGACCGCTACCTCCGCCTTTGTGCAAGGAGTAGCAGGAGAAGCACTGCCAGAGCCCTGCAAAATGACCTCCAGCAGGCCACAAATGTGCATGTGTCTGCTCAAACGGTCAGAAACAGACTCCATGAGGGTGGTATGAGTGCCCGACGTCCACAGGTGGGGGTTGTGATTACAGCCCATCACCGTGCAGGACGTTTGGCATTTGCCAGAGAACACCAAGATTGGCAAATTCGCCACTGGCGCCCTGTGCTCTTCACAGATGAAAGCAGGTTCACACTGAGCACGTGACAGACGTGACAGAGTCTGGAGACGCCGTAGAGAACGTTCTGCTGCCTGCAACATCCTCCAGCATGACTGGTTTAGCGGTGGGTCAGTCATGGTGTGGGGTGGCATTTCTTTGGGGGGCCGCACAGCCCTCCATGTGCTCGCCAAAGGTAGCCTGACTGCCATTAGGTACCGAGATGAGATCCTCAGACCCCTTGTGAGACCATATGCTGGTGTGGTTGACCCTGGGTTCCTCCTAATGCAAGACAATGCTAGACCTCATGTGGCTGGAGTGTGTCAGCAGTTCCTGCAAGAGGAAGGCATTGATGCTATGGACTGGCCCGCCCGTTCCCTAGACCTCCATCCAATTGAGCACATCTGGGACATCATGTCTCGCTCCATCCACCAATGCCACGTTGCACCACAGACTGTCCAGGAGTTGGCAGATGCTTTAGTCCAGGTCTGGGAGGACATCCCTCAGGAGCCCATCCGCCACCTCATCAGGAGCATGCCCAGGCGTTATAGGGAGGTCATACAGGCACGTGGAGGCTACACACACTACTGAGCCTCATTTTGACTTGTTTTAAGGACATTACATCAAAGTTGGATCAGCCTGTAGTGTGGTTTTCCACTTTAATTTTGAGTGTGACTCCAAATCCAGACCTCCATGGGTTGATAAATTGGATTTCCAATGACTATTTTTGTGTGATTTTGTTGTCAGCACATTCAACTATGTAAAGAAAAAAGTATTTAATAAGATTATTTCTTTCATTCAGATCTAGGATGTGTTGTTTAAGTGTTCCCTTTATTTTTTTGAGCAGTATATTTCTGTTCAGTATGTTTATCTTTTCCAGTCATATCGGTTTTGCAGCATAGCTTTATTCTTTGCTTGTTTGTAACAATTGCAAAGAAATTGGCAACTTTGTAAGCTATTTGTAGTCAACTTTGTTCTGATGTTATCTGCGGGTCACAGAGAGACACATAAACCTCTTGATTCTGTGTTTAGTGCAGATCTTCTGTGTATAAAGTGACAGGGAAGGGCAGAAAAGCATCTAACGGCGCACTTAGCTGTTCTAAGCGTGGTGTGAAGCCCACATTTCATGGAGAGACAACGGTGTCAACATTTGCCTCCAGAGAGTAGAGAGCGTGAATTCACATATACTGCTTAGCGTATGCCAACTTAACTGTCATGAAAATCCATAATAAACAGTTGCATTTTTTATGTTCGCTATGTAGCCCTTGTGAATTATTGTTGTTTGTTCCTTTTGACTCATCTTATATGTCCTATGGGAGTGTCGTGTCTTTGGCTATGCTGGATTAAGTGATATGACATGCTATTCTATAAAATCCTTTCTCTGTAATTAATATTACCTGATTGAGCTAATCATGTAAATGTAATTAACTAGAAAGTCGGGGCACCACGAAAGAGTGTTTATAGAGCTGTTATCTTCCGAATAAACTCTTAAAGACCTAGTAATATTTTACATCAATAGCAGTCAATATTAATCGTCACCTTATTTCAGTCTCATCTGAAAGTTGTAAATTCTTGGTTATCTTCACGAACCCTGGCTAACAAGTTGAATCAGCAATACAAAATTGGGTTTAATTATTTATTTACTAAATACCTAAATAATCACACAGAATTACATATACACTGAATGCAAATTAAGTCATACAGAAAATGTCCCTGGTGGACGGAGCCGACATGACGGCTGGTTACACAAAGGAAAGAGGGTTGGGTTTGAGTGAAAGAGCAGGAAGACTGAGGAACAAAGGGGAAAAGCTATGCTACCGTAAATACAGTATCTTATGCATTTAAAATTACCGCCCATTTGGAAAAGGAAAATGCAATAAATATTTACTCTGAGCTGCGCTTCAGCAGGTTGGTTGTAGATGCTGGCCGTGTTGGCCAACAGAGATCTTCCTGTCATCGGAAGAATGTCTCTGGTGGTAAATTGGATACATTGTGGTATCAACGTAGTACGTTGTAGTCGTTGTGTGTTAGACTGGATACATCGCCCGTCCTTTCCTAGCCCATGTTTATAGCGGCTGCTGCTAACTCAACGGCTAGGAGGTATCACTTCTGTAGTGAATAAGAGTTCAAAGTTCATACCATTCGCAACCAAAGCTCATGCTGAGGTTGGCTTAGTTCTGTAGTTATTATCTGAATCCTTCTGACATCTGACTGTCGCCCTAATGTACCCGGAACAGCTTATTATCTGCATCCTTCTGACATCGGACCGTCGCCCTAATGTACCCGGAACAGCGTATTATCTGCATCCTTGTGACATCGGACCGTCGCCCTAATGTACCCGGAACAGCATATTATCTGCATCCTTCTGACATCGGACCGTCGCCCTAATGTACCCGGAACAGCGTATTATCTGCATCCTTCTGACATCGGACCGTCGCCCTAATGTACCCAGAACAGGAGGTTACATTTTCGTCAAGGGCTTATATAGTGGAGGGAGAGAAGGGTGTGTTTCATACTTTATAACCCATGTCTCTTCACAGGGGCGGGCCACTGATTGAGCAGAGCTCTAACCTTATGAAAACCTAATTCTCTCATTTCGAAGCTAAAATTACATTTCATCTTTTCACAAATAGTTTCATATTTAAACATTTAAATTGCACAACAATTCCATGTGAATCTGATAACTATAACGTGTAGACTTTCCCAGATACAGTTTGTTGTCCTGTCATCAGTCATAATGTCTCAGATGACAACCGAAATGACATCATATTCATTAAGTACCAACGCATATTTTCAACTGGTTCTATTACCGAAATATGGTTCCTTTCCCCCACGTGTTTGATGTTCCCAGGCTCTCTATGTTTAACAAAGGCTATTCAACAGTCCTTCAGTAGAGTCAGAGAGAGAGGGAAGGGAGAAAGGTATTTATGGGCGGGTCATAAACCTTACCCACAGGCCAACGTCATGACAGGAGCCACCGTACCTGCCTGCTCTAAACAGTTGTTATGTTAGCTCATGAACGTGTGGACAGTTGTAGCTAATACACCTGTGCAGTTTTATAAAGAATTTAGCCCTAGTCTCGTTCTTTCTAAATAACAGTATTCTGGGTTGAAATGGGAGTTCCTTGAGTTTTCCAGCCGTAGCCTGCCTAGGCTATATGCCTGTGATCGAAATCAATACAAGTAGGCATAACGCTACGAAGGGGTTCTCTCTCTCTCCCAGAAGCCATCCTCTCTTTCCTGCCCCCTCCCCTCTCTCTTTCTTTTTCTCACTCTCATCCCTGTCTTTCCCTCCCTTCATTTACAGCTGGATTTAAGGGTGGTGACACGTTTAATTCTGTCCCCCTATTACCCTCAGTGACGGTGTGGCGTCACGTTTAATTCCGTTCCCCTATTACCCTGAGTGACGGTGTGGAAGGGATCGAAACAAATGCAGTGATGTCATGATGTCACCATAAACACGACAGGTCAGGTCTCTCATCGTAAACCTGTCCTCTCTCTCAACCCTCTCTCATTCCCTCTCTCTTCCTCTCTCATCCCTCTCACTTCTTTCCCTTCTTATTCCCTCGTTAGTCAGATGTGAGGGCAGGGGATGAGGTGTTAGAGTGGCGACCACATACTAAAGGAGCAGTTTGGGTTTTTATGTGTATGAGTCTATTGTGGCCTATTAATAAAGCTCTATAAAGACAACACACATTGTAGACAGTCAGACTGTTAATGTTGTCTGTCTGTCTGTCTGTTACATAATGAGTTGAGATGACACAGCACTGATGGAAATAGACAGACTGTTGTTAATGTTGTCTGTCTGTCTGTCTGTTACATGATGAGTTGAGATGACACAGCACTGATGGAAATAGACAGACTGTTGTTAATGTTGTCTGTCTGTCTGTCTGTTACATGATGAGTTGAGATGACACAGCACTGATGTGCTGTCATGTCTGTTATTGAGTTGGATGGTGGTTGTGTGTGTGTGTGTGTGTGTGTGTGTGTGTGTGTGTGTGTGTGTGTGTGTGTGTGTGTGTGTGTGTGTGTGTGTGTGTGTGTGTGTGTGTGTGTGTGTGTGATGGGGTGGTTGTGTGTAGACTGGTTGGCTGGAACTTGTCCTTAATGTATTTCAGTGTACAGAGATGTGGCTTCTAAACAAGTCATGCTCAGCAATAACTACTTTATAAATAACAACTTTATCACACACACACACACACACACACACACACACACACACACACACACACACACACACACACACACACACACACACACACACACACACACACACACACACACAACCTCAAACAACTTTATTATGGTGCACCTGCAGGTTACATATTTTTATGGGCTCTCTAGGTGTATGGTTTTACAGATCTAGGATAATTTCACCTTCCCCTATCCTAAACTCAACCATTATGTTTCTTCCCCTTTTGGCTCAAGTCAGATGGCGATTGGTTAGAGAGGGATGTCCATCAAAGGCAGTTCAGTTTTCAATCAATCTATTCCAGCTATTAAGCAAGTTTGTATGAGTATTACAGTTTTTCAGTTATCAAAATATCCTCTGATAATGAAGTTCTATCAGTTCTGATGAGTCAACAAAGACTTCCCGGTGTTTAACAGCACTGGGAGGATCCATAAATTAGTGTGTCCCAAATAGAACCTTATTACCTGTATAGTGCACTACTTGTATAGGGAATAAAGTGTCATTTCGGGACTCACTCTAAATCTCCTCCATATGCCTGCATTCTTCATACGTCACTTGGCTGAGAAAAGCTGGCTTTGGGGAAAGCAGTTTAACAAGTTTAATATATCTTTGTTGCTCAACGCAGTGCAGTGTTGCACCTCAACTCTACTCTAGTCTTTTGGGGGCCGTCAAAAACAGAGCTGAACTTCCATTTTCATGGCTTCACATTACCGTGTGTGTGTGTGTGTGTGTGTGTGTGTGTGTGTGTGTGTGTGTGTGTGTGTGTGTGTGTGTGTGTGTGTGTGTGTGTGTGTGTGTGACCTCCTACAGCCCAGAGCAGGAAGTGCGTCCTCAGCAGAATAGAGAGAGAAACAGCTAGCAGTCGAGTTGGCAAAACTCTCTCTCTCTCACACACACACACACACACACACACACACACACACACACACACACACACACACACACACACACACACACACACACACACACACACACACACACACACACACACACACACACACACACAGACAAACGGAGGGACATGTGTGTTTGTGTGTCCTTATTTACCTGGTGCAACTTGGAGAGGAGGGTTATCTGCCCTCACACAGAGGGTCACATATTCCCTACATGACAGTTGGACCATCAATGCTTCAGTAGCCCAGTCGGGACCTTTGTCTGGTTTGTGTGTTGACGATGAATCACAATATAAAGTTCAACTCCCACTGTTTATCTGCATGGGCTGCATCTCAATCTAACGCGGAAGACTGGCAGAGGCGAATGTTTCAATCTAACGCGGAGACTGTAAGAGGCGGATGTTTCAATCTAACGCGGAAGACCGGCAGAGGCGAATGTTTCAATCTAACGCGGAAGACCGGCAGAGGCGAATGTTTCAATCTAACGCGGAAGACCGGCAGAGGCGGATGTTTCAATCTAACGCGGAAGACCGGCAGAGGCGAATGTTTCATGTTTCAATCTAACGCGGAAGACCGGCAGAGGCGAATGTTTCAATCTAACGCGGAAGACCGACAGAGGCGGATGTTTCAATCTAACGTGGAAGACCGGCAGAGGCGAATGTTTCAATCTAATGCGGAAGGCCGACAGAGGCGGATGTTTCAATCTAACGCGGGAAGACCGACAGAGACGGATGTTTCAATCTAACGTGGAAGGCCGACAGAGGCGGATGTTTCAATCTAAAGCGGAAGACCGACAGAGGTGGATGTTTCAATCTAATGTGGAAGGCCGACAGAGGCGGATGTTTCAGTCTAAAGTGGAAGACCGACAGAGGCGGATGTTTCAATCTAACGCGGAAGACCGACAGAGGCGGAAGTTTCAATCTAACGCGGAAGACCGACAGAGGTGGATGTTTCAATCTAACGTGGAAGACCGACAGAGGTGGATGTTTCAATCTAACGCAGAAGACCGACAGAGGTGGATGTTTCAATCTAACGCGGAAGACCGACAGAGGTGGATGTTTCAATCTAACGTGGAAGGCCGACAGAGGCGGATGTTTCAATCTAACGCGGAAGACCGACAGAGGCAGATGCGTTAGATTGAAACATCTGCCAATATCGGCCTGTCGCATCTGAGGTGGAAGGTGGCCGAGTTACAGGGGTACTTGTCAGATCATGAGACATCCTAAAAATCGGTCTTCTCATGAAAACGTCTGTAGCATCCAAATGCTACAAACTAATGTGGAAATGGGAGACTCTCACAAACACGATGGAGTTCTCCGTTTTGCTTTACAACGCCAATAAGTGTCACGGGACTCATCTGAAGGTAACATATACAAACGAATGGAAGTAATAAGTAGTTTTCTGCCAACAAAAATATGTGTCTAAAAAAACTAAATTATTTACATGGGTTTCTTATATCTCCTAGATACAGGACACACTTCAAAACCTTATTCCTTATGATTTATTGACATCAATAAGTTACCATAGCTTTCACCTGGATTCACCTGGCCAGTCTATGTCATGGAAAGAGCAGGTGTTCCTAATGTTTTGTACACTCAGGAGAAAAGAGTGATAAAATAAAATGGGGAAAATAGAGAGAAGAAATTTAGGAGATGGAGTGAAGAGAAGGGTGGGGGGGTTGAGAGAGGGATGGGTGCACAGCGTCCTTGTCACAGTATTGTCTCTCCTCTCTTTTTCCCTCTCCTCCTCCTCTTTTTCACTTGTTTTTTCTGTATGTTCTGCTCAAGCATTGATTCTACTGCCTCTTTTCCCTTCTTCAACTACACCCTGCATCTGTCCCGAGACACTGAGACACACAGGGTACGGTAGCTGGCAACGTGTGCTCTGAGAAGAGACACACCCTGAACAGTGGAAGAAAGAGTGTTGTGCAGGTACTGAGAGCTGTTAGCTCGGTCCAGAGCGACAGAGACAGAAAGACAAACAGACAGACCGGAATTGAGCCGAGCCGGGCTGAGCTGGACTGGGATACTCTGGACTCTCCCAGAGCTCTCTTCAGCGACGGGCACAGGTAGGATGCCAGTTGAACGTGTGTGTGTGTCAGAGAGAGAGGGAGTGTGTGTGTAAGTGGTGCCATACTGCATACTCAGCAGTTTAGAAGGCTTCTGAGAAAGTTCCCCTCATTATGTAAAATGCCTACAGAGAAAGAAGAGATGTATTTCTGTACATGCTTGTCTGAATCTGTTCTGTACGCTATATGTGTGTGGCTATGATGGTGCATATAGAGGACATTAGTGTGGTTGTGAACATGGGGTCTATCTTATAGGGACCAACTGTTAGGCTACACAAAGGTTTCTGTTGAGTGGCTCTGTGTGCTGTGCACATTTCTATAACAAACTGGTGAGCTGGCAGGAACATGGAAATGAAGACAGCATTCATATGGCGTCTGTGGCATCAAATACTCAGAAACTCAAATACTCAAATACTCAGAAAAACAAGCCAGTTTTTGTACTGAAACTATTCAGTTTTAGATTACCACGGGGAGTCTAAGGATTCTACCAATGTCTGATACGTCTTAACAAGAATTTAAGCTTTCTGCAAATATCAGATATGTTTATGTCCTGGGAAATGTTCTTGTTACTTACAACCTCATGCTAATCGCATTAGCCTAAGTTAGCTCAACCGTCCAGTGGAGGACCCACCGATCAGAAAGAACTCTGTCCCAACAGACATTCAGACTTTGTCTAAAGAAGGAAGTGGATTTTCAATACCCGTTGTGTCTCCCGTGATTAGTTCTACTTTTTGTCTAAGCTTTATGTTAGCAGGAAGTTTCTTGAAGTTTTAAGTGCTTCTTTTATGAGACAGGCCTAGGGTCCTTAGCCAGGGATTTTGACCCAACCCTAACCATAAGCTTACCCCTAGCCTCAACACTAACCCTAACCCTAGGCTCAACACTAACCCTAGCCTCAACACTAACCCTAACCCTAGCCTCAACACTAACCCTAGCCTCAACACTAACCTTAGCCCTAGCCTCAACACTAACCCTACCCCTCCCCCTAGCCTCAACCCTAACCCTCCCCCTAGCCTCAACCCTAACCCTACCCCTAGCCTCAACCCTAACCCTACCCCTAGCCTCAACCCTAACCCTCCCCCTAGCCTCAACACTAATCTTACTCCTAGCCTCAACATTAACCCTACCCCTAGGGGACAGTGAAACAGTGATCTGTAGAGGATAGGGGACAGTGAAACAGTGATCTGTAGAGGATAGGGACAGTGAAACAGTGATCTGTAGAGGATAGGGACAGTGAAACAGTGATCTGTAGAGGATAGGGGACAGTGAAACAATGATCTGTAGAGGATAGGGGACAGTGAAACAGTGATCTGTAGAGGATAGGGGACAGTGAAACAGTGATCTGTGGAGGATAAGGGACAGTGAAACAGTGATCTGTAGAGGATAGGGACAGTGAAACAGTGATCTGTAGAGGATAGGGGACAGTGAAACAGTGATCTGTAGAGGATAGGGGACAGTGAAACAGTGATCTGTGGAGGATAAGGGACAGTGAAACAGTGATCTGTAGAGGATAGGGGACAGTGAAACAGTGATCTGTAGAGGATAGGGGACAGTGAAACAGTGATCTGTAGAGGATAGGGGACAGTGAAACAGTGATCTGTAGAGGATAGGGGACAGTGAAACAGTGATCTGTAGAGGATAGGGGACAGTGAAACAGTGATAACAGTGTAGGGTAAGAGAGGAGGGAACAGTAATTGAATTACTGGTGTTATTGATTTAACCAGATCAGCTTAGCAGGGGTCCCAGAGGCAAGCAACACTTCTCTAACTCTCTCATTAACATATACTGTGCTGGAGAACATTACTGTACAGTGCAGTAGATACCCTCATTCTGTAATGTAATTCTCTCTCCCTTCTACCCTTGTCCCTTACCCCTGCTGGGTAAAAGTTCAGTAGTTATATTCAGCAGGCTGCCTGCCAAAGAGCCAGTAGAGAAAGAGTACAACATTAAAGCAGTGTTTTACAGTGTGGCACGGCAGGGGCAGGGAGATGGGAACTGCAGCGGTGGCACTTTCCCTCTTCTGCCCTCTTCTGCTAGACCCCCCCCCCCCCCAGCCCCCCAGGGACCTATAGCGAGTCAGCACTAAGGATCTCTAGATGCCACCATGCATACATTTTTAATAGCAGGGAAAACATTAGCATGTGTAATTAAAACAGTAATTTATTCTCAGACAACTATTAGGAACCATGATCTTCCTCAGGAGTAAGCGGGCAGAAAGACAGCAACACACACACACACACACACACACACACACACACACACACACACACACACACACACACACACACACACACACACACACACACACACACACACCACACTGCACACTTTCTTCTGAAACACAGTAATTAGTCATCACTTGATTGCACTGGAGCTGTAATTTAGACAAGACATGGAGCGGAGTGCTGAAGTGTGTGAGTGTGAGTGTGTGTGTGTGTGTGTGTGTGTGTGTGTGTGTGTGTGTGTGTGGGTGTGTATGTATCCTGGTTACTCTGTATGTAACTGTCAGTCATGTCGTGTGTCTACAGTGAGCAATGGTAAACACTGAGTTAAACATTGGCTGGACATGTTCAAATATTGTCTGAGATCCCCCTGAGGATGATGGCTTGCTGTCCTGTTAGCCTACTTCTCTTCTCTCCATCCATCTCTCTCTCTCTCTCTCTCTCTCTCTCTCAATTCAATTCAAAGGGCTTTATTGGCATGGGAAACATATGTTTACATTGCCAAAGCAAGTGAAATAGATAATAAAGAAAAGGGAAATAAACAATCAAAAATGAACAGTGAACATGACACTCACAAAAGTTCCAAAAGAATTAAGACATGTCAAATGTCATATTATGTCTATATACGGTGTTGTAATGATGTGGAAATAGTTAAAATACAACAGGGAAAATAAATTAACATAAATATGGGTTGTATTTACAATAGTGTTTGTTCTTCACTGGTTGCCCTTTTCTTGTTGCAACAGGTCACAAATCGTGCTGCTGTGATGGCACACTGTGGTATTTCACCTAATAGATATGGGAGATAATCAAAATTTGATTTGTTTTCAAATTCTTTGTGGATCTGTGTAATCTGAGGAAAATATGTGTCTCTAATATGGTCATACATTTGGCAGGAGGTTAGGAAGTGCAGCTCAGTTTCCACCTCATTTTGTGGGCATTGTTCACATAGCCTGTCTTCTCTTGAGAGCCAAGTCTGCCTATGGCGGCCTTTCTCAATAGCAAGGTTATGCTCTCTCTCTCTCTCTCTCTCTCTGTCTCTATCTACTAACCTGTCTCAGACCTTCGGGGGAAAGCTTCATTCTTTTTCATTAAACCACACTGATGGTGAAATGGCTCTGAGGGAAGATGATGTGTTTTTCTCTTTTACTGTGCTATCTAAAATCCTTATGAGTGTTATGGGGTCATGGATCGCTGATTTGGTGGTTTAATGGTTGTGTTGCGTTTGTGTGTGTGTTTAATAGTTCTGTATAGTCGGACCCCTGGGATGGGGGCTACAGGCCCTGTGAGACCAAGAGCTCTCTCTCATCCTCTCTCTTTGGGTCTTTATTGCTCTTTCTCTCTCTTTCACCAGCACTGTATGTCTGTTTCTCTTTCTCTCTTTCTCTCTCTTTCACCAGCTCTGTATGTCTGTCTCTCTTTCTCTCTTTCACCAGCTCTGTATCTCTGTCTCTCTTTCTCTCTCTTTCACCAGCTCTGTATCTCTGTCTCTCTTTCTCTCTCTTTCACCAGCTCTGTACATCTCTCTCTTTCCCTCTCTTTCACCAGCTCTGAATGTTTCTCTCTCTCTTTCACCAACTCAATCCATCTCTAACACAATAGAACTACCATCTGTCTCTAATACAATAGAAATACCGTCTGTCTCTAATACAATAGAACAACCATCTGTCTCTAATACAATAGAAATACCGTCTGTCTCTAATTCAATAGAACTACCATCTGTCCCTAATAAAATAGAACTACTGTCTGTCTCTAATGCAATATAACTACCATCTGTCTCTAATACCATAGAACTACTGTCTGTCTCTAATACAATAGACCTACCATCCATCTCTAATACAATAGAACTACCATCTGTCTCTAATACAATAGAACTACCATCTGTCCCTAATACAATAGAACTACCATCTGTCTCTAATACAATAGAACTACTGTCTGTCTCTAATATAATAGAACTACTGTCTGTCTCTAATACAATAGAACTACCATCAGTCTCTAAAACAATAGAACTACTGTCTGTCTCTAATACAATAGAACTACCGTCTGTCTCTAATACAATAGAACTACCATCTGTCTCTAATACAATAGAACTACTGTCTGTCTCTAATACAATAGAACTACAGTATGTCTCTAACACAATAGAACTACCATCTGTCTCTAATACAATAGAAATACCGTCTGTCTCTAATACAATAGAACAACCATCGGTCTCTAATACAATAGAAATACAGTCTGTCTCTAATTCAATAGAACTACCATCTGTCCCTAATAAAATAGAACTACTGTCTGTCTCTAATGCAATATAACTACCGTCTGTCTCTAATACCATAGAACTACTGTCTGTCTCTAATACAATAGAACTACCATCTGTCTCTAATACAATAGAACTACCATCTGTCTCTAACACAATAGAACTACCATATGTCTCTAATACAATAGAAATACCATATGTCTCTAATACAATAGAACTACTGTCTGTCTCTAATACAATAGAACTACCATCTGTCTCTAATACAATAGAACTACCATCTGTCTCTAATACAATAGAACTACCATCTGTCTCTAATACAATAGAAATACCATATGTCTCTAATACAATAGAAATACCATATGTCTCTAATACAATAGAACTACTGTCTGTCTCTAATACAATAGAACTACCATCTGTCTCTAATACAATAGAACTACCATCTGTCTCTAATACAATAGAACTACCATCTGTCTCTAATATAATAGAACTACCATCTGTCTCTAATACAATAGAACTACCATCCATCTCTAATACAATAGAACTACCATCCGTCTCTAATACAATAGAACTACCATCCGTCTCTAATACAATAGAACTACCATCTGTCTCTAATATAATAGAACTACTGTCTGTCTCTAATACAATAGAACTCCCATCCGTCTCTAATACAATAGAACTACCATCTGTCTCTAATACAATAGAACTACCATCTGTCTCTAATACAATAGAACTACCATCTGTCTCTAATACAATAGAAATACCATATGTCTCTAATACAATAGAACTACTGTCTGTCTCTAATACAATAGAACTACCATCTGTCTCTAATACAATAGAACTACCATTTGTCTCTAATACAATAGAACTACCATCTGTCTCTAATACAATAGAACTACCATCCATCTCTAATACAATAGAACTACCATCAGTCTCAAATACAATAGAACTACAGTCAGTCTCTAATACAATAGAACTACAGTCAGTCTCTAATACAATAGAACTACCATCTGTCTCTAATACAATAGAACTACCGTCTGTCTCTAATACAATAGAACTACCATCCATCTCTAATACAATAGAAATACCATCAGTCTCAAATACAATAGAACTACCATCTGTCTCTAATACAATAGAACTACCATCTGTCCCTAATACAATAGAACTAACATCTGTCTCTAATACAATAAAACTACTGTCCCTCTCTAATACAATAGAACTACTGTCTGTCTCTAATACAATAGAACTACAGTATGTCTCTAATACAATAGAACTACCATCTGTCTCTAATACAATAGAACTACCATCCGTCTCTAATACAATAGAACAACCATCTGTCTCTAATACAATAGAAATACCGTCTGTCTCTAATTCAATAGAACTACCATCTGTCCCTAATAAAATAGAACTACTGTCTGTCTCTAATGCAATATAACTACCATCTGTCTCTAATACCATAGAACTACTGTCTGTCTCTAATACAATAGACCTACCATCCATCTCTAATACAATAGAACTACCATCTGTCTCTAATACAATAGAACTACCATCTGTCCCTAATACAATAGAACTACCATCTGTCTCTAATACAATAGAACTACTGTCTGTCTCTAATATAATAGAACTACTGTCTGTCTCTAATACAATAGAACTACCATCAGTCTCTAATACAATAGAACTACTGTCTGTCTCTAATACAATAGAACTACCGTCTGTCTCTAATACAATAGAACTACCATCTGTCTCTAATACAATAGAACTACTGTCTGTCTCTAATACAATAGAACTACAGTATGTCTCTAACACAATAGAACTACCATCTGTCTCTAATACAATAGAAATACCGTCTGTCTCTAATACAATAGAACAACCATCTGTCTCTAATACAATAGAAATACCGTCTGTCTCTAATACAATAGAACAACCATCGGTCTCTAATACAATAGAAATACCGTCTGTCTCTAATTCAATAGAACTACTGTCTGTCTCTAATACAATAGAACTACCATCTGTCTCTAATACAATAGAACTACCATTTGTCTCTAATACAATAGAACTACCATCTGTCTCTAATACAATAGAACTACCATCCATCTCTAATACAATAGAACTACCATCAGTCTCAAATACAATAGAACTACAGTCAGTCTCTAATACAATAGAACTACAGTCAGTCTCTAATACAATAGAACTACCATCTGTCTCTAATACAATAGAACTACCGTCTGTCTCTAATACAATAGAACTACCATCCATCTCTAATACAATAGAAATACCATCAGTCTCAAATACAATAGAACTACCATCTGTCTCTAATACAATAGAACTACCATCTGTCCCTAATACAATAGAACTAACATCTGTCTCTAATACAATAAAACTACTGTCCCTCTCTAATACAATAGAACTACTGTCTGTCTCTAATACAATAGAACTACAGTATGTCTCTAATACAATAGAACTACCATCTGTCTCTAATACAATAGAACTACCATCCGTCTCTAATACAATAGAACTACCATCTGTCTCTAATACAATAGAACTACTGTCTGTCTCTAATACAATAGAACTACCATATGTCTCTAATACAATAGAACTACCATCTGTCTCTAATACAATAGAACTACCATCTGTCTCTAATACAATAGAAATACCATATGTCTCTAATACAATAGAAATACCATATGTCTCTAATACAATAGAACTACCGTCTGTCTCTAATACAATAGAACTACCATCCATCTCTAATACAATAGAACTACCATCTGTCTCTAATACAATAGAACTACTGTCTGTCTCTAATACAATAGAACTACCATATGTCTCTAATACAATAGAACTACCATCTGTCTCTAATACAATAGAACTACCATCTGTCTCTAATACAATAGAAATACCATATGTCTCTAATACAATAGAAATACCATATGTCTCTAATACAATAGAACTACCGTCTGTCTCTAATACAATAGAACTACCATCTGTCTCTAATACAATAGAACTACCATCTGTCTCTAATACAATAGAACTACCATCTGTCTCTAATACAATAGAACTACCATCTGTCTCTAATATAATAGAACTACCATCTGTCTCTAATATAATAGAACTACCATCTGTCTCTAATACAATAGAACTACCATCTGTCTCTAATACAATAGAACTACCATCCGTCTCTAATACAATAGAACTACCATCTGTCTCTAATACAATAGAACTACCATCTGTCTCTAATATAATAGAACTACTGTCTGTCTCTAATACAATAGAACTCCCGTCCGTCTCTAATACAATAGAACTACCATCTGTCTCTAATACAATAGAACTACCATCTGTCTCTAATACAATAGAACTACCATCTGTCTCTAATACAATAGAACTACCATCTGTCTCTAATACAATAGAACTACCATCTGTCTCTAATATAATAGAACTACCATCTGTCTCTAATACAATAGAACTACCATCCGTCTCTAATACAATAGAACTACCATCCGTCTCTAATACAATAGAACTACCATCTGTCTCTAATACAATAGAACTACCATCTGTCTCTAATATAATAGAACTACTGTCTGTCTCTAATACAATAGAACTACCATCTGTCTCTAATATAATAGAACTACTGTCTGTCTCTAATACAATAGAACTACCGTCTGTCTCTAATACAATAGAACTACCATCTGTCTCTAATACAATAGAACTACCATCTGTCTCTAATATAATAGAACTACCATCTGTCTCTAATACAATAGAACTACCATCCGTCTCTAATACAATAGAACTACCATCCGTCTCTAATACAATAGAACTACCATCTGTCTCTAATACAATAGAACTACCATCTGTCTCTAATATAATAGAACTACCGTCTGTCTCTAATACAATAGAACTACCGTCTGTCTCTAATACAATAGAACTACCATCTGTCTCTAATACAATAGAACTACCATCTGTCTCTAATACAATAGAACTACCATCTGTCTCTAATATAATAGAACTACCATCTGTCTCTAATACAATAGAACTACCATCCGTCTCTAATACAATAGAACTACCATCCGTCTCTAATACAATAGAACTACCATCTGTCTCTAATACAATAGAACTACCATCTGTCTCTAATATAATAGAACTACTGTCTGTCTCTAATACAATAGAACTCCCGTCCGTCTCTAATACAATAGAACTACCATCTGTCTCTAATACAATAGAACTACCATCTGTCTCTAATACAATAGAACTACCATCTGTCTCTAATACAATAGAACTACCATCTGTCTCTAATACAATAGAACTACCATCTGTCTCTAATATAATAGAACTACCATCCGTCTCTAATACAATAGAACTACCATCCGTCTCTAATACAATAGAACTACCATCCGTCTCTAATACAATAGAACTACCATCTGTCTCTAATACAATAGAACTACCATCTGTCTCTAATATAATAGAACTACCGTCTGTCTCTAATACAATAGAACTACCGTCTGTCTCTAATACAATAGAACTACCATCTGTCTCTAATACAATAGAACTACCATCTGTCTCTAATACAATAGAACTACCATCTGTCTCTAATACAATAGAACTACCATCTGTCTCTAATACAATAGAACTACCATCTGTCTCTAATACAATAGAACTACCATCTGTCTCTAATATAATAGAACTACCATCCGTCTCTAATACAATAGAACTACCATCCGTCTCTAATACAATAGAACTACCATCCGTCTCTAATACAATAGAACTACCATCTGTCTCTAATACAATAGAACTACCATCTGTCTCTAATATAATAGAACTACCGTCTGTCTCTAATACAATAGAACTACCGTCTGTCTCTAATACAATAGAACTACCATCTGTCTCTAATACAATAGAACTACCATCTGTCTCTAATACAATAGAACTACCATCTGTCTCTAATATAATAGAACTACCATCTGTCTCTAATATAATAGAACTACCATCTGTCTCTAATACAATAGAACTACCATCCGTCTCTAATACAATAGAACTACCATCCGTCTCTAATACAATAGAACTACCATCCGTCTCTAATACAATAGAACTACCATCTGTCTCTAATATAATAGAACTACCATCTGTCTCTAATACAATAGAACTACCATCTGTCTCTAATACAATAGAACTACCATCTGTCTCTAATACAATAGAACTACCATCTGTCTCTAATACAATAGAACTACCATCTGTCTCTAATATAATAGAACTACCATCTGTCTCTAATACAATAGAACTACCATCCGTCTCTAATACAATAGAACTACCATCCGTCTCTAATACAATAGAACTACCATCCGTCTCTAATACAATAGAACTACCATCTGTCTCTAATATAATAGAACTACTGTCTGTCTCTAATATAATAGAACTACCGTCTGTCTCTAATACAATAGAACTACCGTCTGTCTCTAATACAATAGAACTACCATCTGTCTCTAATACAATAGAACTACCATCTGTCTCTAATACAATAGAACTACCATCTGTCTCTAATACAATAGAACTACCATCTGTCTCTAATATAATAGAACTACCATCTGTCTCTAATATAATAGAACTACCATCTGTCTCTAATACAATAGAACTACCATCCGTCTCTAATACAATAGAACTACCATCCGTCTCTAATACAATAGAACTACCATCTGTCTCTAATATAATAGAACTACTGTCTGTCTCTAATATAATAGAACTACCGTCTGTCTCTAATACAATAGAACTACCGTCTGTCTCTAATACAATAGAACTACCATCTGTCTCTAATACAATAGAACTACCATCTGTCTCTAATATAATAGAACTACCATCTGTCTCTAATATAATAGAACTACCATCTGTCTCTAATACAATAGAACTACCATCCGTCTCTAATACAATAGAACTACCATCCGTCTCTAATACAATAGAACTACCATCTGTCTCTAATACAATAGAACTACCATCTGTCTCTAATATAATAGAACTACTGTCTGTCTCTAATACAATAGAACTCCCGTCCGTCTCTAATACAATAGAACTACCATCTGTCTCTAATACAATAGAACTACCATCTGTCTCTAATACAATAGAACTACCATCTGTCTCTAATACAATAGAACTACCATCTGTCTCTAATACAATAGAACTACCATCTGTCTCTAATACAATAGAACTACCATCTGTCTCTAATATAATAGAACTACCATCTGTCTCTAATACAATAGAACTACCATCCGTCTCTAATACAATAGAACTACCATCCATCTCTAATACAATAGAACTACCATCTGTCTCTAATACAATAGAACTACCATCTGTCTCTAATACAATAGAAATACCGTCTGTCTCTAATACAATAGAACAACCATCTGTCTCTAATACAATAGAAATACCGTCTGTCTCTAATTCAATAGAACTACCATCTGTCCCTAATAAAATAGAACTACTGTCTGTCTCTAATGCAATATAACTACCATCTGTCTCTAATACCATAGAACTACTGTCTGTCTCTAATACAATAGACCTACCATCCATCTCTAATACAATAGAACTACCATCTGTCTCTAATACAATAGAACTACCATCTGTCCCTAATACAATAGAACTACCATCTGTCTCTAATACAATAGAACTACTGTCTGTCTCTAATATAATAGAACTACTGTCTGTCTCTAATACAATAGAACTACCATCAGTCTCTAATACAATAGAACTACTGTCTGTCTCTAATACAATAGAACTACCGTCTGTCTCTAATACAATAGAACTACCATCTGTCTCTAATACAATAGAACTACTGTCTGTCTCTAATACAATAGAACTACAGTATGTCTCTAACACAATAGAACTACCATCTGTCTCTAATACAATATAAATACCGTCTGTCTCTAATACAATAGAACAACCATCTGTCTCTAATACAATAGAAATACCGTCTGTCTCTAATACAATAGAACAACCATCGGTCTCTAATACAATAGAAATACCGTCTGTCTCTAATTCAATAGAACTACCATCTGTCCCTAATAAAATAGAACTACCATCTGTCTCTAACACAATAGAACTACCATATGTCTCTAATACAATAGAAATACCATATGTCTCTAATACAATAGAACTACTGTCTGTCTCTAATACAATAGAACTACCATCTGTCTCTAATACAATAGAACTACCATCTGTCTCTAATACAATAGAACTACCATCTGTCTCTAATACAATAGAAATACCATATGTCTCTAATACAATAGAAATACCATATGTCTCTAATACAATAGAACTACTGTCTGTCTCTTATACAATAGAACTACCATCTGTCTCTAATACAATAGAACTACCATCTGTCTCTAATACAATAGAACTACCATCTGTCTCTAATATAATAGAACTACCATCTGTCTCTAATACAATAGAACTACCATCCGTCTCTAATACAATAGAACTACCATCCGTCTCTAATACAATAGAACTACCATCCGTCTCTAATACAATAGAACTACCATCTGTCTCTAATATAATAGAACTACTGTCTGTCTCTAATACAATAGAACTCCCATCCGTCTCTAATACAATAGAACTACCATCTGTCTCTAATACAATAGAACTACCATCTGTCTCTAATACAATAGAACTACCATCTGTCTCTAATACAATAGAAATACCATATGTCTCTAATACAATAGAACTACTGTCTGTCTCTAATACAATAGAACTACCATCTGTCTCTAATACAATAGAACTACCATTTGTCTCTAATACAATAGAACTACCATCTGTCTCTAATACAATAGAACTACCATCCATCTCTAATACAATAGAACTACCATCAGTCTCAAATACAATAGAACTACAGTCAGTCTCTAATACAATAGAACTACCATCCGTCTCTAATACAATAGAACTACCATCTGTCTCTAATACAATAGAACTACCATCTGTCTCTAATATAATAGAACTACTGTCTGTCTCTAATACAATAGAACTCCCGTCCGTCTCTAATACAATAGAACTACCATCTGTCTCTAATACAATAGAACTACCATCTGTCTCTAATACAATAGAACTACCATCTGTCTCTAATACAATAGAACTACCATCTGTCTCTAATACAATAGAACTACCATCTGTCTCTAATATAATAGAACTACCATCTGTCTCTAATACAATAGAACTACCATCCGTCTCTAATACAATAGAACTACCATCCGTCTCTAATACAATAGAACTACCATCTGTCTCTAATACAATAGAACTACCATCTGTCTCTAATATAATAGAACTACTGTCTGTCTCTAATACAATAGAACTACCATCTGTCTCTAATATAATAGAACTACTGTCTGTCTCTAATACAATAGAACTACCGTCTGTCTCTAATACAATAGAACTACCATCTGTCTCTAATACAATAGAACTACCATCTGTCTCTAATATAATAGAACTACCATCTGTCTCTAATACAATAGAACTACCATCCGTCTCTAATACAATAGAACTACCATCCGTCTCTAATACAATAGAACTACCATCTGTCTCTAATACAATAGAACTACCATCTGTCTCTAATATAATAGAACTACCGTCTGTCTCTAATACAATAGAACTACCGTCTGTCTCTAATACAATAGAACTACCATCTGTCTCTAATACAATAGAACTACCATCTGTCTCTAATACAATAGAACTACCATCTGTCTCTAATATAATAGAACTACCATCTGTCTCTAATACAATAGAACTACCATCCGTCTCTAATACAATAGAACTACCATCCGTCTCTAATACAATAGAACTACCATCTGTCTCTAATACAATAGAACTACCATCTGTCTCTAATATAATAGAACTACTGTCTGTCTCTAATACAATAGAACTCCCGTCCGTCTCTAATACAATAGAACTACCATCTGTCTCTAATACAATAGAACTACCATCTGTCTCTAATACAATAGAACTACCATCTGTCTCTAATACAATAGAACTACCATCTGTCTCTAATACAATAGAACTACCATCTGTCTCTAATATAATAGAACTACCATCCGTCTCTAATACAATAGAACTACCATCCGTCTCTAATACAATAGAACTACCATCCGTCTCTAATACAATAGAACTACCATCTGTCTCTAATACAATAGAACTACCATCTGTCTCTAATACAATAGAACTACCGTCTGTCTCTAATACAATAGAACTACCATCTGTCTCTAATACAATAGAACTACCATCTGTCTCTAATATAATAGAACTACCATCTGTCTCTAATATAATAGAACTACCATCTGTCTCTAATACAATAGAACTACCATCCGTCTCTAATACAATAGAACTACCATCCGTCTCTAATACAATAGAACTACCATCTGTCTCTAATACAATAGAACTACCATCTGTCTCTAATATAATAGAACTACTGTCTGTCTCTAATACAATAGAACTCCCGTCCGTCTCTAATACAATAGAACTACCATCTGTCTCTAATACAATAGAACTACCATCTGTCTCTAATACAATAGAACTACCATCTGTCTCTAATACAATAGAACTACCATCTGTCTCTAATACAATAGAACTACCATCTGTCTCTAATACAATAGAACTACCATCTGTCTCTAATATAATAGAACTACCATCTGTCTCTAATACAATAGAACTACCATCCGTCTCTAATACAATAGAACTACCATCCATCTCTAATACAATAGAACTACCATCTGTCTCTAATACAATAGAACTACCATCTGTCTCTAATACAATAGAACTACCATCTGTCTCTAATACAATAGAAATACCGTCTGTCTCTAATACAATAGAACAACCATCTGTCTCTAATACAATAGAAATACCGTCTGTCTCTAATTCAATAGAACTACCATCTGTCCCTAATAAAATAGAACTACTGTCTGTCTCTAATGCAATATAACTACCATCTGTCTCTAATACCATAGAACTACTGTCTGTCTCTAATACAATAGACCTACCATCCATCTCTAATACAATAGAACTACCATCTGTCTCTAATACAATAGAACTACCATCTGTCCCTAATACAATAGAACTACCATCTGTCTCTAATACAATAGAACTACTGTCTGTCTCTAATATAATAGAACTACTGTCTGTCTCTAATACAATAGAACTACCATCTGTCTCTAATACAATAGAACTACCATCTGTCTCTAATACAATAGAACTACCATCTGTCTCTAATATAATAGAACTACCATCTGTCTCTAATACAATAGAACTACCATCCGTCTCTAATACAATAGAACTACCATCCGTCTCTAATACAATAGAACTACCATCTGTCTCTAATACAATAGAACTACCATCTGTCTCTAATATAATAGAACTACTGTCTGTCTCTAATACAATAGAACTCCCGTCCGTCTCTAATACAATAGAACTACCATCTGTCTCTAATACAATAGAACTACCATCTGTCTCTAATACAATAGAACTACCATCTGTCTCTAATACAATAGAACTACCATCTGTCTCTAATACAATAGAACTACCATCTGTCTCTAATATAATAGAACTACCATCCGTCTCTAATACAATAGAACTACCATCCGTCTCTAATACAATAGAACTACCATCCGTCTCTAATACAATAGAACTACCATCTGTCTCTAATACAATAGAACTACCATCTGTCTCTAATATAATAGAACTACCGTCTGTCTCTAATACAATAGAACTACCGTCTGTCTCTAATACAATAGAACTACCATCTGTCTCTAATACAATAGAACTACCATCTGTCTCTAATACAATAGAACTACCATCTGTCTCTAATATAATAGAACTACCATCTGTCTCTAATATAATAGAACTACCATCTGTCTCTAATACAATAGAACTACCATCCGTCTCTAATACAATAGAACTACCATCCGTCTCTAATACAATAGAACTACCATCTGTCTCTAATACAATAGAACTACCATCTGTCTCTAATATAATAGAACTACCATCTGTCTCTAATACAATAGAACTACCATCTGTCTCTAATACAATAGAACTACCATCTGTCTCTAATACAATAGAACTACCATCTGTCTCTAATACAATAGAACTACCATCTGTCTCTAATATAATAGAACTACCATCTGTCTCTAATACAATAGAACTACCATCCGTCTCTAATACAATAGAACTACCATCCGTCTCTAATACAATAGAACTACCATCTGTCTCTAATATAATAGAACTACTGTCTGTCTCTAATATAATAGAACTACCGTCTGTCTCTAATACAATAGAACTACCGTCTGTCTCTAATACAATAGAACTACCATCTGTCTCTAATACAATAGAACTACCATCTGTCTCTAATATAATAGAACTACCATCTGTCTCTAATATAATAGAACTACCATCTGTCTCTAATACAATAGAACTACCATCCGTCTCTAATACAATAGAACTACCATCCGTCTCTAATACAATAGAACTACCATCTGTCTCTAATACAATAGAACTACCATCTGTCTCTAATATAATAGAACTACTGTCTGTCTCTAATACAATAGAACTCCCGTCCGTCTCTAATACAATAGAACTACCATCTGTCTCTAATACAATAGAACTACCATCTGTCTCTAATACAATAGAACTACCATCTGTCTCTAATACAATAGAACTACCATCTGTCTCTAATACAATAGAACTACCATCTGTCTCTAATACAATAGAACTACCATCTGTCTCTAATATAATAGAACTACCATCTGTCTCTAATACAATAGAACTACCATCCGTCTCTAATACAATAGAACTACCATCCATCTCTAATACAATAGAACTACCATCTGTCTCTAATACAATAGAACTACCATCTGTCTCTAATACAATAGAAATACCGTCTGTCTCTAATACAATAGAACAACCATCTGTCTCTAATACAATAGAAATACCGTCTGTCTCTAATTCAATAGAACTACCATCTGTCCCTAATAAAATAGAACTACTGTCTGTCTCTAATGCAATATAACTACCATCTGTCTCTAATACCATAGAACTACTGTCTGTCTCTAATACAATAGACCTACCATCCATCTCTAATACAATAGAACTACCATCTGTCTCTAATACAATAGAACTACCATCTGTCCCTAATACAATAGAACTACCATCTGTCTCTAATACAATAGAACTACTGTCTGTCTCTAATATAATAGAACTACTGTCTGTCTCTAATACAATAGAACTACCATCAGTCTCTAATACAATAGAACTACTGTCTGTCTCTAATACAATAGAACTACCGTCTGTCTCTAATACAATAGAACTACCATCTGTCTCTAATACAATAGAACTACCGTCTGTCTCTAATACAATAGAACTACCATCTGTCTCTAATACAATAGAAATACCGTCTGTCTCTAATACAATAGAACAACCATCTGTCTCTAATACAATAGAAATACCGTCTGTCTCTAATTCAATAGAACTACCATCTGTCCCTAATAAAATAGAACTACTGTCTGTCTCTAATGCAATATAACTACCGTCTGTCTCTAATACCATAGAACTACTGTCTGTCTCTAATACAATAGACCTACCATCCATCTCTAATACAATAGAACTACCATCTGTCTCTAATACAATAGAACTACCATCTGTCCCTAATACAATAGAACTACCGTCTGTCTCTAATACAATAGAACTACTGTCTGTCTCTAATATAATAGAACTACTGTCTGTCTCTAATACAATAGAACTACCATCAGTCTCTAATACAATAGAACTACTGTCTGTCTCTAATACAATAGAACTACCGTCTGTCTCTAATACAATAGAACTACCATCTGTCTCTAATACAATAGAACTACTGTCTGTCTCTAATACAATAGAACTACAGTATGTCTCTAACACAATAGAACTACCATCTGTCTCTAATACAATAGAAATACCATATGTCTCTAATACAATAGAAATACCATATGTCTCTAATACAATAGAACTACTGTCTGTCTCTAATACAATAGAACTACCATCTGTCTCTAATACAATAGAACTACCATCTGTCTCTAATACAATAGAACTACCATCTGTCTCTAATATAATAGAACTACCATCTGTCTCTAACACAATAGAACTACCATCTGTCTCTAATACAATAGAAATACCATATGTCTCTAATACAATAGAAATACCATATGTCTCTAATACAATAGAACTACTGTCTGTCTCTAATACAATAGAACTACCATCTGTCTCTAATACAATAGAACTACCATCTGTCTCTAATACAATAGAACTACCATCTGTCTCTAATATAATAGAACTACCATCTGTCTCTAATACAATAGAACTACCATCCGTCTCTAATACAATAGAACTACCATCCGTCTCTAATACAATAGAACTACCATCCGTCTCTAATACAATAGAACTACCATCTGTCTCTAATATAATAGAACTACTGTCTGTCTCTAATACAATAGAACTCCCATCCGTCTCTAATACAATAGAACTACCATCTGTCTCTAATACAATAGAACTACCATCTGTCTCTAATACAATAGAACTACCATCTGTCTCTAATACAATAGAAATACCATATGTCTCTAATACAATAGAACTACTGTCTGTCTCTAATACAATAGAACTACCATCTGTCTCTAATATAATAGAACTACCATCTGTCTCTAATACAATAGAACTACCATCCGTCTCTAATACAATAGAACTACCATCCGTCTCTAATACAATAGAACTACCATCTGTCTCTAATATAATAGAACTACCGTCTGTCTCTAATATAATAGAACTACCGTCTGTCTCTAATACAATAGAACTACCGTCTGTCTCTAATACAATAGAACTACCATCTGTCTCTAATACAATAGAACTACCATCTGTCTCTAATATAATAGAACTACCATCTGTCTCTAATATAATAGAACTACCATCTGTCTCTAATACAATAGAACTACCATCCGTCTCTAATACAATAGAACTACCATCCGTCTCTAATACAATAGAACTACCATCTGTCTCTAATACAATAGAACTACCATCTGTCTCTAATATAATAGAACTACTGTCTGTCTCTAATACAATAGAACTCCCGTCCGTCTCTAATACAATAGAACTACCATCTGTCTCTAATACAATAGAACTACCATCTGTCTCTAATACAATAGAACTACCATCTGTCTCTAATACAATAGAACTACCATCTGTCTCTAATACAATAGAACTACCATCTGTCTCTAATACAATAGAACTACCATCTGTCTCTAATATAATAGAACTACCATCTGTCTCTAATACAATAGAACTACCATCCGTCTCTAATACAATAGAACTACCATCCATCTCTAATACAATAGAACTACCATCTGTCTCTAATACAATAGAACTACCATCTGTCTCTAATACAATAGAACTACCATCTGTCTCTAATACAATAGAAATACCGTCTGTCTCTAATACAATAGAACAACCATCTGTCTCTAATACAATAGAAATACCGTCTGTCTCTAATTCAATAGAACTACCATCTGTCCCTAATAAAATAGAACTACTGTCTGTCTCTAATGCAATATAACTACCATCTGTCTCTAATACCATAGAACTACTGTCTGTCTCTAATACAATAGACCTACCATCCATCTCTAATACAATAGAACTACCATCTGTCTCTAATACAATAGAACTACCATCTGTCCCTAATACAATAGAACTACCATCTGTCTCTAATACAATAGAACTACTGTCTGTCTCTAATATAATAGAACTACTGTCTGTCTCTAATACAATAGAACTACCATCTGTCTCTAATACAATAGAACTACCATCTGTCTCTAATACAATAGAACTACCATCTGTCTCTAATATAATAGAACTACCATCTGTCTCTAATACAATAGAACTACCATCCGTCTCTAATACAATAGAACTACCATCCGTCTCTAATACAATAGAACTACCATCTGTCTCTAATACAATAGAACTACCATCTGTCTCTAATATAATAGAACTACTGTCTGTCTCTAATACAATAGAACTCCCGTCCGTCTCTAATACAATAGAACTACCATCTGTCTCTAATACAATAGAACTACCATCTGTCTCTAATACAATAGAACTACCATCTGTCTCTAATACAATAGAACTACCATCTGTCTCTAATACAATAGAACTACCATCTGTCTCTAATATAATAGAACTACCATCCGTCTCTAATACAATAGAACTACCATCCGTCTCTAATACAATAGAACTACCATCCGTCTCTAATACAATAGAACTACCATCTGTCTCTAATACAATAGAACTACCATCTGTCTCTAATACAATAGAACTACCATCTGTCTCTAATACAATAGAACTACCATCTGTCTCTAATACAATAGAACTACCATCTGTCTCTAATATAATAGAACTACCATCTGTCTCTAATACAATAGAACTACCATCCGTCTCTAATACAATAGAACTACCATCCGTCTCTAATACAATAGAACTACCATCTGTCTCTAATACAATAGAACTACCATCTGTCTCTAATATAATAGAACTACTGTCTGTCTCTAATACAATAGAACTCCCGTCCGTCTCTAATACAATAGAACTACCATCTGTCTCTAATACAATAGAACTACCATCTGTCTCTAATACAATAGAACTACCATCTGTCTCTAATACAATAGAACTACCATCTGTCTCTAATACAATAGAACTACCATCTGTCTCTAATATAATAGAACTACCATCTGTCTCTAATACAATAGAACTACCATCCGTCTCTAATACAATAGAACTACCATCCATCTCTAATACAATAGAACTACCATCTGTCTCTAATACAATAGAACTACCATCTGTCTCTAATACAATAGAAATACCGTCTGTCTCTAATACAATAGAACAACCATCTGTCTCTAATACAATAGAAATACCGTCTGTCTCTAATTCAATAGAACTACCATCTGTCCCTAATAAAATAGAACTACTGTCTGTCTCTAATGCAATATAACTACCATCTGTCTCTAATACCATAGAACTACTGTCTGTCTCTAATACAATAGACCTACCATCCATCTCTAATACAATAGAACTACCATCTGTCTCTAATACAATAGAACTACCATCTGTCCCTAATACAATAGAACTACCATCTGTCTCTAATACAATAGAACTACTGTCTGTCTCTAATATAATAGAACTACTGTCTGTCTCTAATACAATAGAACTACCATCAGTCTCTAATACAATAGAACTACTGTCTGTCTCTAATACAATAGAACTACCATCTGTCTCTAATACAATAGAACTACTGTCTGTCTCTAATACAATAGAACTACAGTATGTCTCTAACACAATAGAACTACCATCTGTCTCTAATACAATAGAAATACCATATGTCTCTAATACAATAGAAATACCATATGTCTCTAATACAATAGAACTACTGTCTGTCTCTAATACAATAGAACTACCATCTGTCTCTAATACAATAGAACTACCATCTGTCTCTAATACAATAGAACTACCATCTGTCTCTAATATAATAGAACTACCATCTGTCTCTAATACAATAGAACTACCATCCGTCTCTAATACAATAGAACTACCATCCGTCTCTAATACAATAGAACTACCATCCGTCTCTAATACAATAGAACTACCATCTGTCTCTAATATAATAGAACTACTGTCTGTCTCTAATACAATAGAACTACCATCCGTCTCTAATACAATAGAACTACCATCCGTCTCTAATACAATAGAACTACCATCTGTCTCTAATATAATAGAACTACTGTCTGTCTCTAATACAATAGAACTCCCATCCGTCTCTAATACAATAGAACTACCATCTGTCTCTAATACAATAGAACTACCGTCTGTCTCTAATACAATAGAACTACCGTCTGTCTCTAATACAATAGAACTACCATCTGTCTCTAATACAATAGAACTACCATCTGTCTCTAATATAATAGAACTACCATCTGTCTCTAATATAATAGAACTACCATCTGTCTCTAATACAATAGAACTACCATCCGTCTCTAATACAATAGAACTACCATCCGTCTCTAATACAATAGAACTACCATCTGTCTCTAATACAATAGAACTACCATCTGTCTCTAATATAATAGAACTACTGTCTGTCTCTAATACAATAGAACTCCCGTCCGTCTCTAATACAATAGAACTACCATCTGTCTCTAATACAATAGAACTACCATCTGTCTCTAATACAATAGAACTACCATCTGTCTCTAATACAATAGAACTACCATCTGTCTCTAATACAATAGAACTACCATCTGTCTCTAATACAATAGAACTACCATCTGTCTCTAATATAATAGAACTACCATCTGTCTCTAATACAATAGAACTACCATCCGTCTCTAATACAATAGAACTACCATCCATCTCTAATACAATAGAACTACCATCTGTCTCTAATACAATAGAACTACCATCTGTCTCTAATACAATAGAAATACCGTCTGTCTCTAATACAATAGAACAACCATCTGTCTCTAATACAATAGAAATACCGTCTGTCTCTAATTCAATAGAACTACCATCTGTCCCTAATAAAATAGAACTACTGTCTGTCTCTAATGCAATATAACTACCATCTGTCTCTAATACCATAGAACTACTGTCTGTCTCTAATACAATAGACCTACCATCCATCTCTAATACAATAGAACTACCATCTGTCTCTAATACAATAGAACTACCATCTGTCCCTAATACAATAGAACTACCATCTGTCTCTAATACAATAGAACTACTGTCTGTCTCTAATATAATAGAACTACTGTCTGTCTCTAATACAATAGAACTACCATCAGTCTCTAATACAATAGAACTACTGTCTGTCTCTAATACAATAGAACTACCGTCTGTCTCTAATACAATAGAACTACCATCTGTCTCTAATACAATAGAACTACTGTCTGTCTCTAATACAATAGAACTACAGTATGTCTCTAACACAATAGAACTACCATCTGTCTCTAATACAATATAAATACCGTCTGTCTCTAATACAATAGAACAACCATCTGTCTCTAATACAATAGAAATACCGTCTGTCTCTAATACAATAGAACAACCATCGGTCTCTAATACAATAGAAATACCGTCTGTCTCTAATTCAATAGAACTACCATCTGTCCCTAATAAAATAGAACTACCATCTGTCTCTAACACAATAGAACTACCATATGTCTCTAATACAATAGAAATACCATATGTCTCTAATACAATAGAACTACTGTCTGTCTCTAATACAATAGAACTACCATCTGTCTCTAATACAATAGAACTACCATCTGTCTCTAATACAATAGAACTACCATCTGTCTCTAATACAATAGAAATACCATATGTCTCTAATACAATAGAAATACCATATGTCTCTAATACAATAGAACTACTGTCTGTCTCTTATACAATAGAACTACCATCTGTCTCTAATACAATAGAACTACCATCTGTCTCTAATACAATAGAACTACCATCTGTCTCTAATATAATAGAACTACCATCTGTCTCTAATACAATAGAACTACCATCCGTCTCTAATACAATAGAACTACCATCCGTCTCTAATACAATAGAACTACCATCCGTCTCTAATACAATAGAACTACCATCTGTCTCTAATATAATAGAACTACTGTCTGTCTCTAATACAATAGAACTCCCATCCGTCTCTAATACAATAGAACTACCATCTGTCTCTAATACAATAGAACTACCATCTGTCTCTAATACAATAGAACTACCATCTGTCTCTAATACAATAGAAATACCATATGTCTCTAATACAATAGAACTACTGTCTGTCTCTAATACAATAGAACTACCATCTGTCTCTAATACAATAGAACTACCATTTGTCTCTAATACAATAGAACTACCATCTGTCTCTAATACAATAGAACTACCATCCATCTCTAATACAATAGAACTACCATCAGTCTCAAATACAATAGAACTACAGTCAGTCTCTAATACAATAGAACTACCATCCGTCTCTAATACAATAGAACTACCATCTGTCTCTAATACAATAGAACTACCATCTGTCTCTAATATAATAGAACTACTGTCTGTCTCTAATACAATAGAACTCCCGTCCGTCTCTAATACAATAGAACTACCATCTGTCTCTAATACAATAGAACTACCATCTGTCTCTAATACAATAGAACTACCATCTGTCTCTAATACAATAGAACTACCATCTGTCTCTAATACAATAGAACTACCATCTGTCTCTAATATAATAGAACTACCATCTGTCTCTAATACAATAGAACTACCATCCGTCTCTAATACAATAGAACTACCATCCGTCTCTAATACAATAGAACTACCATCTGTCTCTAATACAATAGAACTACCATCTGTCTCTAATATAATAGAACTACTGTCTGTCTCTAATACAATAGAACTACCATCTGTCTCTAATATAATAGAACTACTGTCTGTCTCTAATACAATAGAACTACCGTCTGTCTCTAATACAATAGAACTACCATCTGTCTCTAATACAATAGAACTACCATCTGTCTCTAATATAATAGAACTACCATCTGTCTCTAATACAATAGAACTACCATCCGTCTCTAATACAATAGAACTACCATCCGTCTCTAATACAATAGAACTACCATCTGTCTCTAATACAATAGAACTACCATCTGTCTCTAATATAATAGAACTACCGTCTGTCTCTAATACAATAGAACTACCGTCTGTCTCTAATACAATAGAACTACCATCTGTCTCTAATACAATAGAACTACCATCTGTCTCTAATACAATAGAACTACCATCTGTCTCTAATATAATAGAACTACCATCTGTCTCTAATACAATAGAACTACCATCCGTCTCTAATACAATAGAACTACCATCCGTCTCTAATACAATAGAACTACCATCTGTCTCTAATACAATAGAACTACCATCTGTCTCTAATATAATAGAACTACTGTCTGTCTCTAATACAATAGAACTCCCGTCCGTCTCTAATACAATAGAACTACCATCTGTCTCTAATACAATAGAACTACCATCTGTCTCTAATACAATAGAACTACCATCTGTCTCTAATACAATAGAACTACCATCTGTCTCTAATACAATAGAACTACCATCTGTCTCTAATATAATAGAACTACCATCCGTCTCTAATACAATAGAACTACCATCCGTCTCTAATACAATAGAACTACCATCCGTCTCTAATACAATAGAACTACCATCTGTCTCTAATACAATAGAACTACCATCTGTCTCTAATACAATAGAACTACCATCTGTCTCTAATATAATAGAACTACCGTCTGTCTCTAATACAATAGAACTACCGTCTGTCTCTAATACAATAGAACTACCATCTGTCTCTAATACAATAGAACTACCATCTGTCTCTAATACAATAGAACTACCATCTGTCTCTAATATAATAGAACTACCATCTGTCTCTAATACAATAGAACTACCATCCGTCTCTAATACAATAGAACTACCATCCGTCTCTAATACAATAGAACTACCATCTGTCTCTAATACAATAGAACTACCATCTGTCTCTAATATAATAGAACTACTGTCTGTCTCTAATACAATAGAACTCCCGTCCGTCTCTAATACAATAGAACTACCATCTGTCTCTAATACAATAGAACTACCATCTGTCTCTAATACAATAGAACTACCATCTGTCTCTAATACAATAGAACTACCATCTGTCTCTAATACAATAGAACTACCATCTGTCTCTAATATAATAGAACTACCATCCGTCTCTAATACAATAGAACTACCATCCGTCTCTAATACAATAGAACTACCATCCGTCTCTAATACAATAGAACTACCATCTGTCTCTAATACAATAGAACTACCATCTGTCTCTAATACAATAGAACTACCGTCTGTCTCTAATACAATAGAACTACCATCTGTCTCTAATACAATAGAACTACCATCTGTCTCTAATATAATAGAACTACCATCTGTCTCTAATATAATAGAACTACCATCTGTCTCTAATACAATAGAACTACCATCCGTCTCTAATACAATAGAACTACCATCCGTCTCTAATACAATAGAACTACCATCTGTCTCTAATACAATAGAACTACCATCTGTCTCTAATATAATAGAACTACTGTCTGTCTCTAATACAATAGAACTCCCGTCCGTCTCTAATACAATAGAACTACCATCTGTCTCTAATACAATAGAACTACCATCTGTCTCTAATACAATAGAACTACCATCTGTCTCTAATACAATAGAACTACCATCTGTCTCTAATACAATAGAACTACCATCTGTCTCTAATACAATAGAACTACCATCTGTCTCTAATATAATAGAACTACCATCTGTCTCTAATACAATAGAACTACCATCCGTCTCTAATACAATAGAACTACCATCCATCTCTAATACAATAGAACTACCATCTGTCTCTAATACAATAGAACTACCATCTGTCTCTAATACAATAGAACTACCATCTGTCTCTAATACAATAGAAATACCGTCTGTCTCTAATACAATAGAACAACCATCTGTCTCTAATACAATAGAAATACCGTCTGTCTCTAATTCAATAGAACTACCATCTGTCCCTAATAAAATAGAACTACTGTCTGTCTCTAATGCAATATAACTACCATCTGTCTCTAATACCATAGAACTACTGTCTGTCTCTAATACAATAGACCTACCATCCATCTCTAATACAATAGAACTACCATCTGTCTCTAATACAATAGAACTACCATCTGTCCCTAATACAATAGAACTACCATCTGTCTCTAATACAATAGAACTACTGTCTGTCTCTAATATAATAGAACTACTGTCTGTCTCTAATACAATAGAACTACCATCTGTCTCTAATACAATAGAACTACCATCTGTCTCTAATACAATAGAACTACCATCTGTCTCTAATATAATAGAACTACCATCTGTCTCTAATACAATAGAACTACCATCCGTCTCTAATACAATAGAACTACCATCCGTCTCTAATACAATAGAACTACCATCTGTCTCTAATACAATAGAACTACCATCTGTCTCTAATATAATAGAACTACTGTCTGTCTCTAATACAATAGAACTCCCGTCCGTCTCTAATACAATAGAACTACCATCTGTCTCTAATACAATAGAACTACCATCTGTCTCTAATACAATAGAACTACCATCTGTCTCTAATACAATAGAACTACCATCTGTCTCTAATACAATAGAACTACCATCTGTCTCTAATATAATAGAACTACCATCCGTCTCTAATACAATAGAACTACCATCCGTCTCTAATACAATAGAACTACCATCCGTCTCTAATACAATAGAACTACCATCTGTCTCTAATACAATAGAACTACCATCTGTCTCTAATATAATAGAACTACCGTCTGTCTCTAATACAATAGAACTACCGTCTGTCTCTAATACAATAGAACTACCATCTGTCTCTAATACAATAGAACTACCATCTGTCTCTAATACAATAGAACTACCATCTGTCTCTAATATAATAGAACTACCATCTGTCTCTAATATAATAGAACTACCATCTGTCTCTAATACAATAGAACTACCGTCTGTCTCTAATACAATAGAACTACCATCTGTCTCTAATACAATAGAACTACCATCTGTCTCTAATATAATAGAACTACCATCTGTCTCTAATACAATAGAACTACCATCCGTCTCTAATACAATAGAACTACCATCCGTCTCTAATACAATAGAACTACCATCTGTCTCTAATACAATAGAACTACCATCTGTCTCTAATATAATAGAACTACCGTCTGTCTCTAATACAATAGAACTACCGTCTGTCTCTAATACAATAGAACTACCATCTGTCTCTAATACAATAGAACTACCATCTGTCTCTAATATAATAGAACTACCATCTGTCTCTAATATAATAGAACTACCATCTGTCTCTAATACAATAGAACTACCATCCGTCTCTAATACAATAGAACTACCATCCGTCTCTAATACAATAGAACTACCATCTGTCTCTAATACAATAGAACTACCATCTGTCTCTAATATAATAGAACTACTGTCTGTCTCTAATACAATAGAACTCCCGTCCGTCTCTAATACAATAGAACTACCATCTGTCTCTAATACAATAGAACTACCATCTGTCTCTAATACAATAGAACTACCATCTGTCTCTAATACAATAGAACTACCATCTGTCTCTAATACAATAGAACTACCATCTGTCTCTAATACAATAGAACTACCATCTGTCTCTAATATAATAGAACTACCATCTGTCTCTAATACAATAGAACTACCATCCGTCTCTAATACAATAGAACTACCATCCATCTCTAATACAATAGAACTACCATCTGTCTCTAATACAATAGAACTACCATCTGTCTCTAATACAATAGAACTACCATCTGTCTCTAATACAATAGAAATACCGTCTGTCTCTAATACAATAGAACAACCATCTGTCTCTAATACAATAGAAATACCGTCTGTCTCTAATTCAATAGAACTACCATCTGTCCCTAATAAAATAGAACTACTGTCTGTCTCTAATGCAATATAACTACCATCTGTCTCTAATACCATAGAACTACTGTCTGTCTCTAATACAATAGACCTACCATCCATCTCTAATACAATAGAACTACCATCTGTCTCTAATACAATAGAACTACCATCTGTCCCTAATACAATAGAACTACCATCTGTCTCTAATACAATAGAACTACTGTCTGTCTCTAATATAATAGAACTACTGTCTGTCTCTAATACAATAGAACTACCATCTGTCTCTAATACAATAGAACTACCATCTGTCTCTAATACAATAGAACTACCATCTGTCTCTAATATAATAGAACTACCATCTGTCTCTAATACAATAGAACTACCATCCGTCTCTAATACAATAGAACTACCATCCGTCTCTAATACAATAGAACTACCATCTGTCTCTAATACAATAGAACTACCATCTGTCTCTAATATAATAGAACTACTGTCTGTCTCTAATACAATAGAACTCCCGTCCGTCTCTAATACAATAGAACTACCATCTGTCTCTAATACAATAGAACTACCATCTGTCTCTAATACAATAGAACTACCATCTGTCTCTAATACAATAGAACTACCATCTGTCTCTAATACAATAGAACTACCATCTGTCTCTAATATAATAGAACTACCATCCGTCTCTAATACAATAGAACTACCATCCGTCTCTAATACAATAGAACTACCATCCGTCTCTAATACAATAGAACTACCATCTGTCTCTAATACAATAGAACTACCATCTGTCTCTAATATAATAGAACTACCGTCTGTCTCTAATACAATAGAACTACCGTCTGTCTCTAATACAATAGAACTACCATCTGTCTCTAATACAATAGAACTACCATCTGTCTCTAATACAATAGAACTACCATCTGTCTCTAATATAATAGAACTACCATCTGTCTCTAATATAATAGAACTACCATCTGTCTCTAATACAATAGAACTACCATCCGTCTCTAATACAATAGAACTACCATCCGTCTCTAATACAATAGAACTACCATCTGTCTCTAATACAATAGAACTACCATCTGTCTCTAATATAATAGAACTACCATCTGTCTCTAATACAATAGAACTACCATCTGTCTCTAATACAATAGAACTACCATCTGTCTCTAATACAATAGAACTACCATCTGTCTCTAATACAATAGAACTACCATCTGTCTCTAATATAATAGAACTACCATCTGTCTCTAATACAATAGAACTACCATCCGTCTCTAATACAATAGAACTACCATCCGTCTCTAATACAATAGAACTACCATCTGTCTCTAATATAATAGAACTACTGTCTGTCTCTAATATAATAGAACTACCGTCTGTCTCTAATACAATAGAACTACCGTCTGTCTCTAATACAATAGAACTACCATCTGTCTCTAATACAATAGAACTACCATCTGTCTCTAATATAATAGAACTACCATCTGTCTCTAATATAATAGAACTACCATCTGTCTCTAATACAATAGAACTACCATCCGTCTCTAATACAATAGAACTACCATCCGTCTCTAATACAATAGAACTACCATCTGTCTCTAATACAATAGAACTACCATCTGTCTCTAATATAATAGAACTACTGTCTGTCTCTAATACAATAGAACTCCCGTCCGTCTCTAATACAATAGAACTACCATCTGTCTCTAATACAATAGAACTACCATCTGTCTCTAATACAATAGAACTACCATCTGTCTCTAATACAATAGAACTACCATCTGTCTCTAATACAATAGAACTACCATCTGTCTCTAATACAATAGAACTACCATCTGTCTCTAATATAATAGAACTACCATCTGTCTCTAATACAATAGAACTACCATCCGTCTCTAATACAATAGAACTACCATCCATCTCTAATACAATAGAACTACCATCTGTCTCTAATACAATAGAACTACCATCTGTCTCTAATACAATAGAAATACCGTCTGTCTCTAATACAATAGAACAACCATCTGTCTCTAATACAATAGAAATACCGTCTGTCTCTAATTCAATAGAACTACCATCTGTCCCTAATAAAATAGAACTACTGTCTGTCTCTAATGCAATATAACTACCATCTGTCTCTAATACCATAGAACTACTGTCTGTCTCTAATACAATAGACCTACCATCCATCTCTAATACAATAGAACTACCATCTGTCTCTAATACAATAGAACTACCATCTGTCCCTAATACAATAGAACTACCATCTGTCTCTAATACAATAGAACTACTGTCTGTCTCTAATATAATAGAACTACTGTCTGTCTCTAATACAATAGAACTACCATCAGTCTCTAATACAATAGAACTACTGTCTGTCTCTAATACAATAGAACTACCGTCTGTCTCTAATACAATAGAACTACCATCTGTCTCTAATACAATAGAACTACCGTCTGTCTCTAATACAATAGAACTACCATCTGTCTCTAATACAATAGAAATACCGTCTGTCTCTAATACAATAGAACAACCATCTGTCTCTAATACAATAGAAATACCGTCTGTCTCTAATTCAATAGAACTACCATCTGTCCCTAATAAAATAGAACTACTGTCTGTCTCTAATGCAATATAACTACCGTCTGTCTCTAATACCATAGAACTACTGTCTGTCTCTAATACAATAGACCTACCATCCATCTCTAATACAATAGAACTACCATCTGTCTCTAATACAATAGAACTACCATCTGTCCCTAATACAATAGAACTACCGTCTGTCTCTAATACAATAGAACTACTGTCTGTCTCTAATATAATAGAACTACTGTCTGTCTCTAATACAATAGAACTACCATCAGTCTCTAATACAATAGAACTACTGTCTGTCTCTAATACAATAGAACTACCGTCTGTCTCTAATACAATAGAACTACCATCTGTCTCTAATACAATAGAACTACTGTCTGTCTCTAATACAATAGAACTACAGTATGTCTCTAACACAATAGAACTACCATCTGTCTCTAATACAATAGAAATACCATATGTCTCTAATACAATAGAAATACCATATGTCTCTAATACAATAGAACTACTGTCTGTCTCTAATACAATAGAACTACCATCTGTCTCTAATACAATAGAACTACCATCTGTCTCTAATACAATAGAACTACCATCTGTCTCTAATATAATAGAACTACCATCTGTCTCTAACACAATAGAACTACCATCTGTCTCTAATACAATAGAAATACCATATGTCTCTAATACAATAGAAATACCATATGTCTCTAATACAATAGAACTACTGTCTGTCTCTAATACAATAGAACTACCATCTGTCTCTAATACAATAGAACTACCATCTGTCTCTAATACAATAGAACTACCATCTGTCTCTAATATAATAGAACTACCATCTGTCTCTAATACAATAGAACTACCATCCGTCTCTAATACAATAGAACTACCATCCGTCTCTAATACAATAGAACTACCATCCGTCTCTAATACAATAGAACTACCATCTGTCTCTAATATAATAGAACTACTGTCTGTCTCTAATACAATAGAACTCCCATCCGTCTCTAATACAATAGAACTACCATCTGTCTCTAATACAATAGAACTACCATCTGTCTCTAATACAATAGAACTACCATCTGTCTCTAATACAATAGAAATACCATATGTCTCTAATACAATAGAACTACTGTCTGTCTCTAATACAATAGAACTACCATCTGTCTCTAATATAATAGAACTACCATCTGTCTCTAATACAATAGAACTACCATCCGTCTCTAATACAATAGAACTACCATCCGTCTCTAATACAATAGAACTACCATCTGTCTCTAATATAATAGAACTACCGTCTGTCTCTAATATAATAGAACTACCGTCTGTCTCTAATACAATAGAACTACCGTCTGTCTCTAATACAATAGAACTACCATCTGTCTCTAATACAATAGAACTACCATCTGTCTCTAATATAATAGAACTACCATCTGTCTCTAATATAATAGAACTACCATCTGTCTCTAATACAATAGAACTACCATCCGTCTCTAATACAATAGAACTACCATCCGTCTCTAATACAATAGAACTACCATCTGTCTCTAATACAATAGAACTACCATCTGTCTCTAATATAATAGAACTACTGTCTGTCTCTAATACAATAGAACTCCCGTCCGTCTCTAATACAATAGAACTACCATCTGTCTCTAATACAATAGAACTACCATCTGTCTCTAATACAATAGAACTACCATCTGTCTCTAATACAATAGAACTACCATCTGTCTCTAATACAATAGAACTACCATCTGTCTCTAATACAATAGAACTACCATCTGTCTCTAATACAATAGAACTACCATCCGTCTCTAATACAATAGAACTACCATCTGTCTCTAATACAATAGAACTACCATCTGTCTCTAATACAATAGAACTACCATCTGTCTCTAATACAATAGAACTACCATCTGTCTCTAATACAATAGAACTACCATCTGTCTCTAATATAATAGAACTACCATCTGTCTCTAATACAATAGAACTACCATCCGTCTCTAATACAATAGAACTACCATCCGTCTCTAATACAATAGAACTACCATCTGTCTCTAATACAATAGAACTACCATCTGTCTCTAATATAATAGAACTACTGTCTGTCTCTAATACAATAGAACTCCCGTCCGTCTCTAATACAATAGAACTACCATCTGTCTCTAATACAATAGAACTACCATCTGTCTCTAATACAATAGAACTACCATCTGTCTCTAATACAATAGAACTACCATCTGTCTCTAATACAATAGAACTACCATCTGTCTCTAATATAATAGAACTACCATCTGTCTCTAATACAATAGAACTACCATCCGTCTCTAATACAATAGAACTACCATCCATCTCTAATACAATAGAACTACCATCTGTCTCTAATACAATAGAACTACCATCTGTCTCTAATACAATAGAAATACCGTCTGTCTCTAATACAATAGAACAACCATCTGTCTCTAATACAATAGAAATACCGTCTGTCTCTAATTCAATAGAACTACCATCTGTCCCTAATAAAATAGAACTACTGTCTGTCTCTAATGCAATATAACTACCATCTGTCTCTAATACCATAGAACTACTGTCTGTCTCTAATACAATAGACCTACCATCCATCTCTAATACAATAGAACTACCATCTGTCTCTAATACAATAGAACTACCATCTGTCCCTAATACAATAGAACTACCATCTGTCTCTAATACAATAGAACTACTGTCTGTCTCTAATATAATAGAACTACTGTCTGTCTCTAATACAATAGAACTACCATCAGTCTCTAATACAATAGAACTACTGTCTGTCTCTAATACAATAGAACTACCATCTGTCTCTAATACAATAGAACTACTGTCTGTCTCTAATACAATAGAACTACAGTATGTCTCTAACACAATAGAACTACCATCTGTCTCTAATACAATAGAAATACCATATGTCTCTAATACAATAGAAATACCATATGTCTCTAATACAATAGAACTACTGTCTGTCTCTAATACAATAGAACTACCATCTGTCTCTAATACAATAGAACTACCATCTGTCTCTAATACAATAGAACTACCATCTGTCTCTAATATAATAGAACTACCATCTGTCTCTAATACAATAGAACTACCATCCGTCTCTAATACAATAGAACTACCATCCGTCTCTAATACAATAGAACTACCATCCGTCTCTAATACAATAGAACTACCATCTGTCTCTAATATAATAGAACTACTGTCTGTCTCTAATACAATAGAACTACCATCCGTCTCTAATACAATAGAACTACCATCCGTCTCTAATACAATAGAACTACCATCTGTCTCTAATATAATAGAACTACTGTCTGTCTCTAATACAATAGAACTCCCATCCGTCTCTAATACAATAGAACTACCATCTGTCTCTAATACAATAGAACTACCATCTGTCTCTAATACAATAGAACTACCATCTGTCTCTAATACAATAGAAATACCATATGTCTCTAATACAATAGAACTACTGTCTGTCTCTAATACAATAGAACTACCATCTGTCTCTAATACAATAGAACTACCATTTGTCTCTAATACAATAGAACTACCATCTGTCTCTAATACAATAGAACTACCATCCATCTCTAATACAATAGAACTACCATCAGTCTCAAATACAATAGAACTACAGTCAGTCTCTAATACAATAGAACTACCATCCGTCTCTAATACAATAGAACTACCATCTGTCTCTAATACAATAGAACTACCATCTGTCTCTAATATAATAGAACTACTGTCTGTCTCTAATACAATAGAACTCCCGTCCGTCTCTAATACAATAGAACTACCATCTGTCTCTAATACAATAGAACTACCATCTGTCTCTAATACAATAGAACTACCATCTGTCTCTAATACAATAGAACTACCATCCGTCTCTAATACAATAGAACTACCATCCGTCTCTAATACAATAGAACTACCATCCGTCTCTAATACAATAGAACTACCATCCGTCTCTAATACAATAGAACTACCATCTGTCTCTAATACAATAGAACTACCATCTGTCTCTAATATAATAGAACTACCGTCTGTCTCTAATACAATAGAACTACCGTCTGTCTCTAATACAATAGAACTACCATCTGTCTCTAATACAATAGAACTACCATCTGTCTCTAATACAATAGAACTACCATCTGTCTCTAATATAATAGAACTACCATCTGTCTCTAATACAATAGAACTACCATCCGTCTCTAATACAATAGAACTACCATCCGTCTCTAATACAATAGAACTACCATCTGTCTCTAATACAATAGAACTACCATCTGTCTCTAATATAATAGAACTACTGTCTGTCTCTAATACAATAGAACTCCCGTCCGTCTCTAATACAATAGAACTACCATCTGTCTCTAATACAATAGAACTACCATCTGTCTCTAATACAATAGAACTACCATCTGTCTCTAATACAATAGAACTACCATCTGTCTCTAATACAATAGAACTACCATCTGTCTCTAATATAATAGAACTACCATCCGTCTCTAATTCAATAGAACTACCATCCGTCTCTAATACAATAGAACTACCATCCGTCTCTAATACAATAGAACTACCATCTGTCTCTAATACAATAGAACTACCATCTGTCTCTAATATAATAGAACTACCGTCTGTCTCTAATACAATAGAACTACCGTCTGTCTCTAATACAATAGAACTACCATTTGTCTCTAATACAATAGAACTACCATCTGTCTCTAATACAATAGAACTACCATCTGTCTCTAATATAATAGAACTACCATCTGTCTCTAATATAATAGAACTACCATCTGTCTCTAATACAATAGAACTACCATCCGTCTCTAATACAATAGAACTACCATCCGTCTCTAATACAATAGAACTACCATCTGTCTCTAATACAATAGAACTACCATCTGTCTCTAATATAATAGAACTACCATCTGTCTCTAATACAATAGAACTACCATCTGTCTCTAATACAATAGAACTACCATCTGTCTCTAATACAATAGAACTACCATCTGTCTCTAATACAATAGAACTACCATCTGTCTCTAATATAATAGAACTACCATCTGTCTCTAATACAATAGAACTACCATCCGTCTCTAATACAATAGAACTACCATCCGTCTCTAATACAATAGAACTACCATCTGTCTCTAATATAATAGAACTACTGTCTGTCTCTAATATAATAGAACTACCGTCTGTCTCTAATACAATAGAACTACCGTCTGTCTCTAATACAATAGAACTACCATCTGTCTCTAATACAATAGAACTACCATCTGTCTCTAATATAATAGAACTACCATCTGTCTCTAATATAATAGAACTACCATCTGTCTCTAATACAATAGAACTACCATCCGTCTCTAATACAATAGAACTACCATCCGTCTCTAATACAATAGAACTACCATCTGTCTCTAATACAATAGAACTACCATCTGTCTCTAATATAATATAACTACTGTCTGTCTCTAATACAATAGAACTCCCGTCCGTCTCTAATACAATAGAACTACCATCTGTCTCTAATACAATAGAACTACCATCTGTCTCTAATACAATAGAACTACCATCTGTCTCTAATACAATAGAACTACCATCTGTCTCTAATACAATAGAACTACCATCTGTCTCTAATACAATAGAACTACCATCTGTCTCTAATATAATAGAACTACCATCTGTCTCTAATACAATAGAACTACCATCCGTCTCTAATACAATAGAACTACCATCCATCTCTAATACAATAGAACTACCATCTGTCTCTAATACAATAGAACTACCATCTGTCTCTAATACAATAGAAATACCGTCTGTCTCTAATACAATAGAACAACCATCTGTCTCTAATACAATAGAAATACCGTCTGTCTCTAATTCAATAGAACTACCATCTGTCCCTAATAAAATAGAACTACTGTCTGTCTCTAATGCAATATAACTACCATCTGTCTCTAATACCATAGAACTACTGTCTGTCTCTAATACAATAGACCTACCATCCATCTCTAATACAATAGAACTACCATCTGTCTCTAATACAATAGAACTACCATCTGTCCCTAATACAATAGAACTACCATCTGTCTCTAATACAATAGAACTACTGTCTGTCTCTAATATAATAGAACTACTGTCTGTCTCTAATACAATAGAACTACCATCAGTCTCTAATACAATAGAACTACTGTCTGTCTCTAATACAATAGAACTACCGTCTGTCTCTAATACAATAGAACTACCATCTGTCTCTAATACAATAGAACTACTGTCTGTCTCTAATACAATAGAACTACAGTATGTCTCTAACACAATAGAACTACCATCTGTCTCTAATACAATAGAAATACCGTCTGTCTCTAATACAATAGAACAACCATCTGTCTCTAATACAATAGAAATACCGTCTGTCTCTAATACAATAGAACAACCATCGGTCTCTAATACAATAGAAATACCGTCTGTCTCTAATTCAATAGAACTACCATCTGTCCCTAATAAAATAGAACTACTGTCTGTCTCTAATGCAATATAACTACCGTCTGTCTCTAATACCATAGAACTACTGTCTGTCTCTAATACAATAGAACTACCATCTGTCTCTAATACAATAGAACTACCATCTGTCTCTAACACAATAGAACTACCATATGTCTCTAATACAATAGAAATACCATATGTCTCTAATACAATAGAACTACTGTCTGTCTCTAATACAATAGAACTACCATCTGTCTCTAATACAATAGAACTACCATCTGTCTCTAATACAATAGAACTACCATCTGTCTCTAATACAATAGAAATACCATATGTCTCTAATACAATAGAAATACCATATGTCTCTAATACAATAGAACTACTGTCTGTCTCTAATACAATAGAACTACCATCTGTCTCTAATACAATAGAACTACCATCTGTCTCTAATACAATAGAACTACCATCTGTCTCTAATATAATAGAACTACCATCTGTCTCTAATACAATAGAACTACCATCCGTCTCTAATACAATAGAACTACCATCCGTCTCTAATACAATAGAACTACCATCCGTCTCTAATACAATAGAACTACCATCTGTCTCTAATATAATAGAACTACTGTCTGTCTCTAATACAATAGAACTCCCATCCGTCTCTAATACAATAGAACTACCATCTGTCTCTAATACAATAGAACTACCATCTGTCTCTAATACAATAGAACTACCATCTGTCTCTAATACAATAGAAATACCATATGTCTCTAATACAATAGAACTACTGTCTGTCTCTAATACAATAGAACTACCATCTGTCTCTAATACAATAGAACTACCATTTGTCTCTAATACAATAGAACTACCATCTGTCTCTAATACAATAGAACTACCATCCATCTCTAATACAATAGAACTACCATCAGTCTCAAATACAATAGAACTACAGTCAGTCTCTAATACAATAGAACTACAGTCAGTCTCTAATACAATAGAACTACCATCTGTCTCTAATACAATAGAACTACCGTCTGTCTCTAATACAATAGAACTACCATCCATCTCTAATACAATAGAAATACCATCAGTCTCAAATACAATAGAACTACCATCTGTCTCTAATACAATAGAACTACCATCTGTCTCTAATACAATAGAACTACCATCTGTCTCTAATACAATAGAACTACCATCTGTCTCTAATATAATAGAACTACCATCTGTCTCTAATACAATAGAACTACCATCCGTCTCTAATACAATAGAACTACCATCCGTCTCTAATACAATAGAACTACCATCTGTCTCTAATACAATAGAACTACCATCTGTCTCTAATATAATAGAACTACTGTCTGTCTCTAATACAATAGAACTACCGTCTGTCTCTAATACAATAGAACTACCATCTGTCTCTAATACAATAGAACTACCATCTGTCTCTAATACAATAGAACTACCATCTGTCTCTAATATAATAGAACTACCATCTGTCTCTAATATAATAGAACTACCATCTGTCTCTAATACAATAGAACTACCATCCGTCTCTAATACAATAGAACTACCATCCGTCTCTAATACAATAGAACTACCATCTGTCTCTAATACAATAGAACTACCATCTGTCTCTAATATAATAGAACTACTGTCTGTCTCTAATACAATAGAACTCCCGTCCGTCTCTAATACAATAGAACTACCATCTGTCTCTAATACAATAGAACTACCATCTGTCTCTAATACAATAGAACTACCATCTGTCTCTAATACAATAGAACTACCATCTGTCTCTAATACAATAGAACTACCATCTGTCTCTAATATAATAGAACTACCATCCGTCTCTAATACAATAGAACTACCATCCGTCTCTAATACAATAGAACTACCATCCATCTCTAATACAATAGAACTACCATCTGTCTCTAATACAATAGAACTACCATCTGTCTCTAATATAATAGAACTACTGTCTGTCTCTAATACAATAGAACTCCCATCCGTCTCTAATACAATAGAACTACCATCTGTCTCTAATACAATAGAACTACCATCTGTCTCTAATACAATAGAACTACCATCTGTCTCTAATATAATAGAACTACCATCTGTCTCTAATACAATAGAACTACCATCCGTCTCTAATACAATAGAACTACCATCCGTCTCTAATACAATAGAACTACCATCTGTCTCTAATACAATAGAACTACCATCTGTCTCTAATACAATAGAACTACCATCTGTCTCTAATACAATAGAACTACCATATGTCTCTAATACAATAGAACTACCATCTGTCTCTAATACAATAGAACTACCATCTGTCTCTAATACAATAGAACTACCATCTGTCTCTAATACAATAGAAATACCATATGTCTCTAATACAATAGAAATACCATATGTCTCTAATATAATAGAACTACTGTCTGTCTCTAATACAATAGAACTACCATCTGTCTCTAATACAATAGAACTACCATATGTCTCTAATACAATAGAACTACCATCTGTCTCTAATACAATAGAACTACCATCTGTCTCTAATACAATAGAACTACCATCTGTCTCTAATACAATAGAACTACCATCTGTCTCTAATACAATAGAACTACCATCTGTCTCTAATATAATAGAACTACTGTCTGTCTCTAATACAATAGAACTACCGTCTGTCTCTAATACAATAGAACTACCATCTGTCTCTAATACAATAGAACTACCATCTGTCTCTAATACAATAGAACTACCATCTGTCTCTAATATAATAGAACTACCATCTGTCTCTAATATAATAGAACTACCATCTGTCTCTAATACAATAGAACTACCATCCGTCTCTAATACAATAGAACTACCATCCGTCTCTAATACAATAGAACTACCATCTGTCTCTAATACAATAGAACTACCATCTGTCTCTAATATAATAGAACTACTGTCTGTCTCTAATACAATAGAACTCCCGTCCGTCTCTAATACAATAGAACTACCATCTGTCTCTAATACAATAGAACTACCATCTGTCTCTAATACAATAGAACTACCATCTGTCTCTAATACAATAGAACTACCATCTGTCTCTAATATAATAGAACTACCATCCGTCTCTAATACAATAGAACTACCATCCGTCTCTAATACAATAGAACTACCATCCATCTCTAATACAATAGAACTACCATCTGTCTCTAATACAATAGAACTACCATCTGTCTCTAATATAATAGAACTACTGTCTGTCTCTAATACAATAGAACTCCCATCCGTCTCTAATACAATAGAACTACCATCTGTCTCTAATACAATAGAACTACCATCTGTCTCTAATACAATAGAACTACCATCTGTCTCTAATATAATAGAACTACCATCTGTCTCTAATACAATAGAACTACCATCCGTCTCTAATACAATAGAACTACCATCCGTCTCTAATACAATAGAACTACCATCTGTCTCTAATACAATAGAACTACCATATGTCTCTAATACAATAGAACTACCATCTGTCTCTAATACAATAGAACTACCATCTGTCTCTAATACAATAGAACTACCATCTGTCTCTAATACAATAGAACTACCATATGTCTCTAATACAATAGAACTACCATCTGTCTCTAATACAATAGAACTACCATCTGTCTCTAATACAATAGAACTACCATCTGTCTCTAATACAATAGAAATACCATATGTCTCTAATACAATAGAAATACCATATGTCTCTAATACAATAGAACTACCGTCTGTCTCTAATACAATAGAACTACCATCTGTCTCTAATACAATAGAACTACCATCTGTCTCTAATACAATAGAACTACCATCTGTCTCTAATACAATAGAACTACCATCTGTCTCTAATATAATAGAACTACCATCTGTCTCTAATACAATAGAACTACCATCCGTCTCTAATACAATAGAACTACCATCCGTCTCTAATACAATAGAACTACCATCCGTCTCTAATACAATAGAACTACCATCCGTCTCTAATACAATAGAACTACCATCTGTCTCTAATATAATAGAACTACTGTCCGTCTCTAATACAATAGAACTCCCGTCCGTCTCTAATACAATAGAACTACCATCTGTCTCTAATACAATAGAACTACCATCTGTCTCTAATACAATAGAACTACCATCTGTCTCTAATACAATAGAACTACCATCTGTCTCTAATATAATAGAACTACAATCTGTCTCTAATATAATAGAACTACCATCCGTCTCTAATACAATAGAACTACCATCCGTCTCTAATACAATAGAACTACCATCCGTCTCTAATACAATAGAACTACCATCTGTCTCTAATACAATAGAACTACCATCTGTCTCTAATATAATAGAACTACTGTCTGTCTCTAATACAATAGAACTCCCGTCCGTCTCTAATACAATAGAACTACCATCTGTCTCTAATACAATAGAACTACCATCTGTCTCTAATACAATAGAACTACCATCTGTCTCTAATACAATAGAACTACCATCTGTCTCTAATACAATAGAACTACCATCTGTCTCTAATATAATAGAACTACCATCCGTCTCTAATACAATAGAACTCCCATCCGTCTCTAATACAATAGAACTACCATCCGTCTCTAATACAATAGAACTACCATCTGTCTCTAATACAATAGAACTACCATCTGTCTCTAATATAATAGAACTACTGTCTGTCTCTAATACAATAGAACTCCCGTCCGTCTCTAATACAATAGAACTACCATCTGTCTCTAATACAATAGAACTACCATCTGTCTCTAATACAATAGAACTACCATCTGTCTCTAATACAATAGAACTACCATCTGTCTCTAATATAATAGAACTACCATCCGTCTCTAATACAATAGAACTACCATCCGTCTCTAATACAATAGAACTACCATCCATCTCTAATACAATAGAACTACCATCTGTCTCTAATACAATAGAACTACCATCTGTCTCTAATATAATAGAACTACTGTCTGTCTCTAATACAATAGAACTCCCATCCGTCTCTAATACAATAGAACTACCATCTGTCTCTAATACAATAGAACTACCATCTGTCTCTAATACAATAGAACTACCATCTGTCTCTAATATAATAGAACTACCATCTGTCTCTAATACAATAGAACTACCATCCGTCTCTAATACAATAGAACTACCATCCGTCTCTAATACAATAGAACTACCATCTGTCTCTAATACAATAGAACTACCATCTGTCTCTAATACAATAGAACTACCATCTGTCTCTAATACAATAGAACTACCATATGTCTCTAATACAATAGAACTACCATCTGTCTCTAATACAATAGAACTACCATCTGTCTCTAATACAATAGAACTACCATCTGTCTCTAATACAATAGAAATACCATATGTCTCTAATACAATAGAAATACCATATGTCTCTAATACAATAGAACTACCGTCTGTCTCTAATACAATAGAACTACCATCTGTCTCTAATACAATAGAACTACCATCTGTCTCTAATACAATAGAACTACCATCTGTCTCTAATACAATAGAACTACCATCTGTCTCTAATACAATAGAACTACCATCCGTCTCTAATACAATAGAACTACCATCCGTCTCTAATACAATAGAACTACCATCCGTCTCTAATACAATAGAACTACCATCCGTCTCTAATACAATAGAACTACCATCCGTCTCTAATACAATAGAACTACCATCTGTCTCTAATATAATAGAACTACTGTCCGTCTCTAATACAATAGAACTCACGTCCGTCTCTAATACAATAGAACTACCATCTGTCTCTAATACAATAGAACTACCATCTGTCTCTAATACAATAGAACTACCATCTGTCTCTAATACAATAGAACTACCATCTGTCTCTAATATAATAGAACTACAATCTGTCTCTAATATAATAGAACTACCATCCGTCTCTAATACAATAGAACTACCATCCGTCTCTAATACAATAGAACTACCATCCGTCTCTAATACAATAGAACTACCATCTGTCTCTAATACAATAGAACTACCATCTGTCTCTAATATAATAGAACTACTGTCTGTCTCTAATACAATAGAACTCCCGTCCGTCTCTAATACAATAGAACTACCATCTGTCTCTAATACAATAGAACTACCATCTGTCTCTAATACAATAGAACTACCATCTGTCTCTAATACAATAGAACTACCATCTGTCTCTAATACAATAGAACTACCATCTGTCTCTAATATAATAGAACTACCATCCGTCTCTAATACAATAGAACTCCCATCCGTCTCTAATACAATAGAACTACCATCTGTCTCTAATACAATAGAACTACCATCTGTCTCTAATACAATAGAACTACCATCTGTCTCTAATATAATAGAACTACCATCTGTCTCTAATACAATAGAACTACCATCTGTCTCTAATACAATAGAACTACCATCTGTCTCTAATACAATAGAACTACCATCTGTCTCTAATACAATAGAACTACCATCTGTCTCTAATACAATAGAACTACCATCTGTCTCTAATATAATAGAACTACCATCTGTCTCTAATACAATAGAACTACCATCCGTCTCTAATACAATAGAACTACCATCCGTCTCTAATACAATAGAACTACCATCTGTCTCTAATACAATAGAACTACCATCCGTCTCTAATACAATAGAACTACCATCCGTCTCTAATACAATAGAACTACCATCTGTCTCTAATACAATAGAACTACCATCTGTCTCTAATATAATAGAACTACTGTCTGTCTCTAATACAATAGAACTCCCATCCGTCTCTAATACAATAGAACTACCATCTGTCTCTAATACAATAGAACTACCATCTGTCTCTAATACAATAGAACTACCATCTGTCTCTAATACAATAGAACTACCATCCGTCTCTAATACAATAGAACTACCATCCGTCTCTAATACAATAGAACTACCGTCTGTCTCTAATACAATAGAACTACCATCCGTCTCTAATACAATAGAACTACCATCTGTCTCTAATACAATAGAACTACCGTCTGTCTCTAATACAATAGAACTACCATATGTCTCTAATACTATAGAACTACCATCCGTCTCTAATACAATAGAACTACAGTCAGTCTCTAATACAATAGAACTACCATCTGTCTCTAATACAATAGAACTACCGTCTGTCTCTAATACAATAGAACTACCATCCATCTCTAATACAATAGAAATACCATCAGTCTCAAATACAATAGAACTACCATCTGTCTCTAATACAATAGAACTACCATCTGTCCCTAATACAATAGAACTACCATCTGTCTCTAATACAATAAAACTACTGTCCCTCTCTAATACAATAGAACTACCATCTGTCTCTAATACAATAGAACTACCATCCGTCTCTAATACAATAGAACTACCATCTGTCTCTAATACAATAGAACTACCATCTGTCTCTAATATAATAGAACTACTGTCTGTCTCTAATACAATAGAACTCCCATCCGTCTCTAATACAATAGAACTACCATCTGTCTCTAATACAATAGAACTACCATCTGTCTCTAATACAATAGAACTACCGTCTGTCTCTAATACAATAGAACTACCATATGTCTCTAATACAATAGAACTACCATCTGTCTCTAATACAATAGAACTACCATCTGTCTCTAATACAATAGAAATACCATATGTCTCTAATACAATAGAAATACCATATGTCTCTAATAAAATAGAAATACCATATGTCTCTAATACAATAGAACTACTGTCTGTCTCTAATACAATAGAACTACCATCCGTCTCTAATACAATAGAACTACCATCTGTCTCTAATACAATAGAACTACTCTCTGTCTCTAATACAATAGAACTACCGTCTGTCTCTAATACAATAGAACTACCATCTGTCTCTAATACAATAGAACTACCATCTGTCTCTAATACAATAGAACTACCATCTGTCACTAATACATTAGAACTACCATCTGTCTCTAATACAATAGAACTACCATCTGTCTCTAATACAATAGAACTACAGTCAGTCTCTAATACAATCGAACTACCATTTGTCTCTAATACAATAGAACTACCATCAGTCTCTAATACAATAGAACTACCATCTGTCTCTAATACAATATAACTACTGTCTGTCTCTAATACTATAGAACTACTGTCTGTCTCTAATACAATAGAACTACCTTCTGTCTCTAATACAATAGAACTACAGTCTGTCTCTAATACTATAGAACTACCATCCGTCTCTAATACAATAGAACTACAGTCAGTCTCTAATACAATAGAACTACCATCTGTCTCTAATACAATAGAACTACCGTCTGTCTCTAATACAATAGAACTACCATCCATCTCTAATACAATAGAAATACCATCAGTCTCAAATACAATAGAACTACCATCTGTCTCTAATACAATAGAACTACCATCTGTCCCTAATACAATAGAACTACCATCTGTCTCTAATACAATAAAACTACTGTCCCTCTCTAATACAATAGAACTACCGTCTGTCTCTAATACAATAGAACTACTGTCTGTCTCTAATACAATAGAACTACAGTATGTCTCTAATACAATAGAACTACCATCTGTCTCTAATACAATAGAACTACCATCCGTCTCTAATACAATAGAACTACCATCTGTCTCTAATACAATAGAACTACCATCTGTCTCTAATATAATAGAACTACTGTCTGTCTCTAATACAATAGAACTCCCATTCGTCTCTAATACAATAGAACTACCATCTGTCTCTAATACAATAGAACTACCATCTGTCTCTAATACAATAGAACTACCGTCTGTCTCTAATACAATAGAACTACCATATGTCTCTAATACAATAGAACTACCATCTGTCTCTAATACAATAGAACTACCATCTGTCTCTAATACAATAGAACTACCATCTGTCTCTAATACAATAGAAATACCATATGTCTCTAATACAATAGAAATACCATATGTCTCTAATACAATAGGACTACTGTCTGTCTCTAATACAATAGAACTACCATCCGTCTCTAATACAATAGAACTACCATCTGTCTCTAATACAATAGAACTACTCTCTGTCTCTAATACAATAGAACTACCGTCTGTCTCTAATACAATAGAACTACCATCTGTCTCTAATACAATAGAACTACCATCTGTCTCTAATACAATAGAACTACCATCTGTCACTAATACATTAGAACTACCATCTGTCTCTAATACAATAGAACTACCATCTGTCTCTAATACAATAGAACTACAGTCAGTCTCTAATACAATAGAACTACCATTTGTCTCTAATACAATAGAACTACCATCAGTCTCTAATGCAATAGAACTACCATCTGTCTCTAATACAATATAACTACTGTCTGTCTCTAATACTATAGAACTACTGTCTGTCTCTAATACAATAGAACTACCATCTGTCTCTAATACAATAGAACTACAGTCTGTCTCTAATACTATAGAACTACCATCCGTCTCTAATACAATAGAACTACAGTCAGTCTCTAATACAATAGAACTACCATCTGTCTCTAATACAATAGAACTACCGTCTGTCTCTAATACAATAGAACTACCATCTGTCTCTAATACAATAGAACTACCATCTGTCTCTAATACAATAGAACTACCATCTGTCTCTAATACAATAGAAATACCATATGTCTCTAATACAATAGAAATACCATATGTCTCTAATACAATAGAACTTCTGTCTGTCTCTAATACAATAGAACTACCATCTGTCTCTAATACAATAGAACTACCATCTGTCTCTAATACAATAGAACTACCATCTGTCTCTAATATAATAGAACTACTGTCTGTCTCTAATACAATAGAACTCCCATCCGTCTCTAATACAATAGAACTACCATCTGTCTCTAATACAATAGAACTACCATCTGTCTCTAATACAATAGAACTACCATCTGTCTCTAATACAATAGAAATACCATATGTCTCTAATACAATAGAACTACTGTCTGTCTCTAATACAATAGAACTACCATCGGTCTCTAATACAATAGAACTACCATTTGTCTCTAATACAATAGAACTACCATCCATCTCTAATACAATAGAACTACCATCAGTCTCAAATACAATAGAACTACAGTCAGTCTCTAATACAATAGAACTACAGTCAGTCTCTAATACAATAGAACTACAGTCAGTCTCTAATACAATAGAACTACCATCCATCTCTAATACAATAGAACTACCATCAGTCTCAAATACAATAGAACTACAGTCAGTCTCTAATACAATAGAACTACAGTCAGTCTCTAATACAATAGAACTACCGTCAGTCTCTAATACAATAGAACTACCATCAGTCTCAAATACAATAGAACTACCATCTGTCTCTAATACAATAGAACTACCATCTGTCCCTAATACAATAGAACTACCATCTGTCTCTAATACAATATAACTACTGTCCCTCTCTAATACAATAGAACTACCATCTGTCCCTAATACAATAGAACTACCATCTGTCTCTAATACAATATAACTACTGTCTGTCTCTAATACAATAGAACTACAGTCTGTCTCTAATACAATAGAACTACCATCCAGCTCTAATACAATAGAACTACCGTCTGTCTCTAATACAATAGAACTACCATCTGTCTCTAATACAATAGAACTACAGTCTGTCTCTAATACAATAGAACTACTGTCTGTCTCTAATACAATAGAACTACCATTTGTCTCTAATACAATAATACTACCATCTATCTCTAATACAATAGAACTACAGTCTGTCTCTAATACTATAGAACTACCATCCGTCTCTAATACAATAGAACTACCATCTGTCTCTAATACAATAGAACTACTGTCTGTCTCTAATACAATAGAACTACCATCTGTCTCTAATACAATAGAACTACCATCTGTCTCTAACACAATAGAACTACCATTTGTCTCTAATACAATAGAACTACCATCTGTCTCTAATACAATAGAACTACCATCTGTCTCTAATACAATATAACTACCATCCGTTTCTAATACAGTAGAACTACCATCTGTCTCTAATACAATAGAACTACTGTCTGTCTCTAATCCACATTCCTGTTTTTTATTATGATATCTGACCAAACAGCGATCTCCCCAGAGAGTGACCTCATAAACGTATGACCTTCCCACCTAATAAAAAGCAACACTTTCTATTGGTTGTCTGTCTGGCTGAGGAATTCTCCTCTGGTGGCGTGTCTCTGTCTGCTGACAGCTCTTTACCGTTTAATGCTATTGAGTTGTGTCACCTCTAAGTTATTATATGGAGACACACACACACACACACACACACACACATTCCTTGGTGTACTGTATGTGTGTATATCTGTGGTGTTTTATAATGGCATTGATTTTATATTTCTTCCGATCCCTGCAAAACAGGAACGCACAGAAACATTGTTAATCAAGTGTATTTGACAGGAACGCACAGAGACCTTGGTAATCAAGTGTATTTGACAGGAATGCACAGAGACCTTGGTAATCAAGTGTATTTGACAGGAACGCACAGAGACCTTGGTAATCAAGTGTATTTGACAGGAACGCACAGAGACCTTGGTAATCAAGTGTATTTGACAGGAACGCACAGAGACCTTGGTAATCAAGTGTATTTGACAGGAACGTACAGAGACCTTGGTAATCAAGTGTATTTGACAGGAACGCACAGAGACCTTGGTAATGAAGTGTATTTGACAGGAACGCACAGAGACCTTGGTAATCAAATGTATTTGACAGGAACGTACAGAGACCTTGGTAATCAAATGTATTTGACAGGAACGCACAGAGACCTTGGTAATCAAATGTATTTGACAGGAACGTACAGACCTTGGATTAATTGAAAAATTATGAATTCTGTTTGAGATAGAATGTTTTCCTTTTGAATTTAGAAGGTTGTCCTTCTTTTCCATGTGTAGATATGTTGGATCAACAGAGAAGCTGCAAATTTGTCTGGTTTCTGTGAATTGATCCTCTCTCTCTCTCTCTCTCTCTCTCTCTCTCTCTCTCTCTCTCTCTCTCTCTCTCTCTCTCTCTCTCTCTCTCTCTCTCTCTCTCTCTCTCTCTCTCTCTCTCTCTCTCTCTCTCTCTCTCTCTCTCTCTCTCTCTCTCTCTCTCTCTCTCTCTCTCTCTCTCTCTCTCTCTCTCTCTCTCTCTCTCTCTCTCTCTCTCTCTCTCTCTCTCTCTCTCTCTCTCTCTCTCTCTCACACGCACACCAAGGACACACACTCCCTACCTACAAACACCCACACACACACACACTCCTCTCCATCCATCTCCCTGAAGTGATTGTTCCTCTCTTGTTACTTTATGTTCTAATCAATCAGCATTGAGTGAAACGCCAGTTACACTGGCCCATCAATAGCAGCTACAGACACATGCTAGAGTTATGGCACAAGCCTTCACTGCAAATTGTCATTAAAGTATTTTTTTCCTCTAAAGAAGAGGGGAAGGAGGGAGGACGGAGGAGAGTAATGGATAATCATAATAAGGTGCATATATTTAGCCATCCCATCGGTTTAATTGCTGCCGATTAATTTTCTCTGTGTGTGTGTTTGTGTGTGTGCTTCTGTGAGAGAGAGAGGTGGAGGGAGAGAGATAGATAGGGAGGGGGAGGGAGAGAGAGAGATAGATAGGGAGGGGGAAGGGAGAGAGATAAATAGGGAGGGGGAAGGGAGAGATAAATAGGGAGGGGGAAGGGAGAGATAGATAGGGATGGGGAAGGGAGAGAGATAGATAGATAGATAGATAGATAGATAGATAGATAGATAGATAGATAGATAGATAGATAGATAGATAGATAGATAGATAGATAGATAGATAGATAGATAGATAGATAGATAGATAGATAGATAGATAGATAGATAGATAGATAGATAGATAGATAGATAGTTGATAGATAGATAGATAGGGAGTGGGAAGGGAAGGGAGAGAGATAGATAGGGAGGGGGAAGGGAGAGATAGATAGGGAGGGGGAGAGAGCTAGATAGGGAGGGAGGGAGGGAGGGAGGGAGGGAGGGAGGGAGGGAGGGAGGGAGGGAGGGAGGGAGGGAGGGAGGGAGGGAGGGAGGGAGGGAGGGAGGGAGGGAGGGAGGGAGAAGGAGAGGGGAGGGTTCTCCAACATTCCTGTCAGGTTAATCACTGATAGTTACGTGTAGATAAGCTCTAGGCCTTCATAACAGCTTAATCATAACAGCCTTTTCAGATGTGTAAATAACTGTTCATTCATCATTCAAACCTGTGTTTCATGTAAGGTGTTTCCAAACTTCCCTACTAAAACTTTCTAGACCTTGTAAAAACAAACTCTACTCAGTAAATATGTCGCAGTACATAAAAATCAATACAGTGTTATAATGTCATCTCTCAACAAGGATGGGCATAAATCTGTTTTATTACATCTCAAACACTTAGATAAAGTGCAAGGCCTCTGGATGTCGTAAAAAGTTTTTATAGGTTTTTATAAGTTTGCTGTCTTGTGATATTATAAAAACCTGTATTGAAGGCTGTTATTTATCTGTTCAGTGAGGACCTGGTAGAGAGACCTGTGGTAGAGATAGCTGTGGTAAAGAGACCTGTGGTAAAGAGAGCTGTGGTAAAGAGACCTGTGGTAAAGAGACCTGTGGTAAAGAGACCTGTGGTAGAGATAGCTGTGGTAAAGAGACCTGTGGTAGAGAGACCTGTGGTAGAGAGACCTGTGGTAGAGACACCTGTGGTAGAGAGACCTGTGGTAGAGAGATCTGTTGTTGAGACCTGTTGTAGAGAGACCTGTGGTAGAGAGACCTGTCGTAGAGAGCTGTATCTGAAATGTTTGAAGACTCTTCCTTCTCATCCTGTCTTTTCTCTAAGTTCTCCCAAGGGATTTTTGCTTCAAAAGCAACTGCCTTCCTCAGTGAGAACATGCTATATTTGGAAGAAAGAAAAAGTTTTGCAGTTTCTTCCCTCTTCCTCCTTTATCATTTGTACCCCCCCCCCCCCCCCCCCTGGGAGTAGAGTGTTGAGTGCTTGTTGTGCAGGTAGTTACTGTGCTTTGTAGTGTTGGCTTCACCAGAGACCGCACACACACACACACACACACACACACACACACACACACACACACACAACTTGTGTTGAAGACTTGCAGTACTGAACACCACCTGTTGAGGGTGCTCTAACTATTATAATAATATTTTCTTGAGCCGATATGGCAGCTATACAGGGCTCTCTCTGTGTGTGTGTGTTGTACTGACTGAGTCCATTCAGGCTGTTCTCAGGTTGATGTGTAACCACGGTGACAGGTCTGGTATTCTAAAGGTCACCCACGGCAACATGACTCAGCTGACCACACACACACACACACACACACACACACACACACACACACACACACACACACACACACACACACACACACACACACACCCTCAGGTTGTTAGTGTGTTTGAAAAGGTTACTCCCCCTCACTCTGTGCTGTGTATTCTGACCTGGTGTGACAGAAAGGCTTCTGACACATGCAGAGTTTTTTAAAGGTTGTTTCAGAATGGTTTAGATCAATCTGACTGTGTTGAGTAAGATGTACGAATCATACAAATACAACTCTATCACAAAGTGCTTTGGTTACTTTAAAAATACGACCCTGATCCCTGATAACAGAGATGGAATAAGTGTTCTATTGGGATTTAGAACTGTGGAGACTCTCTGGTCTCCAGAGGTGGGACCACGTCACTACTATTCAAGTCTCAAGTCACAAGGTCCGAGTCTCAAGTCGAGTCCAAAGTAAAACAGGTCAAGACTTGAGTCAAGTCCAAGTCGTGCATTCTAAGAGCAAGTCGAGACGATTCACAAGTCTCAAGTCAAGTAAAAAAAAAATATATATAATAATAATAATATATATATATATATATAATAATACAAATATGCAGTAGACAACATAATGAAAAGGGCTGTCTGGATGCCTCAATAAATACACAAAGACTTTGGGTTGAACAAGTCATTGCATATATATATATATATAATATGTGTGTCTTTATTGAGGCTACCAGACAGCCCTTTTCATTCTGTTGTCTACTGCATATTTTTATTAGCCTATGTAATGGTGAAGTAGAGACCTTGTAGTCACCGTAAGGTCATGACATCAGCAGCAGGCAAAGCAGGTTGACATGCTCAGAGTGTACATTTATTTACAGGTCTTGGTGATCCAATGGTGAAAGAGCCATATCATACCAAATATACAAGTAGATTTACCAATCCTATCTGAACGGACACAGGTAGAGGGCAAGACTGGATAGCCTCCCCTTGAGAAACCAAATATACAAGTAGATTTACCAATCCTATCTGAACGGACACAGGTAGAGGGCAAGACTGGATAGCCTCCCCTTGAGAAACTAAATAGAATTTGTGTAACAGAGGAGCTCAAACAGGTCGGCCCCCAGGACCATACAATTACTCAATTGGCAATTACAACCAATACACTGGTTCTACAATGTAAAAGGCAATTTCCACATCCATTGTTACATTGGTACATTGGTCTTAATCAGACGTATTGATTATTAATGATATTTCAACACCACGTCTACATGGAACAATCATTTTCTTGTATTCAACGTTCTGACTGCAAAGCACGGACCGCAGGCCACGTAGCCTATTTCTATGTGCACTGAGGCGCGCTCCTACAGTATTACCCACAACCTGAATGACAGAGACATAGGTATCAGACACACGGAACTCCGACATAAGCGGGGAAATGTGAACAAAGGAAACCATACATTTAATTAAATAAACAAATTATACCGTATGAGTCTTGTGAACGTTCATCTGCACAGTAAACACCACACCCATTCAGACGGTAAGAAATGGTTGGCTAAATGTATCATAGGCTCATCAAACATGAAACAGAAATGTCTACGTGTTGCAATACACGATACGAGGATGGAATGATAAAACCAGCCACTGTCATAATTCATGTTAAACTATTTCCAAATGCAAGCTTCATAATTAAATATCAATTTCAAGCAATTGTTACATACCAAAAGACCAGCAGACCTATGTTAGTAAATGATGCCCCACTGCTGATGAGCTTGCAATGTAAACAGTTCATGTTCTTGATGGAGTTGCATATTTATTTATTATGGCAATCCTTTCTTCCTACAATTTGACATTTGCGCTGCAGTCGCTCCTATAGCTGTACAGAAAAAGCTATTTGTTAGCTCTCCGCCATGACCTGTGTTGATTGACAGTTTGCTGTTCCAATCAGAGTGCCGAGTGTGCATTTCACCAGCCAATCTGTTGCAAGTTGTTTTGCAAGGGCAATGCTGAGGCTACTCTCTCTGGCTGCGTGGAGAGTCATTCAAGTAGACTGTGCCACGAAATGGGTGACAAAACATTACAAAACCTGGCCAGATAAGTTAGTCAGTCTCAAGTCAAAGTTGAGTCCTGGGTCTTGAGGCTCCAAGTCAATTCTCAAGTAATACAGTTTCAATTGTTTAAGCACAATTTTGAAAACAGGGCCCGGTTTGTCAAAACACTACACAGAATTAGCACAACCCTACACCAAAGTAGCACAACACTTCAGATCATTTGCAAAATGGAACACTATACACGACTTCATGAAAACAATATTTTGTTACCATACGAAACACACACATTTCATATGACTTCAATCTTTATGAACCAGTTACACACTGCTGTTGCTAACCTAAAACACTTTTAGTAAGTCTAATTGTCAGTGATTAGAGTACTGTAAATGAAGTACACAGAGAAAGTGCAACTATACAAACACTACACAAGACCAATGCTGCAGACTGAAGAAAATATCATTTATTTCTCTCCATATACCCAAATCAGTCAACATGTCAACATGGAGAATCACAACAAAACATGTCCCAGTTTTCATGCTACTACAGTAGTGTGCATAACACTGTTAGCTCAGCAAACAGACAAACGTAAAATACTGTATCCAGTACAGGTTACAATTACAGTAAATAACAACAACAAACATAAAAAATAATCTGAAAAAAACTGACTATTGTACAGAAAAGACTACAGTAAACATACTATACATTATCTCTTCGCCTAGCTGGATCTGGCCAGAGAATTTCATCAACATCACAAGCAATATCCTCATTAGCAAGACAACGCGGGAATAACCGTCTTGAATGTCGAATCCATCCTTGCGAGGTGTGAATGTGAGGTGTGTTGTAAGGGCCCATTTTGGCATGACGGAGGAGAACCCCATGCTGTGAAATGGCAGCGCAAAGCGTGATGTTACCCCCACGTTGCCCTGGGACATTGATTATAGCCCTGTGGCCAATGATATTTCTGCCGCTCCTTCTTGCTTTTGTGAGGTTGAACCCTGCCTCATCAATATATATGAATTCATGCAGGATTTCCTCAGCATCCATCTGCAAATCTCCCTGAAATACAGTGAAAGACAAGATTGTGTAGTTCAGGATAGGTCTAGTATACAGTCAATGTAAAAAAGTCATGTGTGCAGTATGCAACATCACAGTGCTAAAGTGAACAATACAAACCTCCACATACTCATGCCGCAGCCGTTTGACCCTCTCTGAATTCCGCTCAAAAGGCACTCGATAAAGTTGTTTCATTTGAACCTGATGTCTTTTCAGGATGCGTGCCAGTGTTGACAGAGACCTGATGGACATTATTGAAAATGGCATGGTCACCGATAATGTTGGCTTGTAGTTCTCTGAGCCTGATAGCATTATTGGCCAAAACCATGTTTATTATCTCTCTTGTTCTTGCGTGAATATGGGCCCCCTTCCTCCTTGTTGTTCCCGACCCTCAACGCTATGTAGAGAATAATACATGTAACTTACTGTACAATGTCACAGGAAGGGGTATCACAAGTGCTGATATGGTGCATACAATAAGCGTCTGATTACTGTAACTGTAGACAGATCTTCTTTTACCTGTTTTCCTGTCGAAAAGTCCTTATGACAGATGCCACTGTATATCTGCTAAGATTTGGCTGAACTCTCAGTCCAGCCTCCCTCAGCGTCAATCCGTGGTTCACAACATGGTCCACTAGTTTTGCACGAATGTCATTTGATAAGTTTGGTCCTCTTCTTCTTTGTGCACCTTCTCCTCCTGCTTCAGGTCTTCCTCGACCTCTGGCTCGACCTCTGCCTCTTCCTCTACCTCCTTCTCCTCCTCTGTGTACTCCTCCTCTCACCCTCACTCTTCTTCTGACTCCTTCCATTTTGGTTTAAGGCAGGTGAACCTACCTGCTGCATTTTTATAGTGCTTAAACCTGATTGGTGTGTGTACAATTTAGCAATCATGTGTTTGTGCACCTGATGGCTGTGTTTAACAGATTGGCTCATAGGTGTGGTAATTTGACAGTCAGTGCTTTGGAATTGCAAGGAAGTGACATCATGATATACTTCTGTGTCTGATGTATACAAGTGTGTTGAGTGTTTTGCAAATCACTGTGTGTAATGTTTTGCAAATAGTGTGAAGCTGACAATGTGCTTACAGTTGTGCAAATCTAGCCTTGTGTTTTGCTCCTTGAGTGTAAGGTTTTGCTAATTGTGGGAAAAGTAAAATTTTTGTGTGTAAGCAATCGTAAAAAACTGTAAAATGTGTGACTCCAGTCAGACTTACTGATGATTTGTTTTATTTTTACCAATGCAGTATTTTATGTGTTTTTCAGCCTTGGTTTTTATCCGCAGACTTTCACATTTTGGGTTAATTTAGTCCAAAATAAAAACAGACAAAAATACCATCAGATCTCTGGCTGTGTGCCTCAGGCAGAGAACAGTACCTAAGTGACTGTAGTGTGTGTGTGACTGTAGTGTGTGTGTGTGTGTGTGTGTGTGTGTGTGTGTGTGTGTGTGTGTGTAAGTAGAGGTCTACTGGACTGTAGTGTTTTCAGACATTGCACACTTAAGGGTAGAGACGGAATTGGAAACAACCTTGGTGATGTTTATCGTTGTTTTGCCTAAAGTAGCGCAGGCCACGTAGCCTATTTCTATGTGCACTGAGGCGCGCGCTCCAACAGTATTACCCACAACCTGAATGACAGAGACATACTTGGAAACAACCTTGGTGATGTTTACCGTTGTTTTGCCTAAAGTACTTTTCACTGACTGCACTTATTCCCTTTCGGTTCCTCTGACCTCCCCTCAATGCTTCCTGGTTATTTCTGCATCTATAGCCTCTTTTCCTGCTCTTGACAAACACAGAGAAAAATACAGCTCTGTTTTAAATGACTAAAGAAACCCAACAGAATGGAGACATTCGGATGTCCTTCTCTCCGTTTTAAGTAGGTCCTATCCACAGAGGCTTGTTGCTGTTTCAAGTGTCCTGTCATCACCTAGGTGACCGTTATTTGACTTTTTGGTTCACCGTGGTACACTCCCAAAAATTATTTTGGATGTCTTTAGGTTTTGCTCTTTCATATTTTGTTAATATTACACAATCAATTCATGTTTTAAGGCGGAATGAAATTGTCTCTTAGAATTTACCTTGGTGTAATCTGATGTGCACCAGATTCATTCATGTGGTGAAAGAGTTCGTCTTTTTGGTGGCAGAGCTTATTAGCATAATACTCAGCATGCACTGAAACTGTACATTTGTACATTAAGACCTTCCTTGGTCATTTAGCAGACACTTTTATCAAGAGCAACTTCAGTCAGAGCATTCAACTAAGGTATGTAAAAAAACACATGTAAAACATGTAACGTTACTGAGAATGACGTTGTAGTTAAACTGGTTAGTTCAGGATATGGCAAAGAAACTTATTGTGACGATTGTCGTAGAGAGGAGACCAAGGTGCAGCGTGGTAAGTGCTCATGATTAATATTTATTATAACTCAGAACACTAAATCAAAATAACTAACAAAGGAAAACGACCGTCACGTTCTGCAGGCTATACTGAGCTGTAAAAATCAAGATCCCACACTGAAGGAGGGAAAAAGGGCTGCCTAAGTATGATTCCCAATCAGAGACAACGATAGACAGCTGCCTCTGATTAGGAACCATACTCGGCTAAACACAAAGAAATAGAAAACACAGAATGCCCACCCCACACCCTGACCTAAACAAACAGAGAAAAACAGCTCTCTCAGGTCAGGGCGTGACACTTATGGATATGGCAAAGAAACTTATAGATGATTGAGAAGCAGGTGGGAGTGCAAAGTGTCCTGCTAAAATTGTTTCCATACCATTATTTATTTGAAATGAGACTTTAGAGTGTAAACTTTTAATTTTTTTATTTAGATGTTGAATGAATGATGAATGCAGCTCATGGAGCTAGAACAGACACAGTTGATTCATTTGGGAGGTAATTAAAACATGTTTCAATAACACAATTCAATGAAGTAGATCTGTTTTACTCATTTAATGTAAAAAATAACTTGTTTCCATTAGATGTAACTACTTTCCAAAATTGAATTAAGTAGATTCAAATACTTTTTGTTGTTGAATGTAACAGTGATGAGTCGCCATCACATATTACCCAGCATGCTCATGGTCCAGTGTGACCTTTGTTGACCTACAGGCAATGTGTCTGTGACAGGGAATCTGTCAAACATTACATTCACATCAAATATTCAGCTGGTTCAGAGTGCATCTTTGAGAACGAAGAAAGGCAGAGAACGAGAAGGTTATTTGTGTGTGTGTGTGTGTGTGTGTGTGTGTGTGTGTGTGTGTGTGTGTGTGTGTGTGTGTGTGTGTGTGTGCGCGTGAGTGTGTGTGATTTTGTCAGTGGCTCCGTCAACACGTACGCTCTATCATTTCCTCCTGATCATTCACACTGACATCATCTCTGAAATAAATACTACTATGAGAGAGGCAGTGAGGGAGAGAGAGAGACATGGAGGTAGAGAGGAAGAGAGGGGGAGAGACAGAGACATGAAGGGAGAGAGGGGGAGAGGGGGAGAGAGACATGAAGGGAGAGAGGAAGAGAGGGGGAGAGAGACATGGAGGTAGAGAGGAAGAGAGGGCAAGAGACAGAGACATGAAGGGAGAGAGGGGGAGAGAGAGACAAGGAGGGAGAGAGGGAGAGAGAGAGACATGGAGGGAGAGAGGAAGAGATGGGGGAGAGAGAGACATGGAAGGACAGAGGAAGAGAGGGGGAGAGAGACAAGGAGGGAGAGAGGAAGAGAGGGGGAGAGACACATGGAGGAAGAGAGGAAGAGAGGGGGAGAGACAGAAACATGAAGGGAGAGAGGGGCAGAGAGAGACATGGAGGAAGAGATGGGGGAAAGAGAGACATGGAGGTAGCGAGGAAGAGAGGGGGAGAGAGAGAGACATGGAGGTAGCGAGGAAGAGAGGGGGAGAGAGAGAGACATGGAAGGAGAGAGGAAGAGAGGGGGAGAGAGACAAGGAGGGAGAGAGGAAGAGAGAGGGGAGAGATAGAGGCATGGAGGGAGAGAGGAAGAGAGGGGGAGAGAGAGACATGGTCGGAGAGAGGCATAGAGGGGAAGAAAGAGAGAGACAGAGCGGAATGGGGGATGGGGAAAAGTACATTAGAAGAACTTTCTCCTTTTGTTTGTTTTCTGCAACAAACCACTGAGGCACCTGCCTACTTACCTTTCCTCTCAACCTGTCCTTCACCTTCACAGGTAAACACAACTTCATGACCTGTCCTTCATCTCCACAGGTAAACACAACTTCATGACCTGTACTTTGTCTCTACAGGTAAACACACACCTTCATGGTTCTCCCCTGTGTTCCAACCCCCTCAGAGTTCCAGAATGGGTCTGTTTATGGTAGCCTGGAGAGACTCAAATAAAGAAAACAACTACTACTTCAGGGTTATTGACATATTCCTAAAAGGTTGTGACTGGCAGCCTGGATCAATCTGCTGCACTTTATTTTAGTATTCCAAGACAGCCTGAGGGAGAGATGAACTTCTGAGGAGAAAAAGAGCCAGAGAAAGAGTGTGTGTGTTTATAAAGGTATGATGTGTTTATAAAGGTATGATGTGTTTTATAAAGGTATGATGTGTTTATAAAGGTATGATGTGTTTATAAAGGTATGATGTGTTTATAAAGGTATGATGTGTTTATAAAGGTATGATGTGTTTTATAAAGGTATGATGTGTTTTATAAAGGTATGATGTGTTTATAAAGGTATGATGTGTTTATACAGGTATGATGTGTTTTATAAAGGTATGATGTGTTTTATAAAGGTATGATGTGTTTATAAAGGTATGATGTGTTTATACAGGTATGATGTGTTTTATAAAGGTATGATGTGTTTATAAAGGTATGATGTGTTTTATAAAGGTATGATGTGTTTATAAAGGTATGATGTGTTTTATAAAGGTATGATGTGTTTTATAAAGGTATGATGTGTTTATAAAGGTATGATGTGTTTATACAGGTATGATGTGTTTTATAAAGGTATGATGTGTTTTATAAAGGTATGATGTGTTTATAAAGGTATGATGTGTTTATAAAGGTATGATGTGTTTTATAAAGGTATGATGTGTTTATAAAGGTATGATGTGTTTATAAAGGTATGATGTGTTTTATAAAGGTATGATGTGTTTTATACAGGTATGATGTGTTTTATACAGGTATGATGTGTTTTATACAGGTATGATGTGTTTGTAAAGGTATGATGTGTTTATACAGGTATGATGTGTTTATAAAGGTATGATGTGTTTATAAAGGTATGATGTGTTTATACAGGTATGATGTGTTTATACAGGTATGATGTGTTTATAAAGGTATGATGTGTTTATAAAGGTATGATGTGTTTATAAAGGTATGATGTGTTTTATAAAGGTATGATGTGTTTTATAAAGGTATGATGTATTTATAAAGGTATGATGTATTTATAAAGGTATGATGTGTTTATAAAGGTATGATGTGTTTATAAAGGTATGATGTGTTTATAAAGGTATGATGTGTTTATAAAGGTATGATGTGTTTAATAAAGGTATGATGTGTTTAATACGGGTATGATGTGTTTATACAGGTATGATGTGTTTTATAAAGGTATGATGTGTTCATAAAGGTATGATGTGTTTATAAAGGTATTATGTGTTTATACAGGTATGATGTGTTTATAAAGGTATGATGTGTTTATACAGGTATGATGTGTTAATAAAGGTATGATGTGTTTATACAGGTATGATGTGTTTTATAAAGGTATGATGTGTTTATACAGGTATGATGTGTTTATAAAGGTATGATGTGTTTTATAAAGGTATGATGTGTTTTATACAGGTATGATGTGTTTATAAAGGTATGATGTGTTTATACAGGTATGATGTGTTTTATAAAAGTATGATGTGTTTATAAAGGTATGATGTGTTTATAAAGGTATGATGTGTTTATAAAGGTATGATGTGTTTTATAAAGGTATGATGTGTTTTATACAGGTATGATGTGTTTATAAAGGTATGATGTGTTTATAAAGGTATGATGTGTTTTATAAAGGTATGATGTATTTATAAAGGTATGATGTATTTATAAAGGTATGATGTGTTTATAAAGGTATGATGTGTTTATAAAGGTATGATGTGTTTATAAAGGTATGATGTGTTTATAAAGGTATGATGTGTTTATAAAGGTATGATGTGTTTAATAAAGGTATGATGTGTTTAATACGGGTATGATGTGTTTATACAGGTATGATGTGTTTTATAAAGGTATGATGTGTTCATAAAGGTATGATGTGTTTATAAAGGTATTATGTGTTTATACAGGTATGATGTGTTTATAAAGGTATGATGTGTTTATACAGGTATGATGTGTTAATAAAGGTATGATGTGTTTATACAGGTATGATGTGTTTTATAAAGGTATGATGTGTTTATACAGGTATGATGTGTTTATAAAGGTATGATGTGTTTTATAAAGGTATGATGTGTTTTATACAGGTATGATGTGTTTATAAAGGTATGATGTGTTTATACAGGTATGATGTGTTTTATAAAAGTATGATGTGTTTATAAAGGTATGATGTGTTTATAAAGGTATGATGTGTTTATAAAGGTATGATGTGTTTTATAAAGGTATGATGTGTTTTATACAGGTATGATATGTTTATAAAGGTATGATGTGTTTATACAGGTATGATGTGTTTATAAAGGTATGATGTGTTTATAAAGGTATGATGTGTTTATAAAGGTATGATGTGTTTATAAAGGTGTGATGTGTTTATAAAGGTATGATGTGTTTATACAGGTATGATGTGTTTTATAAAGGTATGATGTGTTTTATAAAGGTATGATGTGTTTATAAAGGTATGATGTGTTTATACAGGTATGATGTGTTTATAAAGGTATGATGTGTTTTATAAAGGTATGATGTGTTTTATAAAGGTATGATGTGTTTATAAAGGTATGATGTGTTTATAAAGGTATGATGTGTTTATAAAGGTATGATGTGTTTGTACAGGTATGATGTTTATACAGGTATGATGTGTTTGTACAGGTATGATATGTTTATACAGGTGTGATGTGTTTTTACAGGTATGATGTGTATGTACAGGTATGATGTGTTTATACAGGTATGATGTGTTTATACAGGTATGATGTGTTTGTACAGGTATGATGTGTTTGTACAGGTATGATGTGCTTGTACAGGTATGATGTGTTTATACAGGTATGATGTGTTTGTAGGAAAGCGAGAAGGAGAGATAGATGGGAAAGGGCAAGATTGAGTTTTTTATACACCAACCCAACTTCCACACACATTACTTCATCTCTGTCTCCTCTCCACAGCACATCTCTGTCCAGCTCATAGCCTGCTATTACAGCAGGGAGGCTGTGTGATTTTGGTTTTCCTGTTGTGTCATTAAACTGTGTTGAGACTGGGACTATATCCCAAAACGGCTCCCTATTTCCTTTCTACTGCACCAAGTACCATGGAGACCCAGGCTCAGGGCGTGTCCCAAATGGCTCCCTATTCCTTTTATAGTGTGCTACTTTTGACCAGGACCCATAGTGCACTGTAGAGGGAATAGGCATTTGGGACCCACGGTGAACCTGGGCCTGCATGGTATTTGGTATAGAGAGCAGGCCTAGCTGTTGTAATGCTCCTGGACAGGAGAGCTGATAGAGACAATAACTGCAGCAATGAAAACCACTTCACCGTCACATTGGACAGAATTTAATTTACAGAAACCACGCCAACATGCACGCATGCACTCATGCACGAACACACAGACAGAAGCATCAATGCACACAAACACACACACACTCCTTATCAGCCTCCTCCAGCACAGCAGCCCTGTCAGATAGAGATAGCTGTGTGTTATTGTTGAAAAAGTCACAGAGGAAAACAGAAGAGTTACATGGAGAGAGAGATGGAGAGAGTGGAGTGGGTTTCAGAGAGAGAGAAGAGAGAGAGGGGAGAGAGAGAGAGAGAGAGAGAGAGAGGAGAGAGGGGAGAGAGAGAGAGAGGAGAGAGAGAGAGAGAGGAGAGAAAGAGAGAGAGGGAGAGAGCGGGAGAGAGCGAGGTAGAGAGAAAGAGATACTGTAGCCTCCCAACCCCTCCATGCCATCTCTGCATGATGGATTACTCTCTCCTCTTCTCTCCTGTGTTGTCATCTCCACAGCCATGTGCTTTTACTGCTGAGTACTGTTACACCAGCCACTCTACAGACAGCTAGAGCAGCAACAGAGCAGCGAGCAGTGCAACCAGGCCTTAGATCCCATCCTGTAAGAGTACAACTTTGGTATGCTGATAAAGACATCACAGCTGTGTTCTACTAAAGCATAGGAAGTCTTAAAGCATTCGTTCTAGCACAAACTAGGACTTCACCAGCTCAGCACACATAAAGCCAGGCCTTACATCCCATCCTTTAAGAGGACAGTGTAATGATTTTTTGGTTCCCGAGTGGAGCAGCAGTCTAAGGCACTGCATCTCAGTGCTAGAGGCTTCACTACAGACCCTTGTTCGATTCCAGGCTGTATCACAACCGGCCGTGTTTGGGAGTCCCACAGGGTGGTGCACAATTGGCCCAGTTAGGGTTTGGCCGGGGTAAGCCGTCATTGTAAATAAGAATTAGTTTTTAACTGACTTGCCATCATTGTAAATAACAATTTGTTCTTGACTGACTTGCCATCATTGTAAATAACAATTTGTTCTTAACTGACTTGCCATCATTGTAAATTACAATTTCTTCTTAACTGACTTGCCGTCATTGTAAATAAGAATTTGTTCTTGACTGACTTGCCGTCATTGTAAATAAGAATTTGTTCTTAACTGACTTGCCGTCATTGTAAATAAGAATTTGTTCTTAACTGACTTGCCTAATTAAATAAAGGTTAAATATTTTTTTATTTTAAATGATAGAAGTTTAAGTCCAGACATATTGATTCTTGTTGAGCGGTTTAAACCATCACTCTGTACACTAGGGTTGCGGTCAGATATATACGGCAGTATAATAACTCACAACAAATGTTTTCTATCACTAAAACCTCCTCATTCACTGTGACATTTGAGATCTTTCAAACGTACAATGCTTGGTACACTACGTCAATACCTGAGTATGTTAACTCTCCCTGATCTGGGCTTATCTTTCTCTGTGTGTTACGAACGGATGTCACACACACACACAAAATAAGTAATCCACTGTGAAGAAGAAAAAAGGCCATTATTAATGAACTCCATTTGCATCTGGCTGAATGGAGGTTCGTATTGTATCGTTCCTTCAGAGGAAATATTGGCGGCTGCCGCGTGTCGCCGTGTTAGCGAATGGCATAATTATCGTCCATTATGTGTCATTATTTAAAGTAAGAAGCAAAGTGTTCGACTGTGTCACAGGCTGGTCCATTATTGTGTCAGCGACTGTGACAGAACAACAATCTATTGAATCTAAGAAATTATAAACCCACACAGCCTTCTGTGGGTTTCTATTTGTGTTGACTTCCCTTACCGTCACACACTGGAGCACGGAGGAATTAGTATTGTATTAAGCAGGAAATGACATCCTGTCATGTTAAAGTTATACCCTGCAGTTTACTTGTCTGCTCTTCTTCGTGGTTTTATCCTTTACCTTCGGGGGGTTGTAACAACGGCCCTTCACGTAATTGGGGACAAATATGAGATGTTTCTGCTGTGTTTGTTTTTACCTTGTTTGATTCCACTTGGGAAACTTTAGTTTGACGTGTCCCTGTTTGCTCTTGGTTATTGACACTCAGTGTTAGTGGTTTGTGCTCACAGCATGTAAACAGTTTAAATAAAAATGTAGGCCTAGATTCAATCAGTTCAAGCATTAACCAACGATAGCAGACACCCGCATAGCAGATGTATTGGCGGTGTTGGAGGTGGAACAGCGTTGGACCCGTCAAATATGTGAGCAGCTGCTCTTGCGATCATTGTCACAAAGCCACAACCATGCCACTCGTGTTAGAATTTCAGAACGAGAAATTGTAGGCTATATAGAAATAATGACGCAAATGTAAAAAAAAATCATTAAACAAAATAATAAGGATTTCTATCAGCCTAATCGTAGATTACATCTCACATTCCAGTGTTCAAACTTGTAAACGATGCTACATAGGATTTCTGTTTAAGCGTCTCTGTGCAGCTAACCTGCAATGTTCGCTTAAGGTATAATTATTAAACACCTCCCGCTGCAACTGGATCCTGGACTTCCTGACGGCCGCCCCCAGGTGGTAAGGGTAGGCAACAACACATCTGCCACGCTGATCCTCAACACTGGGGCCCCTCAGGGGTGCGTGCTTAGTCCCCTCCTGCACTTCCTCTTCACCCACGACTGCATGGCCAAACGACTCCAACACCATCATTAAGTTTGCTGATGACACAAAAGTGGTAGGCCTGATTAACGACAACTATGAGACAGCCTATAGGGAGGAGGTCAAAGACCTGGCAGTGTGGTGCCAGGACAACAACCTCTCCCTCAATGTGAGCAAGACAAGGGAGCTGATCGTGGACTACAGGAAAAGGCGGGCCGAACAGGCCCCCATTAACATTAACGGGGATGTAGTGGAGCAGGTTGAGAGTTTCAAGTTCCTTGGTGTCCACATCACCAATGAACTATCATGGTCCAAACACACCAAGACAGTCGTAAAGAGGGCACGACAACACCTTTTCCCCCTCAGGAGACTGAAAAGATTTGGCAGGGGTCCCCAGATCCTCAAAAAGTTCTACAGCTGCACCATTGAGAGCATCCTGAGCGGTGGCATCCCTACCTGGTATGGCAACTGCTCGGCATCTAACCGCAAGGCGCTACCGACGGTAGTGCGTACGGCCCAATACATCACTGGGGCCAAGCTTCCTGCCATCCAGGACCTAGGCAGTGTCAGAGGAAAGCCCCAAAAATTGTCAAAGACTACAGTTACCTAAGTCATAGACTGTTCTCTCTGCTATCGCACGGCAAGCAGTACCGGAGCGCCAAGTCAAGGAGCAAAAGGCTCCTTAAACTTAACAGCTTCTACCTCCAAGACATAAGACTGCTGAACAATTAATCCAATTGCCACCCGGACTATTTACATTTACCCCCTCCATTTGTTTTGTGCACTGCTGCTACTCGCTGGTTATTATCTATGCATAGTCACTTCACCCCTACCTGCATGTACAAATTACCTCGACTAACCTGTACCCCCGCTCACTGACTCAGTACCAGTACCCCCTGTACTGCATATAGCCTCGTTATTGTTCTTTTATTGTGTTACTTTTTATATATTTTTTAATTTAGTTTATTTGGTAAATATTTTCTTAACCTGTTAGGGATAGGGGGCAGTATTTTCACGGCCGGATAAAAAACGTACCCGATTTAATCTGGTTTATTACTCCTGCCCAGAAACTGGAATATGCATATAATTTGTAGATTTGGATAGAAAACACCCTAAAGTTTCTGAAACTGTTTGAATGGTGTCTGTGAGTATAACAGAACTCATATGACAGGCCAAAACCTGAGAAGATTCTATATGGGAAGTGCCCTGTCTGACCATTTCTTGTCCTTCTATAGCCTCTTTATCTAAAATACAGGATCTCTGCTGTAATGTGACATTTTCTAAGGCTTTCTTTGGCTCTAGGAAGGCGCCAGAACGTTGAATGATAGCTCTGCAGTCTCTGGGCGAAAAACAGCAGGGGTTTTGGTGAGTGGTCCTTCTGAGGACAATGGCACTGGAGCGCGCATGCATGTGACGACTCCATGTTTTACTTTCAGTGTTTGAACGGATACAACGTCTCCCGGTTGGAATATTATCGCTATTTTACAAGAAAAATCTCATAAAAATTGATTTTAAGCAGCGTTTGACATGCTTCGAAGTACGGTAATGGAATATTTTGAATTTTATTCTCCTCTTCCACTCCTTCTCTTCTCCGATTCCACTCCATCTTTTCTCCTCTTCCACTCCATCTCTTCTCCTCTTCCACTCCATCTCGTCTCCTCTTCCACTCCATCTCTTCTCCCCTTCCACTCCATCTTCCACTCCATCTCTTCTCCTCTTCCACCCCATCTCTTCTCCCCTTCCACTCCATCTCTTCTCCTCTTCCACTCCTTCTCTTCTCCCCTTCCACTCCATCTTTTCTCCTCTTCCACTCCATCTCTTCTCCCCTGCCACTCCTTCTCTTCTCCCCTTCCCCTCCATGTCTTCTCCCCTTCCCCTCCATCTCTTCTCCTCTTCCACTCCTTCTCTGTTCTCCTTCCACTCCATCTCTTCTCCTCTTCCACTCCATCTCTTCTCCTCTTCCACTCCTTCTCTTCTCCCCTGCCACTCCTTCTCTTCTCCCCTTCCCCTCCATGTCTTCTCCCCTTCCCCTCCATCTCTTCTCCTCTTCCACTCCTTCTCTGTTCTCCTTCCACTCCATCTCTTCTCCTCTTCCACTCCATCTCTTCTCCTCTTCCACTCCTTCTCTTCTCCTCTTCCACTCCTTCTCTGTTCCCCTTCCACTCCATCTCTTCTCCTCTTCCACTCCATCTCTTCTCCTCTTCCACTCCTTCTCTTCTCCTCTTCCACTCATCTCTTCTCCTCTTCCACTCCATCTCTTCTCCTCTTCCACTCCTTCTCTTCTCCTCTTCCACTCCTTCTCTTCTCCTCTTCCACTCATCTCTTCTCCTCTTCCACTCCATCTCTTCTCCTCTTCCACTCCATCTCTTCTCCTCTTCCACTCCATCTCTTCTCCTCTTCCACTCCATCTCTTCTCCTCTTCCACTCCTTCTCTGTTCTCCTTCCACTCCATCTCTTCTCCCCTTCCACTCCTTCTCTTCTCCTCTTCCACTCCATCTCTTCTCCTCTTCCACTCCATCTCTTCTCCACTTCAACTCCATCTCTTCTCCCCTTCCACTCCATCTCTTCTCCACTTCAACTCCATCTCTTCTCCCCTTCCACTCCATCTCTTCTCCTCTTCAACTCCATCTCTTCTCCCCTTCCACTCCATCTCTTCTCCTCTTCCACTCCATCTCTTCTCCACTTCAACTCCATCTCTTCCACTCCATCTCTTCTCCTCTTCCACTCCTTCTGTTTTCCTCTTCCACTCCAGCTCTTCTCCTCTTCCACTCCATGTCTTCTCCTCTTCCACTCCATCTCTTCTCCCCTTCCACTCCATCTCTTCTCCCCTTCCACTCCATCTCTTCTCCCTTTCCACTCCATCACTTCTCTTCTCTTCTTCACTCCATCTCTTCTCTTCTCCCTCTTCTCCCCCCTCTGTGTTGTTTAAATTGAATCAACGTTAAAGACGTGAAAATAACAAAAGAAGACGAAAGTATAGAAGAGATAGCCCAAGGTTAGTAGAGATGAAGAGATTTTCACATTCACTTTACAGGCAAAAGAAGTTAAGTTTAAGGAAGGAAACTTGGAAAATATTTATTTTGCTCCCTCCTCCAATCTGCCTCCAATTTAAAAACACTTTTTTTCCCCTAGTTTATTTAGAGACCCTGTAATACTGTCTGTGTCTGTGTTCTATCTTAACAAAGAAACTTAAAGAAAATCAAGTATACTGGAAGAGCATGAAGATGTCATGAAACAGACACCAATATAGAGTGTTACTGTGTTCAAGTAAATAGAAGTATCAGCAGATAGATGAAACAGTTCACAGAAGAGTCCCCCATTAACCCTACTGTCTTGGTTAGTATTTAGTATTGTATTAGGATGCATTGTGCTGTGATGTGCTGGTCCTGGTGATTTTGAACTAGTTCAGCTGTTTGTTTAAAGCAAAATGACTGATACGTATTGGCTCCTAATTAGCTATTACCACAACCTCGCTGCAAGGAAGGAGTAAATCAATGCTTATTTCTCTTATAAAGTGAAACTTAAAGTAGAAAAGGGAAAATGGAGGAGGGAGGAGAGTGGGAGAGAGAGGGGGATAAAGGAGAGAGAATATCTCTATGTTTGTATTTCAATGTGCTTAAAGCATAAGCTCAGGCTTTGGAGCCATTTACACACCAGCGAGAAATACAGCCCACAATTTAATCTGAATAGAATTAGCTGGGAATGGAACTGTAGGGGCAGTCTGGCTTTGAGATAACCATCAGCATTTACTGTAATATCTATCACAGGCAGAGGGGGAGTACTGTTACATTGGAGATTAATGAAGCTTTATACAGTATGTGTGTGTGTATCTGCTCGGTGTGTCCCCTTGTGTGAGGAAATTGTATTTATATCTTCCAGGAAACGTTTCCAGATGCAAAGACATTTATATGTTTTCATTTTTGACACACTGCACCGCACAATAATTGATTGCTGCAGCTGGTGTTCAAAAACCATTCATACACGTTGCCATCTAGTGGTCAGATTTATACAATGCAGAGCAGAGAGGAGTGGGGGTCTCTGTTTGGTGGTCTATGGAGACATCCATAATGTGTGTGTGAGAGAGAGAGAAGAGTGTCTGTGTGTGTGTGTGTGTGTTGTTTTGTCAAACTTTTGTTCACACAGACTGCTTAGTCTGTCATCAATTTCATAAATAGTGTACACACACACACACACACACACACACACACACACACACACACACGTCTCTCTTTTATCAAAATGAATAATGGGAGTACCTTTTCTGTCCTATTGATTGCCTGCTTTTATGGAATGACATCTTTGGAGCAGGTCAGGCAGGGCTCATTGCAGGGCTCAGAGAGAAGACAGATAGCCATGTTTGGCTAAATGAGAGCGAGAGAAAGCACAATCCACATTGAGCCAGTTAGAGCCCCTTAGACAGATTGGGCTGAAACCACCTGAGGGCCAAGCACTGATGGAAGCTGCCACACTCTGCTCCCGACAGGAAATACAGGGCAGGAAAAACCAAATGCTCTGATTGGAGGGACAGGGCAGGAAGTACATTCTGATTGGAGGGAGAGGGAATTAAATATGCTCTGATTGGAGGGATGGGAAAGTGTACACAGGCAGGTTGAGGAAACATATATTTGTGTGTCTCCAGAGAAAGACGGAACTTTGTGGTCGGTACTCATACACACAAATAACCTCTTCACACCACACACATACACACACAAGCATGTGCGCGTGCGCACACACACACACACACACACACACACACACACACACACACACACACACACACACACACACACACACACACACACACACACACACACACACACACACACACACACACACACTAAGGGCAGTCGGTGTGGCGGACACCACAGTTTTGGACATTAGCTAATCAAGTGTGTTGGTAGGGTGTGTTTTAGGAGTGTGTGTGTGTGCATGTGCGTTGGGAGGCAGTTATTGGCAGGGTGTGTTTTAGAAGTGTTAGGGTAATTTGGTGATGGCAGGGCGCTCCAGAATAAGAAATATCGAAATGGTTCTCACTTTTTATTTTATTAGGCAAGTCAGATAAGAACAAATTCTTATTTTCAATGATGGCCTAGGAACAGTGGGTTAACTGCCTTGTTCAGGGGCAGAACGACAGATTTGTACCTTGTCAGCTCAGGGATTTTGAACTTGCAACCTTTCAGTTACTAGCCCAACACTCTAACCACTAGGCTACCCTGCCACCACAACCCCATACTGTCACTTAAGCACTTCAGCCACTTCCACACTGCTCTGACTAAAACATCTGTTTAAATCTACTGCCTGATACGTCCCCAGCTACTTACTGTAGGGGTTGGACGCTCATTTAATAAAATCACATCTGAAATAACTTTATCATTCGTGGTGACTGGCATGTGACAAGCAATTATTAATACAGGCAACATAGTAATGATGTGATATTGATGTGTAACGTGTGTAAAAGTATCTAAATCATACTGTGTCACTCCAGTATCTAAATCACACTGTGTCACTCCAGTATCTAAATCACACTGTGTCACTCCAGTATCTAAATCACACTGTGTCACTCCAGTATCTAAATCACACTGTGTCACTCCAGTATCTAAATCACACTGTGTCACTCCAGTATCTAAATCACACTGTGTCACTCCAGTATCTAAATCACACTGTGTCACTCCAGTATCTAAATCACACTGTGTCACTCCAGTATAAAACATATTGCAGTATTACTACAAGGGGAAAGAAGGAGCTTTGACTGGGTAACTAGAGGGTGGCGACAGAGCTCGTCCTGAACCTGGTACGTTTTCTCCTACACCCACATACAGTGTTGTATTATTATTATGACCCTGCTGGTCATCTATGAATGTTTGAACGTCTTGGCCATGTTCTGTTATAATCTCCACCCGGCACAGACAGAAGAGTACTGGCCACCCCTCAGAGCCTGGTTCCTCTCTAGGTTTCTTCCTAGGTTCTGGCCTTTCTAGGGAGTTTATCCTAGCCACCGTGCTTCTACACCTGCGTTGCTTGCTGTTTGGGGTTTAAGCTGAGATATCAGCTGATGTAAGAAGGGCTTTATAAATACATTTGATTTGATTTGGGTGTAGGAGAAAACTTACCAGGTTCAGGACGAGCTCTGTCTCCACCCTCTAGTCACCCAGTCAAAGCTTCATACTCTTATTGTCCACGTTGATGCACACAATCAGATGTAATGACAGTAGCGATAGTTGTAGGGCTGGCTCGTTGGTTTGTTACACTAGTTCTAAGGACGGTTCAGTCTTAATTTCTGGTAAACTTGAGACTGTCAGTCCACAGCCCAGTCCACAGCCCAGTCCACAGCCCACACACACACAGCCCTGTTTCCAAATCTGTTTAACAGACAATATTCCTCATACTGCTGCAACCTATTTGTCAGGCATTACAGCAACTGCCTCTGGGGACTTATATTTTTTACAAACTCTCTTTCTATTTGTTTGATATGATTTGATTCCATGTATTAATTCCCCCATTTGTAAACCCCTGTTGGGTGGATAAGCCTGGGGGCGATGGGTGGTTATCATGTACAGTGCTTTCTGAAAGTACCCATTGATCACATTTTGTTGGGATTCATTTTAGATTTTTGTCACTGACCTACACACAACACCCCATAAACCCAATAATTCCATAAGTGGAATTCTGTTTTTCAGAAATTTTACAAATTAATACAAAATGAAAAGCTGAAGTGTCTTCAGTCAATAAGTATTCAACCACTTTGTTATGGCAAGCCTAAATAAGTTCAGGAGTAAAAATGTGCTCAACAAGTAACAAGTAAATAAGTTGCATGGAGTCACTCTGTGTGCAATAATAGTGTTTAACATGATTTTTGAATGACTACCTCATCTCTGTACTCCACATATACAATTATCTGTAAGGTCCCTCAGTGCAGATTCAACCACAAAGACCAGGGAGGTTTTCCAATGCCCCACAAGAAGGGCGGCATTCTTCCCATCTACCACCTATTGGTAGATGGGAAGAAAAAAAAGCAGACATTGAATATCTGTTTGAGCATGGTGAAATTATTGATTACACTTTGGATGGTTTATCAATACACCCAGTCACTACAAAGATACAGGTGTCCTTCCTAACTCAGTCGCAGGAGAGGAAGCAAACCGCTAAGGGATTTCACCATGAGGCCAATGGTGACTTTAAAACAGATACAGAGTTTAATGGTTGTGATAGGAGAAAACTGAGGATGGATCAACAACATTGTAGTTACTCCACAACACTAACCTATTTGATAGAGTGAAAAGAAGGAAGCCTGTACAGAATAAAAAGTATTCCAAAAAATGCATCCTGTTAGCAACAAGGCACAAAAGTAATACTGCAAAAAATGTTCGTTTTTTTACTTTCTGTCCTGACTACAAAGTTTTATGTTTGGGGCAAATCCAAAACAACACATCACTGAGTACCACTCCATATTTTCAAGCATAGTGGTGGCTGCATTGTGTTATGGGTATGTTTGCAAATGGGGTGTGTTCACTCCAGTAAGACCTCTTTTTACTCAGACTATTTTACTGGTTTTCCCCATCTGTAGAATCTGTAGAATCATCTAGGACAGCTGGACTACCAGGTGCATCCACAACTCCAACTAGACCCACAGGCACATAGTCTGTGTCATCTGAATTGGATAGCTCAGATTCTGAGTCAGAGGCACCAATGGCTTCCTCATCCAGCATCTGTAAAACCATTTTGGTTGTATATCTGGCAACACTCTTATGAGCCTCTTTATGAAACTCCTTTTACGCAATGAGCTAAAAAAGAGAAATGAAAATGGTAATTCATGAACATTAAAACAAGATATTAAATAAATATTTTATTAATTACTTTGATTTTATTGTAGAAAGGTCAGTTTGACAACTGCATTGCAGTGAATTCCATAGGAAATACAGTTGAAGTCTGAAGTTTACATACACTTAGGTTGGAGTCATTAAAACTCGTTTTTCAATCACTCCATAAATTACTTGTTAACAAACTATAGTTTTGGCAAGTCGGTTAGGACATCTCCTTTGTGCGTGACACAACTAATTTTTCCAACAGTTGTTTACAGACAGATTATTTAACTTATAATTCACTGTATCACAATTCCAGTGGGTCAGAAGTTTACATACACTTAGTTGACAGAGCCTTTAAACAGCTTGGAAAATTCCAGAAAATGATGTCATGGCTTTAGAAGCTTCTGCTAGGCTAATGGACATCATTTGAGTCAATTGGAGGTGTACCTGTGGATGTATTTCAAGGCCTACCTTCAAACTCAGTGCCTCTTTGCTTGACATCATTGGAAAATCTAAAGAAATCAGCCAAGACCTCAGAAAAAAAATTGTAGACCTCCACAAGTCTGGTGCATCCTTGGGAGTAATTTTCAAACGCCTGAAGGTACCACGTTCATCTGTACAAACAATAGTACGCAAGTATAAACACCATGGGACCACGCAGCCGTAATACCGCTCAGGAAGGAGACACGTTCTGTCTCCTAGAGATAAACGTACTTTGGTGCGAAAAGTGCAAATCAATCCCAGAACAACAGCCAAGGACCTTGTGAAGATGCTTGAGGAAACCGGTACAAAAGTATCTATATTCACAGTAAAACGAGTCCTATATCGACATAACCTGAAAGGCCGCTCAGCAAGGAGGAAGCCACTGCTCCAAAACTGCCATAAAAAAGCCAGACTACGGTTTGCAACTGCACATGGGGACAAAGATCATACTTTTTGAGAAATGTCCTCTGGTCTGATGAAACAAAAATAGAACTGTTTGGCCATAATGACCATCATTATGTTTGGAGGAAAAAGGGGGAGGCTTGCAGGCCGAAGAACACCATCCCAACCATGAAGCACGGGGGTGGCAGCCTCATGTTGTGGGGGTGCTTTGCTGCAGGAGGGACTGGTGCACTTCACAAAATAGATGGCATCATGAGGAAGAAAATTATGTGGATATATTTAAGCAACATCTCAAGACATCAGTCAGGAAGTTAAAGCTTAGTCGCAAATGGGTCTTCCAAATGGACAATCACCCTAAGCATACTTGCAAGCAAAGTTGTGGCAAAAAGGCTTAAGGACAACAAAGTCAAGGTATTGGAGTGACCATCACAAAGCCCTGACCTCAATGCTATAGAAAATGTGTGGGCAGAACTGAAAAAGCGTGTGCGAGCAAGGAGGCCTACAAACTTTACAAGCTCTGTCAGGAGGAATGGGCCAAAATTCACCCAACTTACTGTGGGAAGCTTGTGGAAGGCTACCCGAAACGTTTGACCCAAGTTAAGCAATTTAAAGGCAATGCTACCAAATACTAATTGAGTGTATGTAAACTTCTGACCCACTGGGAATGTGAGGAAAGAAATAAAAGCTGAAATAAATCATTCTCTCTACTATTATTCTGACGTTTCACATTCTTAAAATAAAGTGGTGATCCTAACTGACCTAAGACAGGGAATTTTTATTTGGATAACATTTCAGGAATTGTGAAGAACTGAGTTGAAATGTATTTGGCTAAGGTGTATGTAAACTTCCGACTTGAACTGTACATATGGGTCATATTTGACCCACATATGAAAACCTGAGGAAGTGATGCAAAAACTCTTTTTGCTTAAAAAATAAGAAATCAAAAAACAAAATTAGGATATTAGAATGTTAAAGACACTTTATTTAAGGAATTCCTGGAATATTACATGATGACAATTTTTAGGGGGATCAATACTGCAAAAAAACACTAGGCCGGGTCATTTTCACCAGCATATGCATCCTAGGGTTAAGATCCGACATCTGTACACAGAAAAGTGTTTTTTGAGACAATAAACTTTACCCCTGAAAGCTTGCACCAAGTTTTCCGTGCATTAGTATTTAATGTTAGTATTGTCATATATCTTAGAGATAAAATAACATTTTTTAACCGTTTATTGTTTTTGCTGAAGACAGTCTCAATATATAATTCCATACAATTTTTTAACTGGTAGGGGACCTTCAGATGAGTCCTGTGAGGCCTGTGGGTGTCCTAAAGCAAAACAACCAACACGTATTTGTGAGAGTCTAACCTTTGCACAGGTGGGTCATATGAGTGTGTAGCCCAAACTGTTGGGACGCTACAAACAGAAGTTGGCAGATCGTCTGTATCGACTTCAGACGAGTCTCAAGAAGCTTGTGGGTGTTGTAAAGCAAAACTGAGAACAACATCTTGTTCATGAGAGTCTCATCTTTTCATAAATGGGTTGTAGTTTGTAGGCCAAAACGTTCGGACGCTACAGATGATTTTGTGAGAAGACCGATTTTTGGGATGTCTCATGATCTGACAAACACTGCTCTAGCCCTGTCACATTTCAGTGCAGATGCGGAAGTGCGACATATGCGGATGTGATGGATTGAGATGCATATCTCTAAGATAGATATCTCTAATATCTCTAAGATAGATATCTCTAAGACAGATATCTCTAATATTTCTAAGATAGATATCTCTAATATCTCTAAGACAGATATCTCTAATATGTCTAAGACAGATATCTCTAATATGTCTAAGACAGATATCTCTAATATGTCTAAGACAGATATCTCTAAGATAGATATCTCTAATATCTCTAAGACAGATATCTCTAATATCTCTAAGATAGATATCTCTAATATCTCTAAGATAGATATCTCTATCTTAAAACCTCTTCAGCGTCTCATCCTGTCAGCGGGATCAAAATCCAGCGAAAAATCATATCGCCAATTAGCATTAAAAAAAAATCATAATTAAAAATAAATATATATATTATTATATTTTTTTTTTTTATAGATACACCTCTCCTGAATCGACCCACGTCGTCCGATTTCAAAAAGGTTTTACAGGAAAAGCAAATCATTAGATTATGTTAGATGAGTCCATCGTAAAAAGCAGCTTCATAGCCATTTTCCGACCAACCACTTGTATCACATATAATCAAAAAACAGCTAAATGCAGCACTAACCTTTTACAAACTTCATCAGATGGCACCCCTAGGACATCATGTTATACAATGCATGCATTCTTTTGTTCAATAAAGGTCATATTTATATATAAAAACAGCATTTTACATCTCTGTCTGAGGTTGACTAAATAATTTCCCCTCAAATGCGTCCCGGTAAACAATGCTACATTTCCCTAAATTACTATCCTATAACGATTTTTTAAATTTATATTGTCAATCTAACATTTATAGATGAATATCTCTTGAGAACACCTGTCATACCAGATTTTAAATTAACTTTACTGGGTAATCACACTTTGCGATAAAAGGAGATGCGATACTCAGAAAATGAGCTAATATACAGAGCTCGGCGCCATCTTGGAAACAATCGCATGTCACATCTCATCTTGTATAATATTGTCAATAATCGCCTACCTTTAGTTGTCTTCATCAGAAAGCATCCCAGGTCCACAACAGATGTATTTTCGGTCAAAAAGTCCATACTTCACGTTCCATTAGCCTGCTGTTGGTAGCGCGTCCTATGGCTCTCTCCAAGCGCAGGGCTGAAGTTCCGGATAAAATGCGATTCTCCCGCCTGTAGGTTCGTTCAAACATGTCAAACGTTGTAAAACATTAATCTTCAGGGCCTGTAACACCAAGAGAGCCAATAAGATTCGAGGGGGATGATTTCATGGCCTTTAAAACCGTTTCCAAAGGTGGGGGCAGACATGGCCGCCGGCGTCATAATGGTGATGGCCCATCCCCTGTGACCAATTTCCAACTCGTCTCATTCACTGAGTTTTGACTCTATAAGGCTCAAACCACTGTGAAAAGACTGGCGACATCTAGTGGAAGCAATAGGAAGTGCTCACTGAACCATGGTTAATGGTGTTATTTATAGGGAAAGATGAGAATTCGAGTCCACAATTCAGAATTCCACTTCCTGTTTCAATCGGTCTCGGGGTTTTGACTGCCATTTGAGTTCTGTTATACTCACAGACACCATTCAAACAGTTTTAGAAACTTTAGAGTGTTTTCTATCCATATATAATAAGTATATGCATGCCCTAGCTTCTGAGTTTGATTAGTAGGCCGTTGAAAATGGGAACGATTTTTTTTCAAAATGCGCTGTGGCACCCCCTATCCTAGGGTATCCTCAAGATTAATTTATAGAGATGTTTTTATTATGCTAATTCGATTTATACGGGGCCACAGACCTTTGTTTGTTTTTTAAATAATATTTTACTTGAAACATTTCAAAATATCTATCACTTACCATTGGTAGACATTATTCAAAGTATTTGGTAGACTTAAAATATAATACTTCAAATAGAAGGAGTTGATTTGACCAGTGTATTTGAAAATACTAAAATACTAATGCAAATACCCATATATCTGAACCCAGGTGTGTGCCTGGTTAAATACCCATATATTTGAACCCAGGTGTGTGCCTGGTTAAATACCCATATATCTGAACCCAGGTGTGTGCCTGCTTAAATACCCATATATCTGAACCCAGGTGTGTGCCTGGTTAAATACCCATATATCTGAACTCAGGTGTGTGTCTAGTTAAATACCGTATATCTGAACTCAGGTGTGTGCCTGGTTAAATACCCGTATATCTGAACTCAGGTGTGTGCCTGGTTAAATACCCATATATCTGAACCCAGGTGTGTGCCTGGTTAAATACCCGTATATCTGAACTCAGGTGTGTGCCTGGTTAAATACCCATATATCTGAACCCAGGTGTGTGCCTGGTTAAATACCCGTATATATGAACCCAGGTGTGTGTGTCTGGTTAAATAGCCGTATATCTGAACTCAGGTGTGTGCCTGGTTAAATACCCATATATCTGAACCCATGTGTGTGCCTGGTTAAATACCCATATATCTGAACCCAGGTGTGTGCCTGGTTAAATACCCATATATATGAACCCAGGTGTGTGTCTAGTTAAATACCCGTATATCTGAACTCAGGTGTGTGCCTGGTTAAATACCCGTATATCTGAACCCATGTGTGTGCCTGGTTAAATACCCGGATATCTGAACTCAGGTGTGTGTCTGGTTAAATACCCATATATATGAACCCAGGTGTGTGTCTAGTTAAATACCCGTATATCTGAACCCATGTATGTGCCTGGTTAAATACCCATATATCTGAACCCATGTGTGTGCCTGGTTAAATACCCGTATATATGAACCCAGGTGTGTGTCTAGTTAAATACCCGTATATCTGAACCCATGTGTGTGCCTGGTTAAATACCCATATATCTGAACCCATGTGTGTCTCTGGTTAAATAGCCGTATATCTGAACTCAGGTGTGTGCCTGGTTAAATACTCATATATCTAATCTCAGGTGTGTGAGTCTGGTTAAATACCCGTATATCTGAACCCAGGTGTGTGCCTGGTTAAATACCCGTATATATGAACCCAGGTGTGTGCCTGGTTAAATACCCGTATATATGAACCCAGTTGTGTGCCTGGTTAAATACCCGTATATATGAACCCAGGTGTGTGCCTGGTTAAATACCCATACATCTAATCTCAGGTGTGTGTGCCTGGTTAAATACCCATATATCTGAACCCAGGTGTGTGCCTGGTTAAATACCCGTATATATGAACCCAGGTGTGTGCCTGGTTAAATACCCGTATATATGAACCCAGGTGTGTGCCTGGTTAAATACCCGTATATATGAACCCAGGTGTGTGCCTGGTTAAATACCCATACATCTAATCTCAGGTGTGTGTGCCTGGTTAAATACTCATATATCTAATCTCAGGTGTGTGTGCCTGGTTAAATACCCGTATATATGAACCCAGGTGTGTGTGGCTGGTTAAATTCCTTACTCATTAAGGAAGAACATAGAAGGGACATTATATAATGAAATAAAATATTATATGGATATTATATAATGATTATAGAGGTTGCTCTTCTTTGACTCCTATCACATACATCACTGGATGTGAATGAAAAGACAGAGTCAAACGGCTTGAGAAAGAGGTTCAAGAACCATCCAACTGAATATCCTCTCAGTGTGAATCTATAAATGATCCATTTAGCATCAGTGACCCCCATATCTGTCAAAGCAGCAGATTTATGGCCTTTCTAAAAGAAAATCTCCTGATTTTAGTGAAATAAGAAAATGTCCCGAAGGTTCTGCTAGAAGACATTAAATCATGAAGTCATATACGAGCACTTCATTACTCAGAGTAATAACTGGTTGTAGTGCAATAGAGGACTGGTCAGATATAGGATATGATCAGGCTTATAGGAGATGCAGTATACTCTAAGGGACAATATCGGAGATGACAGGGAGAGCAATGAACACACGCTCACACACACACATGCACGCACACACGTACCCACTGTAGTACACTGTAGAATTCTATACTCTAGTATTTAGACCATAATATAATATAGTATTTATTTATATGGGTAAGCCACATTTCCAAAGCTGTTTTGATTTTGTATAAAGTGTCAGCTTTTTGCTTTGCAGTTATTAAACCATCAGTCAGTTTTAATTGTTATTAAGCTACTATGCCGACCTAAGCTAGCAAACAGAAGTCCCACCGCTCGAATATAAACAAGCTGGGCGATGAATCAACAACCACAAATGACATCCTAAAAACAATAGAGAATATGGAATGCAGACTCTTTACAAGCATTAAATGTTTGTAAGATACCATCACTGAAAAAGTGGCCGCTGCATTCAGAGAGAACATGGATCTTATTCGAGAGGAGTTTAAACAAGACATTGAGTATCTAATCGACCAAGTCGCTAACTTACAGGCATGGAAAACAACCCCTCTCCCACAGTGTCTCTATCGGACTCCGAGGTTAGTGCTCTAGATGCCCGGCGGAAAGTGCCAGAATCCTGCCCCTGTGCTGACGCCGGCACAAATTACATTGTGCTTAATGAGGTCATCAGAAATCTCCCATACAAAGAAAACTAAGTAAACCTGAACACTGGGAACTGTATTATTAAGATGGGCTGAACATGAAGGACATAGTTAGAGCTCCCGAGTGGCGCAGCGGTCTAAGGCACTGCATCTCAGTGCAAGAGATGTCAAGAGACAGACCAGGAGGTAGACAGACCAGGAGGTAGACAGACCAGGAGGTAGACAGACCAGGAAGTAGACAGACCAGGAAGTAGACAGATCAGGAGGTAGACAGACCAGGAAGTAGACAGACCAGGAGGTAGACAGACCAGGAGGTAGACAGACCAGGAAGTAGACAGATCAGGAGGTAGACAGACCAGGAGGTAAATAATTACCAAATCCGGCTGTCATGAACACAAGAAAGCTATAATGGACAAAAAGGCTATGCTCCTAAAAACCAAGATGTACCAGAGATGATTTTTTTTTGTGAAAATTTCTCTAAAGCCTTTGACCACATTAACAGAAATATGTAATGGGACAAGCTGGAGTCAATTGGTCTAAATGGTAACAACCTGAAATGCCTTATCTCCATGTATAAACTGTGAAATGTTGTTTTCGAGTCAATGGCTGCCTAACTAACTGTTTACACGTTGACATTGGTGTGAAACAGGGTTGCATTTTATCTCCTATTCTGTTCTCAGTGTATATTAATGATCTCACTCTGGCCATCAAAGCTCTAGGAAAATATGTGAAAACGGTGAGGGAGTGTGTGTTCTTGTAGAGGACATTGTAGTCAATGGTGTTGTGAAAACGTAGGTAATTGCAGTGTACCCACCATTTGCAGAAAAATGCATTGAAGGTACAAGGAGTGTTCCTTTTTAGTTACCAACCCATTTTTTTACCACTACAAAACTAATTGTATTGATATCTCAAACTGAAGATGAGCTTCAAGAAATGTGAAATATTATTTTTAACTGGTGTGATCAATGAAAACTGAATATCAATGTAGACAAAACTAAGGTAGTCCACTATAGGAAGTCAGCAGTGTCTAGAACCACTTTTATTTTCTCCTGTGGTCCTAACATACTACATGTTGTCAGTGAGTACAAATATCTGGGCTTGATTATCAATAAAAAAAAATATTGTAATTTGTCTGTAATATGTAACGATCTGGGCTACCTGACCAAATTCATATAGAAATATGAGTAATAGATCTGTCATTTTCATTGAAAGCAAGTCTAAGAAGCAGTTCTATCTATTCTGTTCTATTTGCACTATTTCTATGCTTTGCGTACTTAAATTCCATTTTTGCGTCTTTTACTTTCGGTTTTGTACACCATCTTCAAACAGCTGAAAATACAATATTATTGGTTATTGACAAGATATTTCACAATGGTTTAGATGGTACAATGATTCTCTACACCAATGGTTCCCAAACTTTTTATAGTCCCGTACCCTTTCAAACATTACCCCCTCTGGCATCAGGGTCAGCAAACTCTCAAATGTTGTTTTTTGCCATCATTGTAAGCCTGCCACACACACACCATATGATACATTTATTAAACATAAGAATGAGTGTGAGTTTTTGTCACAACCCAGCTTGTGGGAAGTGACCAAGAGCTCTTATAGGACCACGGCACAAATAATAATATAATAATTATCAATCATTTTGCTCTTTATTTAATCATCTTAATTGTAAATAACTCACCACAGGTTAACGAAAAGGTTATGCTTGCAATGTTGGGTTGTATTGGAGAGAGTCTCAGTCTTGAATCATTTTCCACACACAGTCTGTGCCTGTATTTAGTTTCATGCTAGTGAGGGCCGAGAATCCACTATCACATAGGTACGTGGTTGCAAAGGGCATCAGTGTCTTAGTTCGATTTGCCAAGGCAGGATACTCTGAGCGCAGCCCAATCCAGAAATCTGGCAGTGGCTTCAGGATAGGGGACATAGAGAGTCAAAGGATGCAGAAAGGGAGGAGAGGAGGGTTGAGGAAGCAGAATCAGGAGATTGGTTGGAGAAGGATTGAGCAGAGGGAAGAGATGATAGGATGGAAGAGGAGACAGTACCAGGAGAGAGAGAGCGAAGGTTGCGACGCGCAATACCATCTGAGTAGGGGCAGAGTGAGTAGTGTTGGAGCAGAGCGAGAGGGAAAAGGATACAAGGTAGTGGTCGGAGACTTGGAGGGGAGTTGCAGTGAGATTAGTAGAAGAACAGCATCTAGTAAAGATGAGGTCAAGCGTATTGCCTGCCTTGTGAGTAGGTTTGGGACGGTGAGAGGGTGAGGTCAAAAGAGGAGAGGAGTGGAAAGAAGGAGGCAGAGAGAAATTAGTCAAAGGTAGACGTAGGGAGGTTAAAGTCACCCAGAACTGTGAGGGATGAGCCATCCTCAGGAAAGGAACTTATCAAGGCATCAAGCTCATTGATGTACTCTCCAAGGGAACCTGGAGGGCGATAAATGATAAGGATGTTAAGCTTGAATGGGCTAGTGACTGTGACAGCATGGAATTCAAAGGAGGAGATAGACAGATGGGTCAGGGGAGAAAGAGAGAATGTCCACTTGGGAGAGATGAGGATTCCAGTGCCACCACCCCGCTGACCAGATGTTCTCAGGATATGCGAGAACACGTGGTCAGACGAGGAGAGAGCAGTAGGAGTAGCAGTGTTTTCTGTGGTAATCCATGTTTCCGTCAGCGCCAAGAAGTCGAGGGACTGGAGGGTAGCATAGGCTGAGATGAATTCTGCCTTGTTGGCCGCAGACCGGCAGTTCCAGAGGCTGCCGGAGACCTGGAACTCCACGTGGGTCGTGCGCGCTGGGACCACCAGGTTAGAGGGGCAGCGGGCACGCAGTGTGAAGTGTTTGTGTGGCTTGTGCAGAGAGGAGAGAACAGGGATAGACAGACACATAGTTGACAGGCTACAGGAGAGGCTACGCTAATGCAAAGGAGATTGGAATGAAAATGAACTAAACAACTGGGGAAGCGAGAGAGCAGGGCCTCCCTCACTAACCATTCACTGAAACACTCAAATATAACTTTTCCAACTTCCACTTTAGAAATTATAATTGATGTAAACTACAGATGTTCAATGTTTCCAGGAATAGGCTCAAACTTAGTTTATTCAGCTAGATAACTTGGTACAGTATTCTTCCGTGAAACCCACTCAGTGCACCGTATCCTATGACGCCGTAGCTAACTAGCATGCTAGCATCCAATAACACACGGTTAGCACCAATACTTGGTTACAACAAACTACCAATGGATCATTCGTGTCCGTGTTTAGTTCCTTTCATAACGCAGAAGTAATTAAACGTTGGCTAGCTAACACAAAGTCAGTCCTGCTAGCTACACAAGTGGACTACACATCTCGAAAGTTCAGAAAGTTAAGCTTACGTTGCAAAAATCTTATTGACTAAAAATGATACAGTACTGCTAGCTGGTAGAGTTGGCTAGCTAGCAATGGCTGCTTTTACCTTTATCTTTGATACAAAGACAACTATGTAGCTAGCGAACATTACACTAATCATAGTTGCGGAGAGTCCCTGTAATCCTAGATTCAGATCATTCAGGCGAGAAAAAACATAACCCAGATAGGCCAGTCGTGTGAGAAACTCGTCATCATGCAAGCGGTCAGACAAGTGAAAATGATTGTCAGTAAAGAAAACTTTAAGCTTGTCTCTCAATTTTAAAAAACGTGTCAATACTTTGCCACTTGATAACCAGCGTACTTCTGTATGTTGTAAAAGCGTTACTTGGTCGCTGCCCATATCAGTGTGTAGTGCAGAAAATACACGAGTTTTCAGGGGCCTTGCATAATCAAAGTTGGATGTTAATTATTTGACAAGGCTACCTGTATTAGACATTGTGTTGCTATTTCGCTGAACACTAGATTGTTTAATTTTATTTTTGGCAGTGAAACGAGCCTTCTTAGGCGAGAAAAAAACCTCACCCAAGTGTATAGTCCTGTTGGAAAATATAAATGGATTGCTTGAAAATGTGAAGAAAAAAATGTCATTGTTTCAACAACAACAACAAAAATATATTTGGCATACCCCTGTCGAAATTGTGTTTTGTCCGCTTGTCGTCCCCTTATGCCATAGTTTGCACATCTCAATTGTCAGTAGAAACCACATTTGTTTAACTTCTATGGGCTAGGTGGGACGTTTGCGTCCCACCCTAGTCAACAGCAAGTGGAATCGCGTGCCGCGAAATACAAATACCTCAAAAATGCTATAACTTCCATTTCTAAAACATATGACTATTTTACACCATTTTAAAGACAAGACTCTCGTTAATCTAACCACATTGTCCGATTTCAAAAAGGCTTTACAGCGAAAGCAAAACATTAGATTATGTCAGGAGAGTACATAGCCAAAAATAATCACACAGCCATTTTCAAAGCAAGCGTATATGTCACAAAAACCAAAACCACAGCTAAATGCAGCACTAACCTTTGATGATCTTCATCAGATGACACTCCTAGGACATTATGTTATACAATACATGCATGTTTTGTTCAATCAAGTTCATATTTATATCAAAAAACAGCTTTTTACATTAGCATGTGATGTTCAGAACTAGCATACCCACCGAAAACTTCCGGTGAATTTACTAAATTACTCATGATAAACGTTGACAAAATACATAACAATTATTTTAAGAATTATAGATACAGAACTCCTTTATGCAATCGAGGTGTCAGATTTTAAAATAGCTTTTCGGCGAAAGCACATTTTGCAATATTCTGAGTACATAGCTCGGCCATCACGGCTAGCTATTTTGACACCCACCAAGTTTGGGTCTCACTAAACTCAGAATTACTATTAGAAAAATTGGATTACCTTTGCTGTTCTTCGTCAGAATGCACTCCCAGGACTTCTACTTCAACAACAAATGTTGTTTTGGTTCCAAATAATCCATAGTTATATTCAAATACCTCCGTTTTGTTCGTGCGTTCAGGTCACTATCCATTTCATGACAAAAAAATTCAAAATATTCCGTTACCGTACTTAGAAGCATGTCAAACGCTGTTTAAAATCAATTTTTATGCGATTTTTCTCGTTAAATAGCGATAATATTCCAACCGGGCAACGTTGTATTCATTCAAAGGCTAAAAGAAAAAAATGGAGTAGTCTCGTGAACGCGCATCTCAGTCTCACTGTCCCCAGGCTGACCACTCACAAACTCTGCTGCTGTTCTTTGCCCAGAGACAGCAGACACCCCATTCCACTTTCTGGCGGCTTTAGAAAGCCAATAGAAGCCTTAGAAAATGTCACATTACAGCACAGATGCTGTATTTTCGATAGAGATGCAACAGAAGGACAACAAATTGTCAGACAGGGCACTTCCTGTATGGAATCTTCTCAGGTTTTGGCCTGCCATTTGAGTTCTGTTATACTCACAGACACCATTCAAACAGTTTTAGAAACTTTAGAGTGTTTTCTATCCAAATCGACTAATTATATGCATATTCTCGTTTCTGGGCAAGAGTAGTAACCAGTTTAAATCGGGTACGTTTTCTATCCGGCCGTGCAAATACTGCCCCCTAGCCCCAACAGGTTTTAAGCCAGTCAGCCATATCAGCTATGTTTTTTTAAAAGGCAGTAAATGAGGCTGAATTAACTGTTTTGCTGCCAGACAAGGCTCCGCTGAATGCCAGGTGTAGCAGTGGTAAGATGTTGGGACTGCTGTTGGGACAGCTTTATGTAGGCCCTAACAGTTTGTGGGCACCGTTTGTCACCGTTATAGTGCTATTAATGTATTGTTTACTGTTGTGTTGTGTAGTGGCTTTGCTGGCATGCGTCTAAAACATGTTTTGTTTTTTTGCCCCACCAAGATTTACATGCTAAAATCGTAACTGGATGTAACTCATTATAGATGATGCCTGTACCATATTTGATCATGATGTTTTCTAAAAACCGATCTGTAGTTTGTATTATTGTATCATTGTGGAGTTTTCTAACTCTAAAACACACACACACAGACACACATGCACACGCACACACGCACACACACAAACAGAACGTTCGCACACACAAGCAGACACACTGTGTGAGATGTGCAGTGTACCTCTCATTGGTATTCATTGGCTCAGGGAAGGAAAGATGGGCATCACAGTTTGTATTTAATCAGACTCTTATTATGGTCAGCAGTGTGTGTGTGTATGTGTGTGTGTGCATATGAATGTGTGTGTGTGTGCGTGCTATTGAGTGTGTGCGTGCTATTGAGTGTGTGTGTGTGTGTGTGTGTGTGTGTGTGTGTGTGTGTGTGTGTGTGTGTGTGTGTGTGTGTGTATGTGTGTGTGTGTGTGTGTGTGTGTGTGTGTGTGTTGGGCCCAATCTGTCAGCAGATAATAAGGCAGCTTGTCAAGGTGGAGGGGAGAGAACCTGAAGCTGGGTTAAGTAATTGGATTCTTGTTCAATAAAGGTTGGTCTGTGTGTGCGTGTGAGCGAGTGTGTGTGCATAAATGTGTGTATGTGAATGGCACATGTGTCTGTAAGTCTGAATTGGGGGTGGCGTATGATGCGTATTTGGCGAATGTTACTCTGCAGACCAGGAGGCTCAAGGTAGCATCAGTTTTGACCAGTCAGTCGTGTCCAGCAGACTGTCTCATTTACTGACTACTTTCTTTAGCCTCACACAAACATACACACGCACGCACGAGCGAGCACACACACGACACACACACACGTACAGGCTAGGTTTCAGTATTTTTTTCCTTCATATTTTCTCTCTTTCTCCCCCCTCCTCTCACACCTTGGTTTCAGCAGCTTCGAGGAGATAAATGGTGTGAAACTTACTGTGGCTCGTCTGTCTCCTAGTGTCTGTTTCGTTGGAGGAAACGAGAGAGGGAGAATGTGTGGGAGAGGAGAGAGGGAGAGGGGGAGGTATATTTACAAGCATTTAAGGCTGTTTCAGGTTAATACGGTACCTCTACAGTCTTGATATGCAATAATATCCAGGAATATATTTGCCAGCAGCATACTACCCTGCATCCCGCTGCTAGCTTGCCTCAGAAGCTAAGCAGGGATGTTCCTGGTTTGTCCTGGATGGTAGATCAGATGCTGCTGGAAGGGGTGTTGGAGTGCCAGTAGGGGGCACTCTTCCCTCTGGTCTAAGGAGATCCCAATGCTCCAGGGCAGTGAAGGGACATTGCCCTGCGCAGGGTGCCGTCTTGCTGAAGGGACATTAAAGGGGAGTCCAGACTCTCTGTGGTCACTAAAAAGCCCACTTATGTGTCATCGCTAAATTCCCCAACTGGTATCATTCCATCATGGCCAGCTAATCATTCCCCTCATTCCTAATTGGCATATATCACTCTCTAGCTGATGAGGTTCGTTTCCCCCCTTACTATGTAATGTGCTTTGAGTAGCTCAGTTGGTAGAAAGGTGCAATTTAAATCCAATCCATTATAGATACAGTATTTATGTCATTCTCCTCTGGGGGGAAGTTCATTTGCAATTGGTAGATTTACATTTACATTTTACATTTTAGTCATTTAGCAGACGCTCTTATCCAGAGCGACTTACAGTAGTGAATACATACATTTCATTTTCATTTCATGCATTTTTTTTTGTTGTACTGTAGATCCTTTCACATTCAATAGCACGCACACACACACACATTCATATGCACACACACACTTACACACACACACACACTTACACACACACACTTACACACACACACTTACACACTTACACACACACACTTACACACACACACACACACACACACACACACACACACACACACACACACACACACACACACACACACACACACACAAACACACACACACACACTGCTGACCATAATAAGAGTCTGATTAAATACAAACTGTGATGCCCATCTTTCCATAGATCCTTTTGTGGACAATTAAATAAATTATATACCCAATGATTCTTGAAAAATATTACTTTTAAATGCTTAATGAGCTTAGTTCAACTCTCCTACCCAATCAGAAAAATATAAGCTTGTTTAACCCTATTGTTTGTAAAATGTTTTATTGTAAACAAGCCTCAAAAACATGGATGAGTTTGAGAGATCAGTTTGATCTCACAGATGGCCAGTCAGGCATCCAATCTATGCATTTGAGAGTGGTTTCATTTCTCTATCCCTCAACTGTTTTACCAAAACAGTGGCGGGGTAATCATTAATCAATCATTTTGTTGTTGTTTGAACAGCAGATTACCCCTTTACAGCTACCTTGGCCCTGTGAGAGCAGGCTGGGGAAAGCTGGCTGGTCTTATTTAGGAACCTGTCAAAGCTGTCACTCCCCAAAGCTGGTCAATTACATTACCAGACCCCTGAGGGAGGAGTCTAGGAATCAGGCCTGTCTCCAACTCACTCTCCTGGGCTGGACCTGACCGCTGACTGGGGGAGAGTGGAGGGTCTGGAGGGAGGTAGCAGAGGCTTTCCATAATTACATGTATGCTATGTGGCTTTGGCTGCCCTCCTCTCGCTCTACCTATTTCACCATCTCTCTCTCTCTCTCTCTCTCTCTCTCTCTCTCTCTCTCTTTCTCTCACTCTCTGATGGTGATGGGCGTGTGATGGGGGTGTGGATCCATCTTGTCAGTGGTTAAACAATGACTCAACCGAGGTATGTGATGAGAGACTAGAGGGAGTGAGAGACAAGAGGGAGTGAGAGACGAGAGGGAGTGAGAGACGAGAGGGAGTGAGAGACGAGAGGGAGTGAGAGACGAGAGGGAGTTAGAGACGAGAGGGAGTGAGAGACGAGAGGGAGTGAGAGACGAGAGGGAGTGAGAGACGAGAGGGAGTGAGAGACGAGAGGGAGTGAGAGACAGAAAAACATTAAAAGACTGTCAGCCCTACGGGGCTTGGCCGTCCCTCTTCTAGTCAGCATTAGGGTGGACACAGGGCAGCTGAGATATCCGCCAGGGACATGGACATCTGTCACACGCCACGAGACACTCAGAATCATATTAAGATGGCTTAAATCATAATAATAATACATCATGGAAAAATGTGTGGAATTGCAAGAAATGTGCTGTAAAACTGGACACAAAATGCAAATGAATTTGTTTACCTTTTGTTAATAAAATACTTTGCTAACATATCCCTCTGAACGTATTAAATTATTGTTTTTAATCCCGGTGCTTAGTTAATATGAGTTAATGTGGAGCGGCTAATTATGTAGCTAATGCGCTATGTGTTTGTAGATTGTGTTTGTAGGACTGAGGTGAATGAAGCTACAGCAGCCAATGTGACACACACACACACACACCCACACCCACACCCACACACACACCCACACCCACACCCACACCCACACACACACACACACACACACACACACACACACACACACACACACACACACACACACACACACACACACACACACACACACACACACACACACACACACACACACACACACACACACAGGTAATAGAAAGCAATCTGAGGTCAGGCTCAGAGTGGTTTCAGCCATTTACAATCATAGTGAAATAGAGGCTCAGTCTAACTCTTTCCCTGGGTTATCAAGGTGTCCTTGGATCTATACACATACCGAGAGAGAGCGAGCGAGGGATTTTATTTAAAAAAAAAGCCTATCCCAAACCTTAACCCTTACCTTAACCATTTAGGGTTAATACCTAACCATAAGAATTCGGAGTTAATCCCTAAACTTAACTTTAAACACAAATGTGACGTTTTGAACAATTTCTAACGTGAGACTGTGAGCGCTGGTAGAGAAGAAGGGGAGCCAGAGAGAGAGACACACACACACACACACACACACACACACACACACACACACACACACACACACACACACACACACACACACACACACACACACACACACACACACACAGGTAATAGAAAGCAATCTTTAGCGGTCAGGCTCAGTGTGGTTTCAACCTTTTACAATCAGCATAGTGAAATAGAGGCTCAGTTTTACTCTCTCCCTGGATTATCAAAGTGTCCTTGGATATTTAAAGAGAGAGAGAAAGAAAGAGAGAGAAAGAGAGAAAGAGCGAGAGAGAGAGAAAGAGAGAAAGAGCGAGAGAGAGAGAGAGATGGAGGCAGATAGAGACATGAGATAGGTAGAGAGGTGTAGAGAGACAGAGTGTGTGAGTGAGAAAGAGAGAGGGGAGAAGAGGAGCCAGAGAGAGAGAGACAGAGAAAGCCACAGCAGGAGAGACAAGGCAAGATCCACCAACCCAGAAGACTCTCCCTCCTGGCATCCGCCCTGTCAGCCCACCGGATGGCTCTCCTGACAAGACCGCAACACCCACCAAGGACGCACAAAAGCCAGAGACTGTGCTCCTCAGTGACTCAACTGGGAAATACATTGACGAGAAGAAACATTTTCCAAAACACCAAGTGGCTAAACTCTAGTGTCCGATCACCAGGCGTGCCTGGAGCTGCTGTCAGAAGACCGACTAGGGTCCTCCAGCCACATCATGATAAACACAGGCACAAACAACCTGAGAGCCTGGCAGGAAAGGTTGGCCACAACACTCAAGGCAGTGATTGAAAAAGCCTCTTCCTCTTTCCCGAACGCACAAATAGTTATCGCCACACCGCTACCATGAAAATAGTTTCACCCTACTACTATACTGCAGGTGAATGCAAGTAATCAAATGTTTACCTGGCCCACCACTCCACCCTGGACTTGAACAGCCTTTACGACCAGGTCCGCCTCTACAAGGCAGCAGTGTCCACCTATGCCAGGACCCTGAAGGACGTCACCCTCAACTGCAGCTCCAGAAACTCACACAGGAGCAACAGAGAAACGGACGCCCCGCCCAGACCAGCAAGATACCCTCCCAGAACTGCGAGACCCCCTCCCGGAGGACCTGCACCAAGAGGATCCACACTAAGAGGACCCAGACCACAGCACCACCAGCCACACCTACTGTAATGCTCCAAGCCGAAACCACACGAACATCACACTAGACACTATGGAACACAAAGCTTGTACTATCTCATCCTGGAATATACAAGGCCTGAGCTCATCTGCCTTTGGACTAAACAGCAGGAACCTTCATCAAAGAAATTGGAAATACAGACGTTGTCATCCTACAAGAAACATGGTACATAGGAGATTTACCCACTGCTTGCCCTCTAAGTTACAGAGAGCTGGCAGTCCCATCCACCAAACTACCAGGTGTGAAACAGGAAAGAGACTCAGGGGGTATGTTAATTTGATATAGAGCAGACCTAACCCACTCTATTAAATTAATCTAAACGGGAACATTTTACATCTGGCTTAAAATGTATAAGGAAATGATCTCAACAGAGAAAAATGTCCATCTTGTGTGCTATCTCCATCCTAGAGGGGAGATCAATCATTTAAGATCCAGGGACATGTACTAGTCTGTGGCGACTTAAACAAACTGGACAAGACCCCAACACCCTCAGCACACAGGGGATAAACACCTACCTGAGGGGACAGCATTCCCTCCCCAATATGCCCCATTAGGCACAACTACAACAACTCAACCAACAAAAACAGGTCACAACTCCTGCAGCTCTGTCACACGCTGAGTCTGTTCATAGTCATTGGTAGGCTTCGAGGGGACTCCTACAGTAGGTACACCTATAGCTCATCTCTTGGCAGTAGTACTGTAGACTACTTTATCACTGACCTCTCTCAGAGCGTTCACAGTCAACCCACTGACTCCCCTATCAGATCACAGCAAAATCACAATCTACTTGTGACAGAGCAATACTCAATCATAAACTGCATACTATTAATAAAAGCTGTACATGGAAGGAAACTCACCAGAAAACAATTAGTCAACATCAAATTCAATCCCTTTTAGACAACTTCCCGGACAAAGTGTTTCACTGTAATAGTGAAGGTGTAAATTTGTCAGTACAAAGCCTAAACAGTATATCTGACCTTTCAGCTTCACTATCAAATCTAAAAATGTCAACCAAACGACCTAAGAAAATGAACAACAATGACAAATGGTTTGATGAAGAATGCAAAAACCTACAGTAAGAAATGAAACCAATCCAACCAAAAACACAAACCTGAGCTTACGCCTTCACTATGGTAAAATACTAAAACAATACAGAAATACAGTACGGAAGAAGAAGGAACAGCATGTCAGAAATCAGCTCAATGTAATTGAAGAATCGATAGAATGAAATCACTTCTGGGAAAATTAGAACACACTAAACAAACAACAACATGAAGAGCTATCTATCCAAAATGGAGATTCTCCAATCTTTTTAGCTCTATAACAAAGAACAAACAGCAAACACATATACGTGATCAATGAAACTTTTCTAGCTATTAAAGGCTACCAGAACCCACTGGATTCTCCAATTACCTTGAATGAACTACAGGACAAAATACAAACCTTCCAACCCAAAAAGGCTGTGGTGTTGACGGTATCCTAAATTAAATTATACAATATACAGACCACAAATTCCAATTGGCTATACTTAAACTCTTTACCATCATCCTCAGCTCTGGCATATTCCCCAATACTTGGAACTGAGGACTGATCACCCCAATCCACAAAAGTGGAGACAAATTTGACCCCAACAACTACCTTGGGACAGCAACCTCTGGAAATTCTTCTGCATTATCATTAACAGCAGACTCCTACATTTCCTCAGTTAATACAATGTCCTGAGCAAATGTCAAATGAGCTTTTTACCGAATTACCTTATGACAGACCATGTATTCACCCTGAACACACTTATTGACAAACAAACAAACCAAAACAAAAGCAAAGTACAGAGGCCAAAGATTTCAATCTTGGTTTCATCAGAGCAAGAGAGTCTTGTTTCTCATGGTCTGAGAGTCCTTTAGGTGCCTTTTGGCAAACTCCAAGCGGGCTGTCATGTGCCTTTTACTGAGGAGTGGCTTCAGTCTGGCCACTCTACCATAAAGGCCTGATTGCTGGAGTGCTGCAGAGATTGTTGTCCTTCTGGAAGGTTCTCCTATCTCCACAGAGAAACTCTGGAGCTCTGTCAGAGTGACCATCATGTTCTTGGTCATCACCCGGACCAAGGCCCTTCTCCCCCGATTGTTCAGTTTGGCCGGGCGGCCAGCTCTAGTAACCCGGACGACACTGGGCCAATTGTGCGCCGCTCTATGGGACTCCCAATAACAGTCGAATGTGATGCAGCCTAGATTAAAACCAGGGACTGCAGTGACGCCTCTTGCACTGAGATGCAGTACCTTAGACCGCTGCGCCAGTCAGGAACTGTAGGGTCTTCTGTCCTCATCTATTCTCCACCTCTCTTTGAAATGGCTGCTGTAAATCAATCAGTGATCAGCTTCGGCAGTATATGTGGGTGTGCGTTCATGCGCCTGCATGCATGTGCCTATGCATGTGTGTGTGTGTGTGTGTGTGTGTGTGTGTCTTTGTGAGAGGATCTTGAGGTCCTTACAATGAGCTCTAATTGAACAGTAGGCCTGACCAACAACAAGCTCTAATTGGACATTAGGCCTGACCAACAACCCTGCAGCATAGCATCGTAAATTACTCTATGCTTCTTCCGTCCTCTTCTCCTCTTCCATCTATTGTTATCTCTCATCCTTCTCCTCCTCTTCCCTTTATTCTTATCTCTCATCCTTCTCCTCCTCTTCCCTTTATTCTTATCTCTCATCCTTCTCCTCCTCTTCCCTTTATTCTTATCTTCATACTTCTCCTCCTCTTCCCTTTATTCTTATCTCTCATCCTTCTCCTCCTCTTCTGCCTCCTACTTTTGCACCTCATTCGTGTCTCCCTTCCCCTCTCTTCTCCCTTTCTCCTCTTCCCTCCTCCCTCTATCCTCCTCTCTCTCAACCTCCTCTTTCCTCCTCTGCGCCCTGCTCTACCCCTGGCTAGCTGGGCAGGCAGATTGAGCAGTAAATTAAATTAATGTAGGCCATTTCTCCATCATTTTTCATTCCTCTAAAATGATTGAAGCTGATGTAATAAGTTCATTAAAACACAAAACATTAGGCTCATTAAAAACCCATTAAAACTATCTCTAGGACCTGATTTATGGAGGCAGCGCATGGACAGGGGGTGGGACGAGAGAGAGAGAGGGAGTGAGCGGTCGAGGGGTAGAGAGTGTGGGGAACAGGGGGTGGGACGAGAGAGAGTGAGGGAGTGAGCGGTCGAGGGGTAGAGAGTTTTGGGGAACAGGGGGTGGGACGAGAGAGAGTGAGGGAGTGAGCGGTCGAGGGGTAGAGAGTTTTGGGGAACAGGGGGTGGGACGAGAGAGAGTGAGGGAGTGAGCGGTCGAGGGGTAGAGAGTGTGGGGAACAGGGGGTGGGACGAGAGAGAGTGAGGGAGTGAGCGGTCGAGGGGTAGAGAGTTTTGGGGAACAGGGGGTGGGACGAGAGAGAGTGAGGGAGTGAGCGGTCGAGGGGTAGAGAGTGTGGGGAACAGGGGGTGGGAGGAGAGAGGGTGAGGGAGTGAGCGGTCGAGGGGTAGAGAGTGTGGGGAACAGGGGGTGGGACGAGAGAGGGTGAGGGAGTGAGCGGTCGAGGGGTAGAGACTGTGGGGAACAGGGGGTGGGAGGAGAGAGGGTGAGGGAGTGAGCGGGCAAGGGGTAGAGAGTTTTGGGGACAGGGGGTGGGAGGAGAGGGAGTGAGCGGATGAGGGGTAGAGTGTTGGGGACAGGGGGTGGGAGGAGAGGGGTGGAGTGGGCAGTGGAATGAAGGAAGGAAGAAAAAAGGTAGGAGATGGGAGAAGGGGTAAAGGTAGGAGGTGGGAGAAGGGTTAGTAGGAGATGGGAGAAGGGGTAAAGGTAGGAGATGGGAGAAGGGTTAGAAGGAGATGGGAGAAGGGGTAAAGGTAGGAGATGGGAGACGGGAGACGGGTTAGTAGGAGATGGGAGAAGGGGTAAAGGTAGGAGATGGGAGAAGGGTTAGAAGGAGATGGGAGAAGGGGTAAAGGTAGGAGGGAGGTGAGCAGGGAGGTCTTAGTGGAGTAGTTTGAGAGGGAAGGATGGAGGGATGAAAGGAGAGATGAGGGAGGGATGAGGGAGGGATGAGGGAGGGATGGAGGTAATGGGGGACTTTTAAGATGGAGTATCTCCATTTAAGCTTCTGATATTTAGTGGATACTTTTCTGTTCTGTTCCACCCAGACAGATGTTTCCATCTCTGTCTCTGTCTCTGTCTCTGTCTCTGTGTTATTGGTACATGGGGCCTGCAGGGGGCGTTGTGCTCTTTCAGTGAGGAGGGAGATCTGGAGTTGTGTTCTAAAATCCTGTTTAGCATCTTTTCCCTTACAGGCGGACACTTTTTTTGAGCATGACATCTAAGGGCTGAATGGTGTTGTAACCCAATAAAGGGAATTTTTCTAATTCAAATTCTCTCTCTCTCTCTCTCTACTTCCCTCCTCTCTCTACACATCTGTTACTCAAATATGTGTGGTGGAGCCAGTATGTGTGGTCTATGAGAGGAAACTACTGTAAGTTGCCTCTCATATAGGGAATACTGAGAGACTTCTAGACATCACTTACTTACTTACTTACTTACATCCTAATGGTTGTTCGAGAGATGAAGATCAATTGGATCAATGCTTTTTACCAAACCAGGGACCATATCCACAAAGCCTCTCAGAGTAGGAGTGCTGATCTCGGACTTTAGCCTTTTAGATCAAAACGAATAAGACTATTTAGACAGGTGGGGACCTGATCCTCGATCAGCTCTCCTACTCCTCCTATCTCCCTCATAATATTCAGTCTCCACTCCGTCTCTCATAATATCCAGTCTCCACTCTCTCTCCCTCGTAATGTTCAGTCTCCACTATCTTTCTCATAATATTCCGTCTCCACTCTATATACACTACCGTTCAAATGTTTGGGGTCACTTAGAAATGTCCTTGTTTTTGAAAGAACAGCACATTTTTTGTCCCACAAAATAAAATAAAATTGATCAGAAATACAGTGTAGACATTGTTAATGTTGTAAATGACTATTGTAGCTGGAAACGGCAGATTTGTTATGGAATAACTACATAGGTGTTCAGAGGCCAATTATCAGCAACCATCACTCCTGTTTTCCAATGGAACATTGTGTTAGCTAATCCAAGTTTATCATTTTAAAAGGCTAATTGATCATTGGAAAACCCAGCTGAAAACTGTTGTTCTGATTAAAGAAGCAATAAAACTGGCATTCTTTAGACTAGTTGAGTATCTGGAGCATCAGCATTTGTGGGTTCGATTACAGGCTCAAAATGGCCAGAAACAAAGAACTTTCATCTGAAACTCGTCAGTCTATTCTTGTTCTGAAAATGAAGGCTATTCCATGTGAGAAATTGCCAAGAAACTGAAGATGTCGTACAACGCTGTGTACTATTCCCTTCGCAGAACAGCGCAAACTGGCCCTACCAGATTAGAACGAGGAGTGGGAGGCCCTGGTGCAAAACTGAGCAAGAGGACAAGTACATTAGTGTCTAGTTTGAGAAACAGACGCCTCACAGGTCCTCAACTGGCAGCGTAATTAAATAGTACCCACAAAACACCAGTCTCAATGTTAACAGTGAAGTGGCGACTCCGGGATGCTGGCCTTATAGGCCCTCATAACATTCAATCTCCACTCTTTATATCTCATATATTCAGTCTCCACTCTATCTCTCTCATAATATTCAGTCTCCACTCCATCTCTCTCATAATATTCAGTCTCCACTCTATATATCTCATACTATTCAGTCTCCCCTCTATCTCACTCACAATATTAAATCTCCACTCTATATATATCATATATTCAGTCTCCACTTTATGTATCTCATTTATTCAGTGTCCACTGTATATATCTCATATATCTCTCTCTTCTCCTTCTCTTTCTCAGAAATGTAAAAAGCCTAAATATCTCATTATTCATGGTGATTCTATAAAGCATAGCCTGACAGTTCACTGTGTATTCAACTATTCATAGGTCTGTTTGACTACTGAGGTGTAGAGTATGAGTCCCCAAAGGCACCCGATTCATTTAAGGCTTTGGTCAAAAGTAGTGCACTATATAGGGAATAGGGTGCCATTTGGGATGCATTAGGAGAGATGTAGAGGCTATAGCCACAAGCAGACACTCATGGCATGAAGAGGAGTCCTGAGGAAGGACTGGAGGGCGGTCCAAATGTGTCCCTATTCTATATAAAGTGCACTACTTTTGACCAGGGCCCATGGTTTCCATATGACATAGGCTCCCTTTTGGGACACATACTCCAATCTACATTTCCTTCAATTCATTCTCATGCTGTTCTCTCAGTCACATGTACCTCTGCTGTTCTCTCAGTCACATGTACCTCTGCTGTTCTCTCAGTCACATGTTCCTCTGCTGTTGTCAGTCACACGTACCTCTGCTGTTATGTAGTGGTGGTCACAAAATTACTGTTGAATAACTGTCGATCTCACAGTAATTGACCGTTAATTAACGTAAACACATTTAGCATCTCCTGGCTTCCACACATAACCTACAAGCCACTGATGCTGACCTTTGGAACATCTACATTTGAAAAAGTCTAATAAGTCTGTGTAATATAGCCTACACCTCCACAATAAATTCATTATTTATTTTAGACAGATCTAAAGAAGGATGATATGAGGAAAATGTAGTCTATTTCAGAAGAACAGAATAGCATACTCTGAGTTGTCCTTATGTTAGGTTCTGATCTGGCTATGCCATATGGCTGTGGACTACACTAGTTCATTTAGCAGTTGTTATTTGCTTAGAATTCCATGGCATTTTTTTATAGTATGAAGAACAGAATTGAACAAAGCTGAATAAAATAGAAAGGATATTTTCTCCAAATTATTTGAGTGCGCACATTCTGTGTTGAGGGGTTAACAAGGAAAATAGGTATGTTGATAAATGTTGATAAACTATTAGGCTATTTCTTCACATTATAAGTTCAGCAATGAGCACATAGTAGTAGTCTATAAGTGTGAATGTTCCATTAGCGGAAAACACAATTATCAAAAGTGACTTCAAATGTGATTATGCATGTAATGCTTTTATTATAAAGGTGCATTTTATGGTGAAAATGATCTTCCTCAAACTTGAAACTCATGCGCTGCTTATGTATGCCAGTTAGGCTCTACACCCCTTGTGAAGCTGATTAATGTGCTTCATTTAAAGAAGTTATTTGTCCACTTTAGTTGTGATACAAACCTTATTAAAACATATAGGCCTGTGGCTAGGCTACAGAAGGTGTGCAACAATGAATTGTAAAAAGTCACAAACAAAAGGCATTATTTCTTATGCTGGGCATCATTCACAAGTGATAATATATAATTCACAAGTGATAGGCTAATATTGTCACCCATCAGACTATTCTTGATTTAATCTTATCTTTACATATACTAAATCATATATCTGTGAAATTTGTTTGGATTTAGAATAGAACATTTTTATGCACTTGTATCGAAACAGCGGCAGCGGGAATAAATACATGTCGTCTATGCACTTAAATAGAGAATGGAGGACGCTTTCCCGTGGTTTATTTTCATGCCAGCCAGGTAGACTATACTCCTGTTGTAAAGATAAGCAATGTGCTTAATATTAGGAAAGCTGATAAATAAATATAGTAGGCCTAGCCTATAGAAAGCTGCTCCTCATCTTTTTATTAGTGGCCATCATTCTGTTTGTTATCAGTCACATGTACCTCTGCTGTCACCAGTCACATGTACCTCTGCTGTTATCAGTCAGTTATCAGTCACATGTATCTCTGCAGTATTTGTATAGATAAAGTATAATACACGAACAAACAAACAACAGAACACATACTTGCACAAAAGTGAGCATGAAGGTGTATGTATGTACGTTTTTCTGTGTGTGTGTGTGTGTGTGTGTGTGTGTGTGTGTGTGTGTGTGTGTGTGTGTGTTTAGACCTTTGTGTGTGTAGGCCTGTATATGTGTATGGTGGGCTGAACTGCGTGCAGTGCAGGGTTGAATGGTGTAAGATGGAATACCTAATGAAAATAAAATTAAATGTTATTTGTCACATGTGCTGAATACAACTGGTGAAGACTTTACAGTGAAATGCTGAATACAACTGGTGAAGACTTTACAGTGAAATGCTGAAAACAACTGCTGAAGACTTTACAGTGAAATGCTGAATACAACTGCTGAAGACTTTACAGTGAAATGCTGAATACAACTGGTGAAGACTTTACAGTGAAATGCTGAAAACAACTGCTGAAGACTTTACAGTGAAATGCTGAATACAACTGGTGAAGACTTTACAGTGAAATGCTGAATACAACTGGTGAAGACTTTACAGTGAAATGCTGAATACAACTGGTGAAGACTTTACAGTGAAATGCTGAATACAACTGGTGAAGACTTTACAGTGAAATGCTTGCTTATGAGCCAAAAATGCAGATTTTAAAAACAAAACAGTAACACAAGAGGAATAAAACAAAATGCACATGGAGCTATACACAGAGTATCAGTACCAGATCAAAGTGAAGCTATATACAGAGAGTACCAGTACCAGATCAATGTGGAGCTATATACCGAGAGTACCAGTACCAGATCAAAGTGGAGCTATATACAGGGAGTACCAGTACCAGATCAATGTGGAGCTATATACCGAGAGTACCAGTACCAGATCAAAGTGGAGCTATATACAGGGAGTACCAGTACCAGATCAATGTGGATCTATACACAGAGAGTATCAGTACCAGATCAAAGTGCAGCTATACACAGAGAGTATCAGTACCAGATCAAAGTGGAGCAATACACAGAGAGTACCAGTACCAGGTCAATGTGTAGAGGTACGAGGTATTTGAGGTAGATATATACATGGATTCAGGGTAAAGTGACTAGACATCAAGGTAGATTATAATTCTGTATTTGAGGTAGATGTGTACATGAAGGCAGGGTAAAGTGACAAAGCATCAGAACAGATAATAATAAGGTATTTGAGGTAGATATGTGCATGAAGGCAGGGTAAAGTTGCTAGGCATAAAGATAGATAATAATAAGGTGTTTGAGGTAGATATGTACATGAAGGCAGGGTAAAGTTGCTAGGCATAAAGATAGATAATAATAAGGTGTTTGAGGTAGATATGTACATGAAGGCGGGGTAAAGTGACTATGCATCAGGATAGATAATAATAAGGTATTTGAGGTAGATATGTGCATGAGGGCAGGGTAAAGTGACCAGGCATCAGGATAGATAATAATACGTTATTTGAGGTAGATATGTACATGAAGGCAGGGTAAAGTGACTATGCATCAGGATAGATAATAATAAGGCATTTGAGGTAGATATGTACATGAGGGCAGGGTAAAGTGACTATGCATCAGGATAGATAATAATAAGGTATTTAAGGTAGATATGTACATGAAGGCGGGGTAAAGTGACCAGGCATCAGGATAGATAATAATAAGGTATTTGAGGTAGATATGTACATGAAGGCAGGGTAAAGTGACTAGGCATCAGGATAGATAATAATACGGTATTTGTTGTAGATATGTACATGAGGGCAGGGTAAAGTGACTAGGCATCAGGCTATATTTTAATAAGGTGTTTGAGGTAGATATGTACATGAAGGCAGGGTAATGGGACTTGGCGTCAGGGTAGATAATAATAAGGTATTTGAGGTAGATATGTGCATGAAGGCAGGGTAAAGTGACTAGGCATCAGGACAGATAATAATAAGGTATTTGAGGTAGATATGTACATGAAGGCGGGGTAAAGTGACTAGGCATCAGGACAGATAATAATAAGGTATTTGAGGTAGATATGTACATGAAGGCAGGGTAAAGTGACCAGGCATCAGGATAGATAATAATAAGGTATTTGAGGTAGATATGTACATGAAGGCAGGGTAAAGTGACCAGGCATCAGGATAGATAATAATAAGGTATTTAAGGTAGATATGTACATGAAGGCAGGGTAAAGTGACTAGGCATCAGGATAGATAATAAAAAGGTATTTGAGGTAGATATGTACATGAAGGCAGGGTAAAGTGACTAGGCATCAGGATAGATAATAATAAGGTATTTAAGGTAGATATGTACATGAAGGCAGGGTAAAGTGACCAGGCATCAGGATAGATAATAATACGGTATTTGAGGTAGATATGTACATGAAGGCAGGGTAAAGTGACTATGCATCAGGATAGATAATAATAAGGTGTTTGAGGTAGATATGTACATGAGGGCAGGGTAAAGTGACCAGGCATCAGGATAGATAATAATAAGGTATTTGAGGTAGATATGTACATGAAGGCAGGGTAAAGTGACTAGGCATCAGGATAGATAATAATACGGTATTTGTTGTAGATATGTACATGAGGGCAGGGTAAAGTGACTAGGCATCAGGCTATATTTTAATAAGGTGTTTGAGGTAGATATGTACATGAAGATAGGGTAATGGGACTTGGCGTCAGGGTAGATAATAATAAGGTATTTGAGGTAGATATGTGCATGAAGGCAGGGTAAAGTGACTAGGCATCAGGACAGATAATAATAAGAGTAAAATAAAGAAGAGAGTTACTGCAGCAAATGATGAGTGTTAACGTGTGTGTCACATCCTGACCAGTATAAGGGGTTTGTTATTGTAGTTTGGTCAGGATGTGGCAGGGGTGTGTTTGTTTAGAGTGTTTCGGGGTTTGTTGGGCTATGTTCTGTTTTAAGAGGGGTGTTTGTTTAGAGTGTTTCGGGGTTTGTTGGGCTATGTTCTGTTTTAAGAGGGGTGTTTGTTTAGAGTGTTTCGGGGTTTGTTGGGCTATGTTCTGTTTTAAGAGGGGTGTTTGTTCAGTGTTTCGGGGTTTATTGGGTTATGTTCTTGTTAGTCTATTTCTGTGTTAGTTCTAGTATGTCTATTTCTATGTGGTGTTTGTTGGGTTGACCTTCAATTGGAAGCAGCTGCTCCTAGTTGCTTCTAATTGAAGGTCCTATTTAAGAGGTGTGTTTTTCTATGGGATTTTGTGGGTAGTTGTTCCTTGTATAGCTGTAAGCCTTACAGGACTGGTTATTGTCGTTGTTTTTGTATACGTGTGTTTTGTTTTGGTTTTCCTTCTTTCTGCCTAATTAAAAAGAAGATGAGTATACACACTCCCGCTGCATTTTGGTCCACTTTATACGACGGACGTGACAGTGTGTGTTTGTAATGTGTTTTTGTGTTGTGTCTGTGCATGTATGTGTAGTGAATGTGTGTGGGAGTGTCAATGTCGTCTGTGTGACTGAGTGTGTATATGGTTTGTATATATTGTCTGAGTGTGCTTAGGGACTATGGTGTTGAACGCTGAGCTTTAGTCTATGAACAGCATTCTCACATAGTGATTTCCCCTCTTGTCCAGGTGGGAGAGGGCAGTGAGATTGCGTCATCTGGGGATTTGTTGGGGTGTTAAGTGAATTTGAGTGGGTCTAGGGTGTCTGGGAGGATGGTGTTGATGTGTGTCATGACCAGCCTTTCAAAGCACTTCATAATTCCACATTTGAGAGCTTGAGGGCGATAGTCATTTAGGCACGTTACCTTGAAACTCTTGGTATAAAGGACAGTGGTTGTCAGCTTGAAACATGTGAATAATACAATGGCGCCAGAGAGAATGGCTGCCGTTTTAGTCTCCAAACCAGTTTTGCTATTGTGTGTGTTTTTTTTGCGTTATTTTTAACTTATTTTGCGCACAATGTTTCTGCCACTGTCTCTTATGACCGAATGGAGCTTCTATAAATCAGGACAGCGATTACTCACCTCGTGAGTTTTTCTTAAACATTATTTTGAAAAGGATTTACTCCAGACACCCGACAAGGCCCTCATCTCCGTCATTCGCAGGAGAAAGAGCTGGGGATATCGTGGACGAAGTTTGGGATTTCTTGTAAGGATCCGGCGGCGAGTGGGTAATTTGCCTTTACCATCTTTCCTATTAGCCAATGTACAATCATTTGATAATAAAATAGACGAACTACAAGCACGTATATCCTACCAACGTGACATTAAAAACTGTAATTTCTTATGTTTCACCGAGTTGTGGCTGAACAATGACATGAATAACATACAGCTGGCGGGTTATACACAGTATCGGCAGGATAGAACAGTAGCCTCTGGTAAGACAAAGGGTGACAGTCTATGTATATTTGTAAACAACAGCTGGTGCCCAATATCTAAGGAAGTCTCAAGGTTTTGCTTGCCTGAGGTAGAGTATCTCATGATAAGCTGAAGACCACACTATTTACCAAGAGTGTTTTCATCTATATTCTTAATAGCTGTCTATTACCACCAGAAACCGATGCTGGCACTAAGACCGCACACAATGAGCTGTATATGGCCATAAGTACACAGGAAAACGCTCATCCAGAGGCTGATGACACAACAGTGGTAGGCTGATCACTGATCACTGACAATGATGAGACAGCCTAGAGGGAGGAGGTCAGAGACCTGGCCGTGTGTTGCCAGGACAACAACCACTTCCTACAACAAAGGAGAGAATTGCGGACTACAGGAAGAGGAGGACCGAGCACGTCCCCATTCTCATCGACGGAGCTGTAGTGGAGCTTGAGAGCTTCAAGTTCATTGGTGTCCACATCAGCAACAAATTATCATGGTCCAAGTGCACCAAGACAGTCGTGAAGAAGGCACGACAAAACCTTTTCCCCCTCAGGAGAGTTGGCATGGGTCCTCAGATCCTCAAACATTTCTACAGCTGCACCATCGAGAGCATCCTGACTGGTTGCATCGCTGCCTGGCATGGCAACTGCTCGGCCTTTGACCGCAAGGCACTACAGAGAGTAGTGTGTATGGCCCAGTACACTTGGGCCAAGCTTCCTGCCATCCAGGACCTCTATACCAGGCACTGTTAGAGGAAGGCCCTAAAAATTGTCAAAGACTCCAGCCACCCTAGCCATAGACTGTTCTCTCTGCTACCGCACGGCAAGCGGTTCAGGAGTCTAGTTCTAAAGGCTTCTCAACAGCTTCTACCCCCAAGCCATAAGACTCCTGAACAGCTAATCAAATGGCTACCCAGACTATTTGCATTGCCCCACCCCCTCTTTTATGCTGCTGCTATTCTCTGTTTATTATAGTCACTTTAACTCTACCTACATTTACATTTACATTTAAGTCATTTAGCAGACGCTCTTATCCAGAGCGACTTACAAATTGGTGCATTCACCTTATAATATCCAGTGGAACAACCACTTTACAATAGTGCATCTGAATCTTTTAAGGGGGGGGGGGGTTAGAAGGATTACTTTATCCTATCCCAGGTATTCCTGAAAGAGGTGGGGTTTCAGGTGTCTCCGGAAGGTGGTGATTGACTCCGCTGTCCTGGCGTCGTGAGGGAGCTTGTTCCACCATTGGGGTGCCAGAGCAGCGAACAGTTTTGACATATTACCTCAGTTACCTTGCCTAAGAGACAGAGAGACTCTGTACCGGTACCCCCTGTATATAGCCTCGCTATTGTTATTTTACTGTTGCTCTTTAATTATTTATTACTTTTATTTCAAATTTTTTACTTATATATTTCTTAACACATATTTGTCTTATAACGCCATTGTTGGTTAAGGGCTTGTAAGTAAGCATTTCACTGTAAGGGCTACACCTCTTGTAGTCGGTGCATGTGACAAATAAAATGTAATTTGATTTATTTACAGACTAGGGCAAGGAGATTTTGAAAATGTCTTTGAAGACACTTGCCAGCTGGGTCTGTGCATGCTTTGAGAACGCACCCTGCTATTCTGGCATTGTGATTGTTAACCTGTTTAAACGCTTTGCTCATATTGGCCACAGAGAGCGAGATCACACAGTCCACTGGAAAAACAGCTTTCATACAAGGTACAGTGTTATATTCCTCGAAGCAATCATAAAAGTGTCAAAGGAATTTTCTATCCTAATGCTATAAATTAACAATCAATATATCCTTGACTAATCCCCAGGGTTTGTATGACACTCGGTTCATAATTAGGCAAGGACTCAGCTTTCTGCAAAAGGTCTGTTCAGTTTATTCAGAGAACGTTCTGCCGTCCAAATAACAAAGATGTTTATTTTATCCTCTCTTTCTGCTTACGCACACACATCCACACCAACCGTAGATAACCTATGCACACACATACGCACAGACAGTAGGTGAACAGTATCTCTTCCTTGACCTGCTACCACTGTCCCAGCACTGCCTGTTCCTTTCCCCATAGATTAGGAGATCCTTGAAGGCTCCTCCCGGTATCTCACACACACTTCTTTCCCTCTCCAGCCTCTGCTAGACCTTTATGAGACTAACGTTCAGTACATTAATTATTAATTATCCATGCTCCATAACTACTAATTAATTATGGATTATTGATTCATTTACCCTTATTAGATAATCACTTATCAAAAAGGCAGTTAGCTCGTTTGGGAGTTCTGCATTGCTGGCCAACGTATTGCTGGGTTTCCCTTTGTAATCCACTATCATTAGCAGGCCATGCCACATATGACGAGTGTCAGAGTATATATTGTCCTTTTGCATGTTTGATGTCTCGTCGGAGGTCATAGTGGGCTTTTTGGGATGCGTCCATGTCCGTATCCCATTCCTTAAAGCGGTAGCGCTAGCTTTTAGCCCAGCATGTACATTGTCTGTAATCCATGGTTTTTGGTTTGGATGCGTTCTTATAGTCACTGTGGGGATGACATCGTCTGTGCACTTATTGATGAAGCTTGTGACTTTTGTTGTAAACTTCTCAATGCTATTGGATGAATCTCGGAACATATGACAGTCTGTACAAGCATAAACTGTCTTGTAGCCTCGAGTATGCTTCATCTGAACACTTCCAAATTGAGCGCATCACTGGCACTTCCTTTCAGCTTTTGTTTATAAACAGGAAGCAGGAGAATGGAGTCATGGTAAGATTTGTCAAAGGGAAGACAAGGGAGGGCATCGTATGCATTTCTGTCTGTAGAATAAAAGCGTTCTAGCGTTTTAGAGCCCCTAGTGGTTCAGGAGACGTGCTGGTAGAAGTGAGGTAGGATGGTTTCTTGTTAGTCTATGGCCCCATACACTTTGTTGAGTGCCAGAGTGGTGTTGGCTTGTGGATGGGATGTAGACAGCCGTGATAATTACAGATGAGAACTCTCTTGGTAGATAAAAGGGTCTGCAGCTTACCATGAGGTATTATAAGCAAAAGCTCGAGATTTCCTTCACACTGGAAGTAACAGTTGTTTTTTATGCAAAAACATTTTGTCAACTTGAAGTTTGATGACTTTTCCTGGAGTGTCCCCAACATTAGAAAAAGTGAAACATCTCCTTTGTTCATACCTCCATGAAAGCTGTACACCACCAGGGTACAAAGATTGTCTAAGGGTCATTTTTGACCCAGCAGTTATAAAATCATTTACACACCACAAAAACCACAAAGACACACACAATGAGAAATTGAGATTGTGTGCTACTGATTGAACTCAGACAAAACTAAAACTTTCTTGTGCATGTGCAGCATCTTCCCTCCCCAACCACACACATGACTCAAGTTCACAGACAAAATAAACAACATTTCAGACAAAATAAACATTTCTTGAAAGCATTGTTTACTAATAGGGAATGCAGTCAGAGGCTATAAAGGTGCCCCAGATGACAGTCCCCCCAGTTCTCTCTTTGCTGAAGCCATGAGGGCACGTTTCAGTGCCCAACAGGTCTTAGATCAGATCTTTTCAGATGTCCAGGAGGAACAAGAGAACAATAATTTAGAAGAGGAGGAGGTATCTGAAGAAGAAGAAGATGGGGAAGAATACAACCCAGAGCACGATGTATCATCTTCAGATGAAGAAAAAATCCCCTAAGCTGAAAGAGATATATTTTTGTCAAAGAACAGCAAAATAACATGGTCCTTGTCACCATATGACAACCAGGGCAGGATGGCAGCACAACAGGTCATAAGGATGACACCAGGGACCACAAGACATGCAGTTGCCCATGCCCAGGACATTGCCTCAACATTCTACATGTTCATCACACCAGCCATCAAAAAAATCATCCTGGAGATGACAAATTTGGAGGGTTTCCATAAATATGGAGACAAATGGAAAATTATGGATGAGATTGACCTGCGTGCCTACATAGGGCTGCTAATCTTAGCGGGTGTGTATAGGTCCCGAGGTGAAGCTACATGTAGTCTCTGGGATGTAGAGAGTGGAAAGGGGATTTTCCATGCCACGATGCCACTGAAAGTCTTTCACACTTTCTCAAGAATGTTTCGATTTGATAACCATGAGTCAAGACCTGCAAGACATGTGAGAGACAAACTGCGGCCATAAGAGAGGTCTGGGAGAAGTGTGTGGAGCATCTGCCATACCTCTACAGCCCTGGGCCTGAAGTAACAGTAGATGAGCAACCGGTTCCATTCAGAGGTACATTTTAAAATATCTATATGTTTAAACCTATGCAGTACCTCAAATCAAATCAAATTTTATTTGTCACATACACATGGTTAGCAGATGTTAATGGGAGTGTAGCGAAATGCTTGTGCTTCTAGTTCTGACCATGCAGTAATATCTAACAAGCAATCTAACAATTTCACAACAACTACCTTATACACACAAGTGTAAAGGAATGAATAAGAATATGTACATAAAAATATATATGGATGAGTGATGGCCGAACGGCATAGGCAAGATGCAGTAGATGGTATAGAGTACAGTATATACATATGAGATGAGTAATGTAGGGTATGTAAACATTATAGAAAGTGGCATTGTTTAAAGTGGCTAGTGATACATTTATTACATCAAGGTTTTAATTATTAAGTGGCTAGAGATTGAGTATGTTTGCAGCAGCCACTCAATGTTAGTGATGGCTGTTTAACAGTCTGATGGCCTTGAGATAGAAGCTATTTTTCAGTCTCTCGGTCCCAGCTTTGATGCACCTGTACTGACCTCACCTTCTGGAAGATAGCGGGGTGAACAGGTAGTGGCTCGGGTGGTTGTTGTCCTTGTCTTTTTGGCCTTCCTGTGACATCAGGTGGTGTAGGTGTCCTGGAGAGCAGGGAGTTTGCCCCCGGTGATGCGTTGTGCAGACCTCCCTACCCTGTGGAGAGCCTTACTGTTGTGGGCCGAGCAGCTGCCGTACCAGGCGGTGATACAGCCCGACAGGATGCTCTCGATTGTGCATCTGTAAAAGTTTGTGAGTGTTTTTGATGACAAGCCAAATTTCTTCAGCCTCCTGAGATTGCCGCTGTTGCGCCTTCTACACCACGCTGTCTGTGTGGGTGGACCATTTCAGTTTGTCCGTGATGTGTACGCCGAGGAACTTAAAACTTTCCACCTTCTCCACTACTGTCCAGTCGATGTGGATAGCGGGGTGCTCCCTCTGCTGTTTCCTGAAGTCCACGATCATCTCCTTTGTTTTGTTGACATTGAGTGTGAGGTTATTTTCCTGACACCACACTCCGAGGGCCCTCACCTCCTCTCTGTAGGCCATCTCGTCGTTGTTGGTAATCAAGCCTACCACTGTAGTGTCGTCTGCAAACTTGATGATTGAGTTGGAGGCATGCATGGCCACGCAGTCATGGGTGAACAGGGTGTACAGGAGAGGGCTGAGAATGCACCCTTGTGGGGCCCCAATGTTGAGGATCAGTGGGGTGGAGATGTTGTGTCCTACCCTCACCACCTGGGGGCGGCCCGTCAGGAAGTCCAGGACCCAGTTGCACAGGGCGGGGTCGAGACCCAGGGTCTCGAGCTTAATGACGAGTTTGGAGGGTACTATGGTGTTAAATGCTGAGCTGTAGTCGATGAACAGCATTCTTACATAGGTATTCCTCTTGTCTAGGGGGGTTAGGGCAGTGTGTGCAGTGTGATCGCGATTGCGTCGTCTGTGGACCTATTGGGGCGGTAAGCAAATTGGAGTGGGTCTAGGATGTCAGGTAGGGTGGAGGTGATATTATCCTTGACTAGTCTCTCAAAGCACTTCATGATGACGGAGGTGAGTGCTACGGGGCGATAGTCATTTAGCTCAGTTACCTTAGCTTTCTTGGGAACTGGAACAATGGTGGCCCTCTTGAAGCATGTGGGAACAGTAGACTGGGATAAGGATTGATTGAATATGTCCGTAAACACACCAGCCAGCTGGTCTGCGCATGCTCTGAGGACGTGGCTAGGGATGCCGTCTGGGCCGGCAGCCTTGCAAGGGTTACACATTTAAATGCTTTACTCACGTTGGCTGCGGTGAAGGAGAGCCCGCAGGTTTTGGTAGCGGGCCATGTCGTTGGCACTGTAATGACCTCAAAGTGAGCAAAGAAGTTGTTTAGTTTGTCTGGGAGCAGGATATCGTGGTCCGTGACGAGGCTGGTTTTCTTTTTGTAGTCTGTTATTGACTGTAGACCCTGCCACATACCTCTCGTGTCTGAGCCGTTGAATTGTGACTCTACTTTGTCTTCATACTGACGCTGAGATTGTTAGATTGCCTTGCGGAGGGAATAGCTACACTGTTTTGTATTCGGTCATGTTTCCGGTCACCTTGCCCTTATTAAAAGCAATGGTTCGCACTTTCAGTTTTGCACGAATGCTGCCATCAATTCATGGTTTCTGGTTGGGGAATGTTTTAATAGTTGCTGTGGGTACAACATCACCGATGCACTTGCTAATAAACTCGCTCACCGAATCAGCGTATTCATCAATGTTATTGTTCGAGGCTATGCGGGACATATCCCAGTCCACGTGATTGAAGTAATCTTGAAGGGTGGAATCAGATTGGTCGGACAGCGTTGAACAGACCTGAGCACGGGCGTTTCCTGTTTTAGTTTCTGTCTATAGGCTGGGAGCAACAAAATGGAGTCGTGGTCAGATTTTCCGAAAGGAGGGCGGGGCAGGGCTTTGTATACCTTTAGCAAAAATAATGATAATAGTAAAGCTCTACTTTAGTGAAGAAAACATTTATGACAGGTATGTTATAATAAAAATGAGTGGTGTCCACTGATTAAACACAGTCTTTCTGGGAAAACCCAGATATTCACAAAGTTTGTGATGAATGACAGGTTGTTTCTTCATGCAAAATAGATTTGGTGTTTAAAATTCAATTAAGCAGCTTTATTTTAGGGGTTTAGTGAAGGCGGGTAATTTTTTACCCTTAGGGTTAAGCTTATCCATCTTATTCTCGAGTGACTGGATATTTGCCAATAGAACAGAGAACGCAGTTCGGTATTATCTTCACCTCAATTTCACACATCTACTGCTGCAGCATTTTGGTTGCCCATGGAACAAAGGAATAGGTTCTGGTATGAACAGTGTTCCAGAACTCTCTTGTCACTTTCCATTCTAACAGGAAATAATGGATGGCAACTAACATTATTCTATCAATCAGAGAACTCAATGGATGACAAAAGTCCTCTTCCATCATCTTCCAGCTTGTCTGTCTGTCTGTCTGTCTGTCTGTCTGTCTGTCTGTCTGTCTGTCTGTCTGTCTGTCTGTCTGTCTGTCTGTCTGTCTGTCTGTCTGTCTGTCTGTCTGTCTGTCTGTCTGTCTGTCTGTCTGTCTGTCTGTCTGTCTGTCTGTCTGTCTCTCTCTCTCTCTCGCTCTCTCTCTCTCTGCCCCTCTGCTTATTTCATTGCATAATTTGTTTCCTAATTGTCTGTGTTCAGTTCTATAGGACGCCAGTCAGGGACAAGAATTATAGTCTTTGACTTCATAATTTCTTGTTCCTCTGGAACCATGTATCTGTTGCCATGACACCAAGGACGCATCCAAAATGGCACCCTGTTCCCTATGTGACCCATCCCCAAAATGAAATTGTGTTTTTTACAATGGATAAAAGTACAGAGTCAGAGCTAGAAAATGGTATATCATACACCAAAGATTTCAAGACTAAAAGTGGTGAAAGTAGTATCAAAAATTTGTAGTAAAAATACACTTTGTCTTATCCTTGGCCTATATCCTATTCTGACTTTGGTGCAGGTTGTTCTTCACATTGCCGTCTCTGGTAACAATCAAAGTTTATTTGTCACATGCACAGGTTACAGAAGGTTACTACGCAGATCATACACGTAACGTTAGCTAGCTTGCTAACAGTTCACTTTCATTTTCAATGAAAATGACTTTCTGACAATATTAGAAACGTTAATACCTGAAAATGTAGCTACTCTTACCCATATACATGGATGAACACTTCTCCCTCTCTGTCACGGATGCCACGGTTACCCTTAGTTTGAAGATGTAATCCGGAGACAGGTGTTTTATACAACAGCCTTCTGTGTTCTCATTTTGACTCTCTCTGCAGTTGGTAATCATCTCTCTGCTTACACTGGCCATTCCACTGATTTCAGAACTCAGTCAACTTCTTCTGTGACACTGTTAATCACCGTTTCTTCCCAATCACTGTCATCAGAGCACTCTACAATGTCTGGTTCAATAAAAATGTTTTTACCTAAATCATGGAGTTCCTCATCGTCTGATTCATTTTCAGAGATAGTCAGCACGGCACGATCGACCTCCAGAAAGTAGTTCATCACAATTTTTTCCTTATGATCTTTGCCGATAGCACATTTCAAAATGATGAGAGCAGTAGCAACACTTTTTCAGTTCTTCATGATATCTTAAAAAAAATGCAGTAGAAGGATTATCTACACATACTGAACAGCTCATGTTATAGACAGAAACATGCTACATGGCAGACCAATCCGAACTCATCGCTCGGCATGTCCAGCCCCTTCATTATCTCAGCCAATCATGGCTAGCAGGAAGGTTCCTGTATTTTTCCATGGCTAAACCAACTAGGCTCGTATTTTAACAGTTTTATTCGTATTTACTGATGACATACAAGTTTGTTATTAAGGCACATGAAAGTTCACATGTTCCAGAAGCCATTTCTGCCAAAAATGCATTTTAATAAAAAATAAAAAAAAAACGTTCAAATGCCTCTCCAGAGGGGTAGTGAGGTGCGACATACGCCTAGCTTCCTGAAACGGGTCACCTATACAGTACACTACATTGTAGGGAATAGGGTGCTATTTGGGATGCAGCCCTGCTCCAGACATGAAGGACTTTAACATGTAATGAAATTAATGGGAATAAAACCTAATGGGGTCTATCTGTTTTAATAGACATGATGTGGTGTATATATATATATATATATATATATATATATATATATATATATATATATATATATATATATATATATATATAATCTTTATATGCATAGAATGCACGCAGGCACGCACACAGCCAGGCAGGCAGACACACACACTGAGAGCTTACTGGGGGGTTTATAGTGAAGCCTCAGTGTTGGCCTCTGGTGTTGTGTTCTGTAAGCCATGGTTAACATGGTTAGCATTATGTCAGAGCTTTACTGAGGCCTCCAGAGCTGCACCACACTGGGCTGGATGTGTCTGTCTGTCTGTCTGTCTGTCTGTCTGTCTGTCTGTCTGTCTGTCTGTCTGTCTGTCTGTCTGTCTGTCTGTCTGTCTGTCTGTCTGTCTGTCTGTCTGTCTGTCTGTCTGTCTGTCTGTCTGTCTGTCTGTCTGTCTGTCTGTCTGTCTGTCTGTCTGTCTGTCTGTCTGTCTGTCTGTCTGTCTGTCTGTCTGTCTGTCTGTCTGTCTGTCTGTGTATGTCTCAACCATGCCTCAGTGGACTAGCACACACACAGACACACAGACACACGCACACACACATATACACACTCCAGGGCTTTGTTGCTGAGGGCTGGTTACCTCTCGTAGCTCAAATTAGTTTTACGTACGACCAGCCCAGTGCTCTAGGAATAAATGAATAACCCATATCTGTCATCATCAATCAATGAATCTATCAATCAGTCAGTCAGTCACTCAGGCCAGGCACTGGGCCATGTATTATAGATACTGTACGCATATAAACAGCACATTAGACAGTCATTTCACATGCATCTGGCTTATTTCTGCTGAGCTTATCAAAGTATCTGTCACTAGCTGGTGATGCTAGTAACACTTTAGACTTGTAATCCTGAGTTTCTTCTTTGTGTGTGTGTGTGTGTGTGTGTGTGTGTGTGTGTGTGTGTGTGTGTGTGTGTGTGTGTGTGTGTGTGTGTGTGTGTGTGTGTGTGTGTGTGTGTGTGTGTGTGTGAGTGTGAGTGTGTGTCATGCCTACTGTTTCACACAGCAGTAGTTCAGTAAATATACACTCCCCTGTGTTTGTGTGTGTATTGTAGATGGACCCTGTACCCTGTCCTTAGGAATCTCCAGTTCTGTCCAACACTACGGCCCTATCTGAACCTCTCTGATCCTCTTTCCCCCAGCACCAAGACTTCTATCTGAACCTCTCTGATCCTCTTTCCCCCAGCACCAAGACTTCTATCTGAACCTCTCTGATCCTCTTTCCCTCAGCACCAAGACTTCTATCTGAACCTCTCTGATCCTCTTTCCCCCAGCACCAAGACTTCTATCTGAACCTCTCTGATCCTCTTTCCCTCAGCACCAAGACTTCTATCTGAACCTCTCTGATCCTCTTTCCCCCAGCACCAAGACTTCTATCTGAACCTCTCTGACCCTCTTTCCCTCAGCACCAAGACTTCTATCTGAACCTCTCTGATCCTCTTTCCCCCAGCACCAAGACTTCTATCTGAACCTCTCTGATCCTCTTTCCCCCAGCACCAAGACTTCTATCTGAACCTCTCTGATCCTCTTTCCCTCAGCACCAAGACTTCTATCTGAACCTCTCTGATCCTCTTTCCCCCAGCACCAAGACTTCTATCTGAACCTCTCTGATCCTCTTTCCCCCAGCACCAAGACTTCTATCTGAACCTCTCTGACCCTCTTTCCCCCAGCACCAAGACTTCTATCTGAACCTCTCTGATCCTCTTTCCCCCAGCACCAAGACTTCTATCTGAACCTCTCTGATCCTCTTTCCCCCAGCACCAAGACTTCTATCTGAACCTCTCTGACCCTCTTTCCCCCAGCACCAAGACTTCTATCTGAACCTCTCTGATCCTCTTTCCCTCAGCACCAAGACTTCTATCTGAACCTCTCTGATCCTCTTTCCCCCAGCACCAAGACTTCTTTCTGAACCTCTCTGACCCTCTTTCCCTCAGCACCAAGACTTCTATCTGAACCTCTCTGATCCTCTTTCCCCCAGCACCAAGACTTCTATCTGAACCTCTCTGATCCTCTTTCCCCCAGCACCAAGACTTCTATCTGAACCTCTCTGATCCTCTTTCCCCCAGCACCAAGACTTCTATCTGAACCTCTCTGATCCTCTTTCCCCCAGCACCAAGACTTCTATCTGAACCTCTCTGATCCTCTTTCCCCCAGCACCAAGACTTCTATCTGAACCTCTCTGATCCTCTTTCCCTCAGCACCAAGACTTCTATCTGTGAGTACAACCGATTCTGATAAAACAATGTTGATATGCAACTTTAATGCTGTGACCTTTCAAGCACTGTGGGTCATCGTCAGGCGTACGACGTCTGAAAAGAAGGATGTAGAAATGTGTTGCATTGTGAGCTCAGTTTGAAATGTTGGTTGACGCATACCATGTATTTCCACTTCAACTTGATAGTAAGTGATTGATAGTTATAGTAATGTACAAACTGAAGCTATGTTTGTATGGGTCAATAGTGATTAGGTTGTTGGTTTGCATCTCTGGTTTGTGCAATGTGTTGGGGATTTTTTGTTTAATCAGAGACTAAGAGGTGCAGCTACTCTATGGTCGCTTTAGCATTACCTGCTTCACTAATCTGCAGAGCGGGAAAGTTATTAGCTATCACAGCGCAGCGGTTACATGTGGTAGAATAGCTTGTGTGTGCGTCTGCTTGTGTGTTTGTGTGCATGCGTTCGTGTGTGCATGTGTGTGTGTGTGCGCATTTGTGAGAGAGAGTATGTGCATGTGTACGCCTGTGTGTACGTGTGTGTATGTGTGTGCACGTGTACTTATGTATTGAAGTGTGTATGTGGTCGCAGATCATTAATTCATGTGATAATTGCTCTATGTATTTATTGAACCATGATCCACGCCGTAAGGAGCGCTGAAATCACCCCACATGGTGATCTAACCCGTCTAAAATTACACAAGGAATAATGTCATTATATCTCAAGAGCATTTGAGTGATTAGTTCAGTGTGTGGTTTGATTACAAGGCTCATTTTGAAACGCTGCAAGGGTCAGTCAATAAGTGATGCAAAGGCTATGTGATAAAGTGGTGGGTGTCTAAACAATACCATCATAGAACAAGTTATGTTCAAATGCATAACAAAGAAGACAGATAGATGAACTCTACCAGTGCTACATATAATACCAATATATATTATAGCTATACTGGACATTTTAGAGTGATATCTTTGCATAGATATTCTAATGTGTGGTACATTGTATAACCTTATGACATCGCTAGCCCTGTCTTAGTATATTGAACACATCTCTTCAAACCTCAGAGAAAGTTTCTAGCAACATCACTTCAATGTTACTGACCCGTTCAAGGACCACATTTAGGGAAGCACACACATTCTGAGGTGGAATATGGAGATGAAATATGTAATGTGTCTTCACAGCAGAAACCGCTCTGACTAGGCTGCTTCACCAACCTGGACTCAGGGGTAGACGTAACATTGTAAATGAAAATCTGGAACACTCAAATTAGTATGATATGTAACGTTTGGTGTATTAGTTTGTGGACGTCAATCATCCATTTAATATGATATGTTACAAATTGCAATACGTATTATATGTTATGAATTCCAATCTGTTGCTAACGTTAGCTAGCTGCTAGCTAGGCGGCTAACGTTAGCTAGGCTATGAGTTAGGGTTAGGGGCTAAGGTCATGGGATAAGGTTAGGGTTAAGATTTAGGTTAAGGTTATGGTTAGGAGTTAGGTTAAAGTGTTAAGGTTAGGGGAAATGTTAGTTAATATCCTACATAGTTGCAAATTAGCTAAACGGTAGTAAGTAGTTGCAAAGTTGCTAATTAGCTTAAATTGTCCATTGAGATTCGAACACGCAGCCTTTGGTTGCTAGACGTTTGTGTTATAATCCCACCAATCCACCTCGACCAACCACCCTCTTTCGTTTCTGCCTTAAGTAACCTTCTGTCTTATGTAACCATACAAAACGTAACATATCATGCTAATTTCATTGTCCTGGATTTTCGTTTACTATGTTAAGTCTAGTCTATGAGACAATGTCGGCTTCACACCTCTAGCCTCGAGTTCTGTCTGCGTTCCAATTGGCACCCTTTTCCATACAGTGCAATACTTTTGACCAGAGCCCTATTGGGTCTATGTAGGGAATAGGATGCCATTTGGTACACATGGTCTAGTTCTGCCTCGGCTGGATTCATAATTAATGCTCTACAGATGAATGATGTATTTCCCTCTCACGCACTCTAGTAAAACCATACTTGTGTCTGACGACTTCTAGCTACTTAAGCTTGCATTACTTACAGTGCAGTACCCTGCAGCCTACACACACCCTGCAGACTACACACCCTGCAGCCTGCACACCCTGCAGCCTGCACACCCTGCAGCCTACACACCCTGCAGCCTACACACATACTGCAGCCTAAACACCCTGCAGCCTACACACATAATGCAGCCTAAACACCATTCAGCCTACACACACCCTGCAGACTACACACCCTGCAGCCTGCACACCCTGCAGCCTGCACACATACTGCAGCCTAAACACCATTCAGCCTACACACACCCTGGAGACTACACACCCTGCAGCCTACACACATACTGCAGCCTAAACACCATTCAGCTTACACACCCTGCAGCCTGCACACCCTGCAGCCTACACACACCCTGCAGCCTAAACACCATTCAGCCTACACACCCTGCAGCCTAAACACCCTGCAGCCTACACACATACTGCAGCCTAAACACCATACAGCCTACACACACCCTGCAGCCTGCACACCATTCAGCCTACACATGCTGCAGCCTACACACCCTGCAGTCTACACACCCTGCAGTCTACACACCGTGCCACCTACACACACTGCAGCCTTACACACACTGCAGCCTACACACACCCTGCAGCCTACACACACCCTGCAGCCTACACACACACTGCAGCCTACACACACTGCAGCCTACACACACCCTGCAGCCTACACACACCCTGCAGCCTACACACATACTGCAGCCTATACAACCTGTAGCCTACACACCCATTTCTGAGCGGCACACCCTAGTCCACCCTCTCCTCTACACTACCAATCAACTACCATGGCCTCTCCTCTCCTCTCCTCTCCTCTCCTCTCCTCTCCTCTCCTCTCCTCTCCTCTCCTCTCCTCTCCTCTCCTCTCCTCTCCTCTCTTCTTTAAAGGCCCCAATATAAAACATGACCTTTCTTTTTGGCTAGTTATTCACTTAGGGCAGAAAGGGAGAGTTCAGTTGTTGAGTTTACCTATAAACCTCTTCATCCAAACATTGTCTTCTACTCTCTTTTTAGACCTCATCCCTGTCTCTAACCCTCTAAATCAAATCAAATTTATTTTTATATAGCCCTTCGTACATCAGCTGATATTCTCAAAGTGCTGTACAGAAACCCAGCCTAAAACCCCAAACAGCAAGCAAAGCATGTGAAAGAAGCACGGTGGCTAGGAAAAACTCCCTAGGAAAAACTCCCTAGAAAGGCCAAAAACCTAGGAAGAAACCTAGAGAGGAACCAGGCTATGAGGGGTGGCCAGTCCTCTTCTGGCTGTGCAGGGTGGATATTATAACAGAACATGGTCAAAATGTTAAAATGTTAAAATGTTCATAAATGACCAGCATGGTCAAATAATAATAATCATAGTAGTTGTCGAGGGTGCAACAAGCACGTCCGGTGAACAGGTCAGGGTTCCATAGCCGCAGGCAGAACAGTTGAAACTGGAGCAGCAGCACGGCCAGGTGGACTGGGGACAGCAAGGAGTCATCATACCAGGTAGTCCTGAGGCATGGTCCTAGGGCTCAGGTCCTCCGAGAGAAAGACAGAAAGAGAGAAAGAGAGAATTAGAGAGAGCATATTTAAATACACACAGGACACCGGATAAGACAAGAGAAATACTCCAGATGTAACAGACTGACCCTAGCCCCCCGACACATAAACTACTGCAGCATAAATACTGGAGGCTGAGACAGGAGGGATCAGAAGACACTGTGGCCCCATCCGATGATACCCCCGGACAGGGCCAAACAGGCAGGATATAACCCCACCCACTTTGCCAAAGCACAGCCCCCACACCACTAGAGGGATGTCTCCAACCACCAACTTACCGTCCTAAGACAAGGCCGAGTATAGCCCACAACGATCTCCGCCATGGCACAACCCAAGGGGGGGGCGCCAACCCAGACAGGAAGACCACGTCAGTGACTCAACCCACTCAAGTGACGCACCCCTCCCATGGACGGCATGGAAGAACACCAGTAGGCCAGTGACTCAGCCCCTGTAAAAGGGTTAGAGGCAGAGAATCCCAGTGGAAAGAGGGGAACCGGCAAGGCAGAGACAGCAAGGGCGGTTCGTTGCTCCAGCCTTTCTGTTCACCTTCACACTCCTGGGCCAGACTATACTTAATCATAGGACCTACTGAAGAGATAAGTCTTCAGTAAAGACTTAAAGGTTGAGACTGAGTCTGCGTCTCTCACATTGGTAGGCAGACCATTCCATAAAAATGGAGCTCTATAGGAGAAAGCCCTACCTCCAGCCGTTTGCTTAGAAATTCTAGGGACAATTAGGAGGCCTGCGTCTTGTGACCGTAGCGTACGTGTAGGTATGTACGGCAGGACCAAATCGGAAAGATAGGTAGGAGCAAGCCCATGTAATGCTTTGTAGGTTAGCAGTAAAACCTTGAAATCAGCCCTTGCCTTAACAGGAAGCCAGTGTAGGGAGGCTAGCACTGGAGTAATATGATCAAATTTTTTGGTTCTAGTCAGGATTCTAGCAGCCGTATTTAGCACTAACTGAAGTTTATTTAGTGCTTTATCCGGGTAGCCGGAAAGTAGAGCATTGCAGTAGTCCAGCCTAGAAGTAACAAAAGCATGGATACATTTTTCTGCGTCATTTTTGGACAGAAAATTTCTGATTTTTGCAATGTTACGTAGATGGAAAAAAGCTGTCCTTGAAACAGTCTTGATATGTTCTTCAAAAGAGAGATCAGGGTCCAGAGTAACGCCGAGGTCCTTCACAGTTTTATTTGAGACGACTGTACAACCATCCAGATTAATTGTCAGATTCTAACCCCCCTCTTACTCTCCCAACCACCCAGACATACTGCTAATCTCCCTGTCCCCACCTCTCTTTAAAACCCTTCTCCTCTCCCTCTCTAATCCTACTCTGCCCATCACCTCTTCTGTAGCCATCCTCCCTTCACTCCGAATACCCTCTGCCCCAAAATATGGCCCATTAATCAGCAAATAGTGCATTACCTTTGTAATTAACATTCAACTGAGTTTCACCCAGTAATATTTCATTAGTTTATATGCAAATAATTCTGAGCGATTGCCTCATTTGGCCCACGAGTGCCATGATGTATTGGCCTAGTAGTGGGAGATGGTGACACCACACACACACACACACACACACACACACACACACACACACACACACACACACATACACACACACACACACACACACACACACACACACACACACACACAGTGGCATTAGATGATGGATGGTAAAGCCCTCTATTGCCTGGCTGTGTTTTAGAGGTATTTAAGAAGCTCTTACACACATTAAACCCAATTTAAATTCACCTCACATTTCAACTATACCTAATTTGAATATCCAGGCACCTAGAATCACCACAAATGGATTCCATAACTGACTGTCCACTGCTCATAAGACCTGTTCCTCCTTCACCTCCTCATCCTCCTCTTCTTCCTTATCTTCATCCTCTTCCTCCACCTCTCCTCTTCCTACTCCTTTTTCTCCTCCACCTCTCCTCTTCCTCCACCCTTCATTCCTTCTTTCCTTTATCTTTTGTATTGTGTCATAACCTCTAACAGTGATCTCACCTCTGGATAGCTGCTGTGGTTCACTATGTGATTTATTGAACCTATACAATATACCTGTGGACCTTCACAGCTCAAACTAGACTAGTAACTTTAGTGGTGGTGTACTGAAGTGTATACTTTTACAGGTAAGTCAGTGTGTGTGTGTGTGTGTGTGTGTGTGTGTGTGTGTGTGTGTGTGTGTGTGTGTGTGTGTGTGTGTGTGTGTGTGTGTGTGTGTGTGTGTGTGTGTGTGTGTGTGTGTGTGTGTGTGTGTGTGTGTGTGTGTGTTAGTTATTTCATAATGCATCCAGTCATAGCACTGGAATGTGATTGGATGTGACGTATGTCAGGAGCTGGTCGTCACCACAACTCAGAGTCTTAACGAGAGACGACAGCTCAGTCTGCACTGTGTGACGTGTGTGTGTGTGTGTGTCTCAAGGTTCCTGCCGCAGGCTTTGGATAAGTTTAAACACCGGTCAGACAGGCTAGTGGGTTGTGGATTAGTTTAAACACCGGTCAGACAGGCTAGTGGGTTGTGGATTAGTTTAAACACCGGTCAGACAGGCTAGTGGGTTGTGGATTAGTTTAAACACCGGTCAGACAGGCTAGTGGGTTGTGGATTAGTTTAAACACCGGTCAGACAGGCTAGTGGGTTGTGGATTAGTTTAAACACCGGTCAGACAGGCTAGTGGGTTGTGGATTAGTTTAAACACCGGTCAGACAGGCTAGTGGGTTGTGGATTAGCATGACATGTTTTGATATTTGACTCAAAACAGATTTCAAAACTCTAAAATGACATCTTAGACACAAGGTGAAGGTTGTCTATGTGGTTCAGTGTGTTTGGAAACACAAGTATAGTGTGAGGGATCCTAAAATGAGGAGTTTATTTCCAAAACGCAATATCCACCAATTTTTCTCCGTTGTGTTTTTTCATTAGAAATGATTGCTTATGGCCACCTTCATGTGTGTTTAAAATATTACTGGTCTCAGATTTTTAATTCATAGTTTTGAGATATGTATGAAAATGTGTTTTTTTCCAAAACGCTACAGTATATGTATATATCCACTGCAGCTGGAATGGAATGTTCATATTCTGTATATTTTACTGTGATATGTGGTTGTCTCACCTAGCAATCTTAAGATAAATGCACTTAGCTTAAGTTGCTCTGGATAAGAGAAATTGCTAAATGACTAAAATGTCAAACGTTTTACATACAGATCTCATATTACTGTATTGAATTATCTTCTTTTTTTTTAAACATTTTTTAAATGTTGATGTCACATGTATAATTTGTGCAGTTCTTTATTGAAACCTTTTTGTTGTTGTTACATTTGACAGTGTAAATCTTAGCAGTAGTACTTATTTATCTGAGAGTAAGGAGGCTATATAGCATTTTGCAAATAAGCATGAAAATGACCCCTTCAAGTGATAGATTTTAAACAAATCCATTTCTGTCATTGAACATGCCATGATTAGATAGTGGAAAAAAAACACCACTCTATTTCATAATATCTTTAAACAATAAAAGCTAATTTACCAACATTTCTGAAAACGGATATATAGTGTTTTAGAATGAAACTCTTCAAACGTTCCTATCGACAGTTTAGGGGGAAGGTAATAGCTTGGTAGTCATGGATGGGTTGTAAGAAGGGTAGTTACAGTTTTGAAAACAAAATTATGTACACCAAAAGTCTTCAATCTGTTCAGATCAAGGCACTAATCTAGGATCAGTTTACTCCCCCCAAATCCTTATCCATCAAATGGTGAAAGGCAATAGTCTAAAGATCATATCTGTTCACTGTTTGGTGCTCCTATAATCCAGCTATCAGTGATGGAAATGCTCAACTGACCTTAGATCAGTGTATAGAGCAACTTCCCTCTGGTCACTCCCAGTAAGGTTCACTGTGAGGTCTGTTAAAATTGACCTTAGATCAGTGTATAGAGCAACTCCACTCCATTCACTCCCTGTACGGTTCAGTGTATGGAGTGTTGGGTTCACAGTGAGGTCAGGGTTGAAGACTTGGTCCAGGGAGTTGTATAAAGTGTATAGGATTGATGTGTATGTGACTGAAGAGTACTCTGTCTGTCAACTCTCATGAGAAACTTTCCGTCCTGTCTCTGATCAATGTGTGTGTGTGTGTGTGTGTGTGTGTGTGTGTGTGTGTGTGTGTGTGTGTGTGTGTGTGTGTGTGTGTGTGTGTTACTGTGTGTGTATATGTGTGTGTGCATGCATGTGTGTGTGCGTGCCTGCATGCAGACTTGCGTATGTGTGTGTGCATGGTTATTAGCAGTGCCTTCAGAAAGTATTCAGACCCCTTGACTTATTCCACATTTTGTTGTGTTAAAGCCTGAATTCAAAATGGATTAAATAGATATTTTTCTCACCCATCTTCACACGATACCCCATAATGACAAAGTGAAAAAATGTTTTTAGAAATATTTACACATTTTTAAATGAAATACAAAAATATCTAATTTACATTCACACCAATACTTTGTAGAAGCACCTTTGGCAGTGATTACAGCTTTGAGTCCTCTTTGGGATGTCTGCATCAACTTTGAGTCGTCTTGGGTATGTCTGCATCAGCTTTGAGTCGGCTTGGGTATGTCTGCATCAGCTTTGAGTCGGCTTGGGTATGTCTGCATCAGCTTTGAGTCGGCTTGGGTATGTCAGCATCAGCTTTGAGTCGTCTTGGGTATGTCAGCATCAGCTTTGAGTCATCTTGGGTATGTCAGAATCAGCTTTGAGTCATCTTGGGTATGTCAGCATCAGCTTTGAGTCATCTTGGGTATGTCTGTATCAGCTTTGAGTCATCTTGGGTATGTCTGTATCAGCTTTGAGTCATCTTGGGTATGTCTGTATCAGCTTTGCACATCTGGATTTGGAGATTTTCTCCAATTCTTCTTTGCAGATTTTCTCAGGATCTATTAAAGATGGGGAGCGGCGGTGAACTGCAATATTCAAGTCTTTCCAGATTTTCAATGGGCTTTGGCTGTGTCACGATACAGCCATTCCAGCGTTGCTTTGGCTGCGCAATGATACAGCCACTCCAGCTTTGCTTTGGCTGCGCAATGATACAGCCATTCCAGCGATGCTTTGGCTGTATGCTTTGGGTCATTGTCCTGTTAGAACGTAAATCTTCGCCCCAGTCTAAGGTTGTTTGCACTCTGAAGCAGCTTCTTATCAAGGATTTGCCTGTATTTGGCTCCATTCTTTGTTCCTTCCTTCCTTACCAGTCTCCAAGTCCTTGCTGCCAAAAAGCATCCCTGTAGCATGATTCTGCCACCACCATACTTCACGGTAGGGATGGTCTTAGACGGGTGATGAGCTGTGCCTCCAGACATAGCGCTTTTCATTCAAGCCAAGGAGTTACATTTTTGTCTCATCAGACTACAGAATATTTTGCATTATGCTCTCAAAGCCTTTCACGTGCCTTTTTTTTGCAAACTCCAGGCATGCTGTCATGTGCCTTTTTCTCCGGAGTGGCTTCCGTTTGGCCACTCTCCCATAAAGCCCAGATTGGTGAAGTGCTGCAGAGACTGTTGTCCTTCTGCCAGGTTCTCCTATCTCAGCCAAGGAACTCTGTTCTGTTAGAGTGGTCATTGGGTTCTTGGTCGCCTCCCTGACCAAGATCCTTCTTGCCTGGTTGCTCAGTTTGGTGGGACGGACAGCTCTTGGCAGTCTGGGTAGTTCCATATTTTTTAATTTCCCAATGATGGAGACCACTGTGGTCTTGGAAACTTTGAACACACTATAAATTGTTTTATATAAGCCAGATATATGTGCTAGATATATGCCTCATCACAATTATATCTCGTAGATCTAAGGACATTGGACTTCATGGTATAGTTCCTGCTCTGACTTGCACTGTCTACTGTTGGACCTTATATAAACAGGTGTGGTTCTTTCTAAATCATGTCCAAACAATTGAATTTGCCGTAGGTGGACTCCAATCAAGTTGTAGTGACATTTCAAGGATGATTAAACAATGTATTTGTTGCACCTGATCTCAATTTAGAGTGTTATAGCAAAGGGGTGTGAATACTTATGTAAATTACATATTTCTATTTTTAAATTTCAATACATTTGCAAACATTTCTAAAAGCATGTTTTCAATTTGTCATTATGGGGTAATGTGTGTAGATGGGTGAGAAAAAAAAAGTTATTTAATAAATGTTGAATTCAGGATGTAACATAACAAAATGTGGAATAAGTCAAGGGATATTAAAACTTTCTGAAGGTACTGTACTTCCTTGCCTGTGTGTATTGGTGTGTGTATCTCGTGTGTGTGTGTGTGTGTGTGTGTGTGTGTGTGTGTGTGTGTGTGTGCTTGCCTTCGTGTGTGTGTGTGTGTGTGTGTGTGCGTGTGTGTGTGTGTGTGCTTGCCTTCCTGTGGGTGTGTGTGTGTGTGTGTGTGTGTGTGTGTGTGTGTGTGTGTGTGTGTGTGTGTGTGTGTGTGTGTGTGTGTGTGTGTGTGTGTGTGTGTGTGTGTGCTTGCCTTCCTGTGGGTGTGTGTGTGTGTGTGTGTGTGTGTGTGTGTGTGTGTGTGTGCTTGCCTTCCTGTGGGTGTGTGTGTGTGTGTGTGTGTGCTTGCCTTCCTGTGGGTGTGTGTGTGTGTGTGTGTGTGTGTGCGTACATACTTGCGTCGCAGCCGGGAAACAAGCCTCTCCATCAGCTACCTGAGGAACAGCTTCTGGCTGCTACCTGACAGTTGTCCAATAGGCAAACTTTCCCACTTTATTTATTCAGTCAGTAATGTCCTCATCTTGGGGCCAAGAGGGCATTACTCCATCTCTCTCACTGGAGAAAAAAACAGCATAGGCATTTTTCCAGACGATCATTTGTCATTGGCTGATCAAAGTAGATGCGTGATGTAATATATTTTTTTCTACAACTTTGTGATGGATGCCTCAGGGACGTTTACCCTCTAATAGCAGTAAGTGCTTATGTCACACACTCCCATCCACTGCTCTCTCTCAATCCCTCTCTCTCAATCCCCCCCCTCTCTCTCTCTCTCTCTTTCTCTCTCTCTCTCTCTCTCTCTCTCTCTCTCTCTCTCTCTCGATCCCTCTCATCTGTCTCTCTCTCTCTCTCTCTCTCTCCCTCCCCCTGTCTCTCTCTCTCTATTAATTTCTCTCTGCCCTTCTCTCTATCCATGTCTCAGGTGAGATTGTGTTAAACAAACACTTCCCATACAACTAGCTCTCACAATCTCACGTCAGAAACATCAAATTTCATAGTTGCTGTAAATGTCAAATGTCGAAGTGTTTAAGGTTAAGTTTAGGCATTAACTTTGAATTCGTAAGGTTAGGGTTAAGTTTATTAAGATTAGGCATCAACTCTGAATGGTTAAGGTAAGGGTTGAGGTTTGGGATAAGCTTAAAACAAAAATCTCAAAAACAACTTTCTATCACTGGATTTTAACATGCAACCTTTGGAATCAGAGGCAGATGCTTTTCCCCATCCATAAAAAAACGAGCAAAACTGAAACCTACTGTTGGCCCTAGTGTCCGGTTTCCACGTCTTCAGAAATGGATGGACATTGAATACTGACTTGTATCATGGGTGACCTGGCTGTTCCGATAAGCTGGGAGAGAGTGTGTGGAAGGAGATAGGGAGAGAGTGTGTGAAAGGAGATAGGGAGAGAGTGTGTGGAAGGAGCGAGGGAGAGAGTGTGTGGAAGGAGCAAGGGAGAGAGTGTGTGGAAGGAGTGAGGGAGAGAGTGTGTGGAAGGAGCGAGGGAGAGAGTGTGTGGAAGGAGCGAGGGAGAGAGTGTGTGGAAGGAGCGAGGGAGAGAGTGTGTGGAAGGCAATAGGGAGAGAGTGTGTGGAAGGAGCGAGGGAGAGAGTGTGTGGAAGGAGCGAGGGAGAGAGTGTGTGGAAGGAGCGAGGGAGAGAGTGTGTGGAAGGAGCGAGGGAGAGAGTGTGGAAGGAGATAGGGAGAGAGTGTGTGGAAGACCCGAGGGAGAGAGTGTGTGGAAGGCGAAAGGGAGAGAGTGTGTGGACGGAGATAGGGAGAGAGTGTGTGGAAGGAAATAGGAAGAGACTGTGTGGAAGGAGCGAGGGAGAGAGTGTGTGGACGGAGATAGGGAGAGAGTGTGTGGAAGGAAATAGGAAGAGACTGTGTGGAAGGAGCGAGGGAGAGAGTGTGTGGAAGGCGATAGGGAGAGAGTGTGTGGAAGGAGCGAGGGAGAGAGTGTGTGGAAGGCGATAGGGAGAGAGTGTGTGGACGGAGATAGGGAGAGAGTGTGTGGAAGGAGATAGGAAGAGACTGTGTGGAAGGAGCGAGGGAGAGAGTGTGTGGAAGGCGATAGGGAGAGAGTGTGTGGAAGGAGATAGGGAGAGAGTGTGTGGAAGGAGCGAGGGAGAGAGTGTGTGGAAGGAGATAGGGAGCGAGTGTGGAAGGAGCGAGGGAGAGAGTGTGTGGAAGGAGATAAGGAGAGAGAGTGTGTGGAAGGCGATAGGGAGCGAGTGTGTGGAAGGAGATAGGGAGAGAGTGTGTGGAAAGAGATAGGGAGAGAGTGTGTGGAAGGAGCGAGGGGGAGAGTGTGTGGAAGGAGCGAGGGAGAGAGTGTGTGGAAGGAGCGAGGGAGAGAGTTTGTGGAAGGAGCGAGGGGGAGAGTGTGTGGAAGGAGCGAGGGAGAGAGTGTGTGGGAGGCGATAGGGAGAGAGTGTGTGGAAGGAGCGAGGGAGAGAGTGTGTGGAAGGAGTGAGGGAGAGAGTGTGTGGAAGGAGCGAGGGAGAGAGTGTGTGGAAGGAGCGAGGGAGAGAGTGTGTGGAACGAGCGAGGGAGAGAGTGTGTGGAAGGCAATAGGGAGAGAGTGTGTGGAAGGAGCGAGGGAGAGAGTGTGTGGAAGGCGATAGGGAGAGAGTGTGTGGAAGGCAATAGGGAGAGAGTGTGTGGAAGGAGATAGGGAGAGAGTGTGTGGAAGGTGTGGCGGGGGAGTGTGTGGAAGGAGATAGGGAGAGAGTGTGTGGAAGGCGATAGGGAGAGAGTGTGTGGAAGGAGATAGGGAGAGAGTGTGTGGAAGGAGATAGGGAGAGAGTGGGTGGAAGGAGATAGGGAGAGACTGTGTGGAAGGAGCGAGGGAGAGACTGTGTGGAAGGAGCGAGGGAGAGAGTGTGTGGAAGGAGATAGGGAGAGAGTGTGTGGAAGGAGAAGGGAGAGAGTGTGACGAAGGAGATAAGGAGAGAGTGTGTGGAAGGAGATAGGGAGAGAGTGTGTGGAAGGAGATAGGGAGAGAGTGTGTGGAAGGCGAAAGGGAGAGAGTGTGTGGAAGGAGCGAGGGAGAGAGTGTGTGGAAGGCGATAGGGAGAGAGTGTGTGGACGGAGATTGGGAGAGAGTGTGTGGAAGGAGATAGGAAGAGACTGTGTGGAAGGAGCGAGGGAGAGAGTGTGTGGAAGGCGATAGGGAGAGAGTGTGTGGAAGGAGATAGGGAGAGAGTGTGTGGAAGGAGCGAGGGAGAGAGTGTGTGGAAGGAGATAGGGAGCGAGTGTGGAAGGAGCGAGGGAGAGAGTGTGTGGAAGGAGATAAGGAGAGAGAGTGTGTGGAAGGCGATAGGGAGCGAGTGTGTGGAAGGAGATAGGGAGAGAGTGTGTGGAAAGAGATAGGGAGAGAGTGTGTGGAAGGAGCGAGGGGGAGAGTGTGTGGAAGGAGCGAGGGAGAGAGTGTGTGGAAGGAGCGAGGGAGAGAGTTTGTGGAAGGAGCGAGGGGGAGAGTGTGTGGAAGGAGCGAGGGAGAGAGTGTGTGGAAGGCGATAGGGAGAGAGTGTGTGGAAGGAGCGAGGGAGAGAGTGTGTGGAAGGAGTGAGGGAGAGAGTGTGTGGAAGGAGCGAGGGAGAGAGTGTGTGGAAGGAGCGAGGGAGAGAGTGTGTGGAAGGAGCGAGGGAGAGAGTGTGTGGAAGGCAATAGGGAGAGAGTGTGTGGAAGGAGCGAGGGAGAGAGTGTGTGGAAGGCGATAGGGAGAGAGTGTGTGGAAGGCAATAGGGAGAGAGTGTGTGGAAGGAGATAGGGAGAGAGTGTGTGGAAGGTGTGGCGGGGGAGTGTGTGGAAGGAGATAGGGAGAGAGTGTGTGGAAGGCGATAGGGAGAGAGTGTGTGGAAGGAGATAGGGAGAGAGTGTGTGGAAGGAGATAGGGAGAGAGTGGGTGGAAGGAGATAGGGAGAGACTGTGTGGAAGGAGCGAGGGAGAGACTGTGTGGAAGGAGCGAGGGAGAGAGTGTGTGGAAGGAGATAGGGAGAGAGTGTGTGGAAGGAGAAGGGAGAGAGTGTGACGAAGGAGATAAGGAGAGAGTGTGTGGAAGGAGATAGGGAGAGAGTGTGTGGAAGGAGATAGGGAGAGAGTGTGTGGAAGGCGAAAGGGAGAGAGTGTGTGGAAGAAGATAGGGAGAGAGTATGTGGAAGGAGATAGGGAGAGAGTGTGTGGACGGAGATAGGGAGAGAGTGTGTGGAAGGAAATAGGAAGAGACTGTGTGGAAGGAGCGAGGGAGAGAGTGTGTGGACGGAGATAGGGAGAGAGTGTGTGGAAGGAGATAGGGAGAGAGTGTGTGGAAGGAGATAGGGAGAGAGAGTGTGGAAGGAGATAGGGAGAGAGAGTGTGGAAGGAGATAGGGAGAGAGTGTGTGGAAGGAGATAGGGAGAGAGTGTGACGAAGGAGATAAGAAGAGAGTGTGTGGAAGGAGATAGGGAGAGAGTGTGTGGAAGGAGATAGGGAGAGAGTGTGTGGAAGGCGATAGGGAGAGAGTGTGTGGAAGGAGCAAGGGAGAGAGTGTGTGGAAGGCGATAGGGAGAGAGTGTGTGGAAGGAGATAGGGAGAGAGTGTGTGGAAGGAGATAGGGAGAGAGTATGTGGAAGGAGATAGGGAGAGAGTGTGTGGTAGGAGATAGGGAGAGAGTGTGTGGAAGGAGATAGGGAGAGAGTGTGTGGAAGGAGTTGGGAGAGAATGTGGAAGGAGATAGGGAGAGAGTGCGTGGAAGGAGATAGGGAGAGAGTGTGTGGAAGGAGATAGGGAGAGAGTGCGTGGAAGGAGATAGGGAGAGAGGTTGTGGAAGGAGATAGGGAGAGAGTGTGTGGAAGGAGATAGGGAGAGAGTGTGTGGAAGGAGATAGGGAGAGAGTGCGTGGAAGGAGATAGGGAGAGAGTGTGTGGAAGGAGATAGGGAGAGAGTGTGTGGAAGGAGATAGGGAGAGAGTGTGTGGAAGGAGATAGGGAGAGAGAGTGTGGAAGGAGATAGGGAGAGAGTATGTGGAAGGAGATAGGGAGAGAGTGTGTGGAAGGAGATAGGGAGAGAGTGTGTGGAAGGAGATACGGAGAGAGAGTGTGTGTACTGTGGGTTGAATAGGCAGGTCATGGAAATGACAGGTATCT